>NC_080425.1:23443083-23757042 GCF_029873635.1 Malania oleifera | reverse complement strand
ATGGTATTACGCTTTGGCTTCCTTTTCTGTTCTGTTCATTTTTTCTGATTTTTCTCTTTTTGTATTTTTTGAGTTCAGCATAACCAAAATTCTTTGAAAATGAAGATTTAAAGCTTTTAGTTAATGTTTCTAATTTGATTTGGTTCCTTCTTAAGTATATACAATCTGTGACAGCTACAAGAAGAAGCTTCTTTTCACCCACATTTGTCCCATATTATTCCATCAAGCACTAGGGATGCCATCTAACCAAAAGCTTGTATTTTGTGTATGTGTTTTAAGTACATCATACCAAACAGCGAACACCTTCTTCCCACTATTCAAATGATCATGTTTTGTTTCTCTAGGAATATAAGCTCTCATGTCAGTGAACTAATGGTTGTATTGGTTGCATAAGCCATAAGCTAATATAGGTTCCCAGAATTTTTGTCAGAATCATGATGTTTGCTAGGAGAATTGAAGTGAGCTAACAGTGGATTATGTAATCTTACTGTAATCACATGATTCTCGGTCTGAATTGTATGGTTCAAGATTCAGTAATCAGTGTGACCTTTATTCATCAGATCTACTTGGATCCAAGTTAAGCCCAACTCATCCACAAAGGCCTTACCTTATTTTTGAAAGTCTTTTAGAGTTAAAATAAACAAAATATATCATCTCTCTTTTGGATATTATATTGTTCTAAAAATTTGAGGTTCCTAATTTTTTTTTTTTTGTAAAAAAGTTTGAAAATCTGAATTCTGATTGGGATAAAATTCATTTGGCTAAGATACTATACTGAGACTAGAACAAAACATTTGTTGAAGTATACAATAGGATGATTAAGAGTTTTTTTTTGTCGTATTGATGTTGTGATATTTAGGTCTGAATTGTTTAGTTGTAGCTTGGTTACCTGTTGCTAGATTATATACATGTACATGAGTATTCCCCTATTGTTTATCAACCAGTTATTACCAAGTTGCAACAGCCATCCAAAGCCACCATCCACTATAAAAGGTGATGTGTGGAAATTTTTACAAAAATTACAAATGAATTGTGAGTTTTTTTTACAGATTGACATGCATTGTCGACCCTAATTCCTAGGTTTTAATAAAGACAAGATAGACTTTGAGAGCTTAGGTTATGTTTGGTTTATGGAATGGATTTGGGGGTGAATAGAACAGAAACTATATATGGGTATAATAATTTACAAAAATCCAACTCATCTAAAATTTTATGCCATTCAACTTATTTCATCCAACATGAAATAGGATTGGAATAGACATTCCCATAGTGAACCAAGGGAATAGTCATTCCTTGTTCATTCCATGTTATGCTAGAAGAGAATATACTATTTTAGGAATTAGGTTGTGTAAATGAGGATATTTTGTCCTTAATTTATTATTATTATTAATATATACAAGGGTACACCTCGAGGCTGGAGCTGTACATATGCTCCAGGAAAACTGCTGCCTCTTTTTTCTCTTCTTTTATTCTTCTTTTCTTCCCCTCTTTTTCTCTCGTATCAGATCATTAATCTCCTTTAAATCTGATTTACCTGAGTTGTTTTTAGACACTCTGTTTTTCATTTTTTCCTCTTTATCTTCCCCTAATCAGTAGTCAAATCTGAGTTTCTGTTTGGTTTGAGCATTGAGGGACACTTCTCATCTCGACTAAGCTGTACAGCATCCTTGTTAAGATGCTGTGTTTGTTCATGGTGGTTTTTTGATGTGAAGTCAGTTACCCTATTTTGGCATACTGCAGCTGTTCTGATGTTCACTGAAAGGATGTGGCATGATGATGCTATTTCAATGCTGCATGTGTTCATGATTGATTGCTTGCATATCAGTTCTTTATTTGATCAGTGCTCAATGACTCGATGCGCTGTTCTTGCCTGCACTCAATTCTAGTTGCTGCCAGGCATAATGCCTGCAGCTGCTGTGCTACCATGTTGTTTATTAAGTGCCTGCAGTGGTTGTTGTCTTCTGCATGTTCAAGTAATTCCCCGTTGGATTGTAACTTCAGTTTTGTGGTTACAGCTGCCTCTTGAATTTCTGAATCTTTGAAGTTCTGATGTGCTGCTTCGTGCCTTTAAGCAATGCTAATTTAAATTTCTTCCATAAATTTACATGGTTGATTCTTTGCTTTTGTATCGTATGTGTTGATACTAACCATGTTTTTTGCATTAATTAAGAAATGTTAATTTATATTGGAAATATCATTTTAGTTTATTAGTGGTAGGAGGGGCGAAAATGAAAGGAAACTAAGAAGGCACCTGCCAAAACATAATAACACGGGAGTTGGAGCAGACTAGGAGAAGGGGGAAAAAAAACTAAGCAGGGGCATCCTAAACCAGGTGTGGCACCTGGTAGCACCTGCAGCAATGCAGATCAGTAGCTGTGGAGCGATGCACGCCAGCAGCAGACACCTAGAACACAGGTGGCACACTGCAGGACCCTTGTTGCCACCAGCTGCTGCTGTCCTGCCGTGTTTCCATCCTAGAAGAGGACACTTGGCAGGCAGCTGACAACAAGTAGTTGCTGTCTTAATCTGTTCCAGCTGTGCAGAGCAGCAACAAAACACAAAATACCATACTTGTGCTGTAAATCTTAGTTCAAGGGAGAACAAGGAAGGAAATGGGAGTAAACTCTGTAGGAAAGGGAAATCAGGAGAAATTACACAAAATTCGGAGGAAAGTTAAATAAATTGGAGAAGCTGAAAATCAAGGTAGATGATCTATATTTTCATTTATTCATCAAGGGATTTTGAGTATTCAAAGGAAATAGGGGTAGAAACTTGCATGATATTGAATCCTAATGAGGATATTTTAAGTTTGTTATTTCTAATTACTCGATATGGTTGCATCACTTGCATGGACGTTATCATAGCTGCATGTTTTGTTTAATTGGGAAATTTTCATGTGATAAATATTCATCTCGTAAGGATGGTTTTTACTTTCCATGGCATAGCTTTGGTGTTGTACACTTGTACATCTATTGAATTGCTATTGTGTAAAATAGTTGGCACTTTGTGTTGTTTGTGGCTGTGATATTGTGGGATTTGAGCAGGTAGGGGGAAGGCCCTAAACCTCTGGAAGTTATTTCCATGTTAAGCGGTGGTTGGCCAAGCTGGAAATCGGCACTTGTTTGAGATGAAAATTTACACTTGTTTAAGACAACGGTATTATGTTGAAATGATGTTGATATCTTGTGATGGTAACTCTAGATGAAGAGATTGCATAGATTAAAGAGTGTGTTCATGCACAATATGATTATGCATGCATATGCAGAAATCATATCTTAAAATATTGAAATCCTTGTATGAATAGGGGGCTTAAGAATGTCTACCAACGTCTACAACAATTTTTTTTATAGATAACTACTTCTATAACAATTTTAGGTTCATTGACTGGAAAAGCCCCCACATTTTGGCATGTACTACAGGTTGGTGGGAAGACGTAAAGCTTATGTTTGATGGTGAACATATTTTAATCTAGGGAGTGTGGAAAAATGTTGTATATGAAGTACAGCCCAATGTAAAGAGCTTGTCAATGAAAGTAATTTTTTTTTTGGTTGCATTATGAAACATATGCATGTATCTTGTAATTTAAGGAATACTCTTTCTTAACTAGCTTCTTACTTGCTTTCAATTGATGGTTTTACAAAACAAAATTTTTTCCAATAGGCGTGGTGCCTCCATTGGATTTTAAATGGAGTCACAGCAGGTCACGTGCCAAAAATAGGGATGTGACATGTTTTGCTTGATTTTATATTGTTGCTGGGTTATTCATTTCTAGTACATGTATGAGTGCTAAATGTGGTGTATGGTGGCTAGCAGGTGGTTTTCATGATCCCTACAGAGACAACTTTGGCTGATACATTTAACATATAGATCACAATCATCAAATTGAAGGGGAGTTTAGGCGCAATGGTAAGGTTGTCATCGTGTGACCTGGAGGTCATGGGTTTGAGACGTGGAAACAGCCTCTTGCAAAAATGCAAGGTAAGGCTGCATACTATAGACCCATTGTGGTCTGCCCCTTCCCCGGACCCCACATACGCGGGAGCTTTGTGCTCTGGGCTGCCCTTTTTTATCACAATCATCAAATTGGTTGGATCCTCAAACTACTTGTTGTCTCAAGCGGTGCATGTGTATACATGAAAGGGAAGTCCAAGTATTTTTTGCGTTCTCCTCCATCTCTAGACTCCTAGGATTATAAAATGGATGAAAGAAAATGACATTTTTCTTGTGTGGTTGTACAATAGCATGGAGCCATGACTTGTTGTGAACATGATGTTTCATAGGAAAACTGACGCCGTACGGGATGCCTTTCTTGAAAGCTTCTCACAAGATAAAAATCAAACTTATGCCTTTTCCCTATATGAGAAGTTTTTCAAAATGATCAAGAAGGTAAGTCCACTAGTGAGTATTATAGCACTTTGAAGGGTGTGAGGGAGGAACTCAACATCTATCAACCAGTCCCGATGTTGAGGCAAAGGATAGAGTTTTTGGCCACCAAGTTTTTGTCTCAGTTGAGTCTTGAGCTTTAACTCATCCATGATTAGATTCTTGTCAGCAAATCCATACCATCCATGAGTAAAGCATATGCTATAATCCAACAGATCACCAAATATGGGTCTTAGTCCTTTTCTTAAGCTTCTTCTTGTGAGCCATGGCTATCATTGCCTCCAATTGCAGTAGGAGAAGTGTTAAATGATGAGGACAGCGAGGTAGTGTATCAGTGCGAGGGGTTCATCATGGCAATTCTTGCACTTGCACACACATTGTGGCAAAGAAAACCATATTGTTGATAGCTCTTGGGATCTCCTTGGGAAGTCGACTTGGATCAGCAAGTATCTTGCCAAGGGTGATTCCAGTGTTGAAACTTCAAGTCACTTCACTAGGGAGTTGAGTTCATCAATTGTGTATTAAGAGGAGTACAACAATCTTGTTTGCATGGTTCAACAACTCTAAACTCAATTTTCTATGCCTAATGCAATAGTGGCCCATTCAAGAACAGTTGAAATTCTTGCTTTTTCAGCTTCCCATTGCTGGTTATTGATTTTGGTGCCTCCTCACATACGACATGTAGTCCTAATTTATTTGAGTCCTTGAAACCTACTACTTTACACTTTAAGGTTACACTTGCTGGTGGTTCAATTACTCTAGTTTCTAGCTATGGCAAATATGTTTTCATTTCCTTATATTCCTCTTTCCTCTAAGTTATATGCACCTAAATTTCCTTTGAACGTGTCATCAGTTAGTCAATTGACTAAATATCATAATTTTTCTATGACCTTCTTTCCTTTCTGTTTTTGTTATTCAAGATCTCTAGATGAAAAAGAGAATTGGAAAAGGTGCTTGAGAAGGAACCCTTATGTTTTTTTGACATAGCGGTGGTAGATTTAGTTCTTGTCATACTATTTCCTCAATTTCTACTCATGGTGTTAACTATATATCATAATTGCTCAATGAACTTCTATCCTTCTCATTGTATTATTCAACATCTCTAAACAAACAAAAGGATTGGTGGAGGGCTTGAGAAGGATGCTTTGTTCTATTTCAATATAATGGTGGTAGATCTAGTTCTTGTCATATTGTTTCCTTAATTTCTACTCATGGTGCTTCTTTTGATCTTTTTTTTTTCCCAATGTTCAAGTATATTTCTTGTTTTGAGTGGAAAACATATTAGGACATCTTTTCCTTCTAAAATCAATTCTCATGGTAGATCATTGTTTTCAAATATTTGGGGCCCATGTAGAGTCAACAACTTTACTCATCATCAATATTTTATGTCCTTTGTGGATGATATTTTTTTTTTCATATATTACCTGTTAAAAAGACATTTTTTTATTTTTATTTTTGAGAGTATTTACTCAATTTTACTCGAATTAAAACCTCATGGTTTGTTTGGTTTATGTTTTCTGTTTTTTGTTATTTTTTATGTAGAGTGAAGAAGCTGATTATCAACATGCATTTTTTTAGTTCAAGTTTTCTACTTTTTGCTGTCAGTTTTTAGTTGTTTGCGGAAAAATTGAAAACCTGATTTTATGGTTTTCAATTGTTTTAGCAACTTGCTGCCATAATATTTTAATATCAACAATTAGTTTTTTTAGATTAAATCATTCATTTTATGCATACTTTTTTAATTAAAATTAAAATAAAAGGATCATATGTATTTAAAATATAATTAATATAAAAATTTCTATAAATTTTCCAAAAAAAATTATAAAAAATATTAAAATCCATTTACAGAAATATTTTTACTATTTTTTAATTGTCATGTTTAATAAGATTGTTTTGTTAAGAATTTTGAAATATTATAATTAAGTATAGTATTTTAATTTGTATTATTTTGTACTTTTATTATTTTAATCATATTTTTTAATTATTATTTGATTTAAGGACAAAAATGGCCATTTTGTTATTCTAGCTTTTAATTTTTTTTGGTTTTTGAAATATAAATTAAACAAGTCGCTAGTGTTTGGTTTTTAGTTTTCTTTTTCATAATTTTTTATAGTAATAACAAATGGCTCCTCAATTTGGCATTGGTATTCAAAATTTTCGACCTGATGGTGCACTTGAATTTGCTTCAAAATGAGCTTCATGGCCAAAGGGATTATTCATCAAAAATCATGTATGCATACCCCAATAAAGAAGCTGAACATTGAAAAAAGAAAAGGACATTTACTTGAGATAACATTGTCTATACTCCTTCATATGTATGTTCCTAAACCTTTTAGACTAATTCTCTTCCTATTGCCTCCTTTCTACTCAGATGCCCTCCATTGTTCTAAGGGGACAAATTCCCTTCTTTATTTTGTACCTAGAGACATCCATGCGCCTTTTTTCTTTGGGTGTTCATATTTTGTTCATGTTCCTTATATTGGTCAAGACAAATTATGTCCTTACTCCGTAGGCTATTAAATGTGTCTTTATGGGTACTTGAGAACTCAAAAATGTTATAGATGTTGGAATTGGTGTGATACCAAGAGGGGGGGGGGTGAATTGGACATTTAAAACTTTTTCGCTAATTTAAACATTCGCGCTGATTCACCACATATCATATCCCATTCAACATAATGACGTGTATGTAAATAATAAAACTATGAGTGCGAACATACACATGCAGCATATCTCATTTAAATGAATGTGTGCATGCAAATAATTATAATTGTAAATGGACAAACATAACATATGGAAATTACAGTGCGGAAAGTAAATGATATAGGGAGAGAGGAACACACGATATTTGTTATCGAGGTTCGGTCAAATCGGCCTACGTCCCCGCCTTGGGCATACCCCTCATTACACTATCCATGCTCACTTAAACAGGCGGAGCAGAAGCCGTTTACATCCTCTCTTTACGGGGCGAGGAAAACCCCAGTTCAATTTTTAGGCTGAACCGAACCGGTCTCACTTATGGGACTGAGACTCCCTAGTTCAATTCTGGGCTGAACTCAACTGGTTTCACTTACGGGGCTGAGACTCACCAGTTCAATTCCGGGCTGAACCCAACCGATACATTAAAATCATTTTTGTACAAATAATGCTTTTGAAAATACAAGTTAAGATGTACACGTTTAAGCTCAAATAAATGCACTCTCTAATATGATATGAAATAATGTTCAGTAGAGAAAGGGTGCTTTTCTAAATAATATTTTCGAAATATTTGAACAAAATATATATAATGAATATTTCAAATATTTAACCTAAAATGAATATTTCTACCAAAAATATTTTTCAATGAAATAATCGGAGAAAATTTCAAGCTTACTCTCAAAAATTGTTTTTGAGAAATCAAAGTATATGTAAGAGTAAGTGATCTAAAAATAAATGCCCAAAACAAATATGCTCTCTTTTAAAATAATTTTTGAAATGAATAAAAGGAAAAAGAGTTTTGGAGAGTAAAAGATTTGCACAAAAAAAAAATAGTTTTTGCAATTAAAAATTAAGTAGTGGGAACTTTGATAAACAAGAGGTTAAAAATATTGGAGAGAAAATATTTTCTAATCAAAGTTACTAATTTTGACAAATGAAGGGGTACTTATAGTTTTTCTAAAAATTATGACCGTTAGGGACCTATTGGGAATTTTGAAAAAGTTTAATTGAATTTTAACCCCAATTACCCTTAATCACCTATGGTAAAAATATGGCAACTCGAGAGATTCGGTCGCCCAAACAGACACATGAAGAAAAGTGTATTTTTCATGTTCATGTGCCCAAGGACAAGTTTGGGTGGCTGAACAAGGCGATTTTCCAACCTGCTTGAGGTTCGGTCGCCTGATCAGAATTTCAATCTGTCAAACTTCAACATTCGGTCGCCTGAGGTGAATTTGAATGTGAAGTTCGGGCGCCCGGGGCAGGTGGAAAAGTCAGCATTAAAAGTTCGGTCGACCGAGAACACTCAATTCATTTTGATTTGGTCGCCCGAAGACAGGTCAACAATTTGACTTTCCACTCGTTTGGTCGACCGAGGCGTTTTCAACGCCATGGTTCGGTCGCCCGAAGCTTTATCATTTTAGGTTCTAAGTCCTGTTTTTAAATATAGATTTCCCCTGATTGCATATATGATAGTAGGGATTTTCCTAAGTGCTTGTGCAAGGACTTAGGGTCTTTCTAAGGTCGTTTTGAGTTAACCCAAAAATCCGGCGTCAGTCGACCGAAGGTTGATGGAAGGTGATCCCTAAGGTCATTCTACGGCCATCTGAGCATACAATCCATATCATGCAGATGTATGCATTATTACAAACCAAAGATAAACAGTTAAATGCAATACAAATACAATAAATGTCTTCGTCTTTTGCTCTTTCTTCATGGGATATGCCAAGTTGTGTGTACGCTTTAATTCCCGTCTTGGCTTCCATTTTCCAGTATCTTATGTTCATGCTGAAATGAAAACCTGTTCACACACTAAAAGCACACATAAGATACTGGTGGTTTGTCAGCATCAAAATAGGGATCAGACTCAAAAAGCCAACAATAGATGTTATGATCCCCACTGCTAGAAATAAATTAGTGCCAATGTCATCTTTTTTTAGGGGCATCTTATTTCTTTAGCATCGGGCCCTCCTTAGATGAATCTATTTTGAGTCCAATGAAGTATGATCCCTCCTGTGTTGATCCTCCTATTCTTACCTTTATTTCTCTAGAGAAATGTTGTACTCTTCCAAATCCATTAGTTATTAACCTAGACAAACAAATGAACATTTATGAGTGACAAAAAGTAAGCATAGACATCATTACTGTCAAAGTATTGTGTGAATGGCCGAATAGTTTGGCCTTGAGTTCTGTATATTATATATAGACTTTACAAGAATGCTATACATGAAAGGTAAATAAGTTCTAGCATGATTCTCGCCTTATACATGTAAACTATAATTTGTCAAGCCCTATACATGTAAACTAAATATATGCTCACTGTACAAAATAATGAATGGAGAAATAAGGAAATAATTGTGGGCTGAAATAAGGAAATAAATCTTTTGTTGTTTACTGTTCCATTGACAGTCCCCATCAAATTGATGCGGGTTGATCAACAAGCATTAATTTTCAACTTAGGAAGCAATGTCGATGACGAGTGAGAGCCTTGGTGAAGATATCAACAATTTGTAATTTAGTGAAAATTTGTGGAAGAGTGATAACACAAGCTTCAAATGCTTCACGGATAGAGTAACAATTGACTTCAATATGCTTCATGTGCTCATGATAGACATGATTGGCTGTGATTTGGATAGCACTCGTATTATCAACATGTAGAGTTGTCAGATCGGTCTCAGAAAAATATAGCTCAGCAAGCAAACCTTGAAGCCAAATAATTTCAGAACAAGCAAGAGACATCGCCCGGTATTCAGATTCTGTCAATGACTTGGAAGCTCTGTCTTGCTTCTTACTCTTCCAAGAGATCAATGCATCACCTAAGAACACGCACCAACCAGTGGTGGAGTGACATGTATCAGCACAACCAGCCCAATTAGCATTGCTATAAGCAGCAAAGCGAGTAGAATTGCCTGCAGGGAAGAATAAACCATGGGCAGAAGTGCCATGAACATAGCGTATGATCCTACAGACAGCAGCCAAATGAAGATGATGAGGAGTCTGAAGAAACTGACTGACTTGCTGTACAACAAAAGAAATGTCCAATCTAGTAATGGTGAGATAGACAAGACTACTTGCCAACTTTCGGTATAAACTAGGATTAGCAAGTAAGTCGCCCTCCTCTCTGCGAAGCTTGACATTTAATTCCATGGGAGTATGAACAGAAGTACCCTCCTGAAGGCCAGTTGTAGCCACCAAGTCACTAGCATACTTATGTTGATTGAGTGAAATACCAGAGGGACTACAATTCACCTCAAGACCTAGAAAATATGTGAGAGACACAAGATCTTTCATATGAAAGGACTCTAAGAGATGAATCTTGAGTTGAGCAAGTAAATCATAATCGGAACCAGTAATCACAATATCATCAACATGAACCAAAAGAACAACAATACCCGTGTTTGATTTTCGAAGAAACAATGAAGTGTCATACTTGCTCTGCTTGAATGAAAATTGTAATAAAGTGGTGCAGAATTTATCAAATCAGGCCCTCTTAGCTTGTTTGAGACCATAAAAAAAGCAACGAAGCTTGCATACATGTGAAGTCGGAGAGGGAAACAAGCCCGGGTGTGGCTTCATATAAATACACTCTTTAAGATTCCCATGAAGAAAAGCATTCTTGACATCCATTTGATGTAGTGGCCAATCACTGGAAGCAGCAATAGCAAGAATCGTACGAACAGTAGTCATCTTAGCACAGGAGCAAAGGTCTCTTTATAATTGACACCATATTCCTAATTATTCCCAAGTGCAACAAGGCGAGCTTTGTAACGATCCAGACTTCCATCAGATCGGACCTTGACTGAGTAAACCCATTTAAAACCTAGAGGAACAATGGTGGGAGGACAAGGCTCAATGTCCCAGGTGTAATTGGCCTCTAGAGCGGCAATTTTTTCCTGCATAGCTTGTCACCAACAATCATGCTTGGTAGTGTGTGAGTAGGATGTGCGAATATCTAAATTGGACAATGCAACAGTAAGAGCTGAAACATAATTGCCAGAATTGGAAGAGGGAAACCCATACCTATCCGGGGGTACAAACACTCAAGAAGAGTGACGTACCAAAGGCTCTGGAGGTGCTGCAACTGACTGAATCTGGAGCGTGGTAGGATCAGATATTGGATGAGCCACCGGAAAAGATGTTGGGCGGGAGCGCCGCGTTTATACAATACTTGGTTTAAAACGAGAACTAACTTGATGATTATCCAAGAACTACTCCTCAAAGAAGGGGAGAATCACAGTAGAAGAGGAGGGTACAAAGGACATGGGAAAGAAATGTTGATTTTCAAAGAAAATAACATTCCTAGAAATGCGTGTACGATGTAATGTAGGATCACAGCAAAAAAATCCCTTTTGTCACATTATATCCCAAGAATGCACATCAAACAGATTAAGCAGACAATTTATGTCGCTCATGAGGAGGTAAATGAACAAAACATACACAACCAAAGGTACGGAGGCTATTGTAACTACGTTGCTTAGAAAATAAGTAGAAATAGGGAGACTCCATGAGTAGGACTTGAGAAGGTAAACGATTAATCAAGAAAGTAGCAGTTTTCAGAGCCTCAACCCAAAACAAGGATGGAACAAAGGATTCTAGCAAGAGAGTACGTACCACATGTAGGAGATGACGATTTTTGCATTCGGCTACTCGGTTCTATTGGGGAGTAGCGGTACATGAATGTTGATGAATAATACCTTTAGAAGCCAAAAATTCTTGAAACTCAGTAGACACATATTCACCACCAGAATCTCTGCGTAATGTCTTAATAGAAGCAGAAAATTGTTTGTCAACATATGCTAAAAACTCAGTGAAAGTATGAAAAACCTTAGATTTAGAGAGAAGAAAGTAGACCCACGTAAATATGCTATGATAATCAATGAAAGTCACATAGTATTTAAATTATTCATGTGAACTAACCGGGGAAGGTCCCCAAACATCACTGTGTTTGCCCTAGAGTCGAGTTTTTTTTTTTTGGGGGGGGGGGGGGGGGAATGGACTCTTTTGCGTATATTCGCTTTTCTATACAAAATGTAAAATCTTGGCAAGATTCAAATGATTATATCACAATAAATAAAATATAAATCATGCACAAGAAATAAATTAAAGAGAAGGGAAGAAAAGCTCAACACTGATGTTAACGTGGTTCGGCCCCTTGCCTACGTCCACGCCTTGAGTCACACCCAAGGTTTCCACAATCCACTAACAAAACACCTTCACCGGTGGAGAGGCCTTTACACCATGGGAACAAATCCCTTTCACTCACGAAGAGCCTTTACACACGGGAACAAATCTCTGTTGCTTACCAAGAGCCTTTCCACAAGGTTCACCAAGAACCCTTGCAATCTAGTTCACCAAGAACCCTTTTACAACAAATGGAAGAAAAAATTACAAATACAGATGCTCCTTGAATGTGCTAATATTTGATACAATCAAATCCTCACATAATCTCTCTCAAAGTAATATATCACACTAAGATTAAGGAGCAAGAGAGAAGTTGAGCACAAATATGATGAACTAATTGAAGTGTGCTTGCAAATGATATATAACTATTAAAATCAATTTTTAAACAAGCCTTTGGACTTATTTATAGGCAACTTGGGTTACTAGTCGTTTTATGGCCTTTGGGCTAATATATTAATTGTTTATTTTGAAAACTAGCCGTTGGGGCTGGAATCCCGACGCAAACCGTCGACTGTTTACCCCAAATAGTCGACTATTTGACCCTAATTGTTCATTATCGAAACCTTCTTATCTATGAAAGTCTTCAACATGAAAGTTGTGAGATTTTTTCTCAGCTTTCCGTAGATACCAAGATCGCCCTTTTTGGAGTCTTCTAGCAAAAGTTATGCTCCAAATACTAAAGGGTGTTTAGGAAATTTGAGAGAGAAATTTGAGTGGTGCATAAAAATAGTTTTAACCCAACCGAGATCAAGTGTATAAAAGATTTACAACACTAGGATTGTTTAAAGCTTGTCCCTTATGAAAACAAGGCAAGTATAGGACATTTGTATAAACTCTTTGTTTTTGTCCTTTGAAAACTCATTAAGTTTTTTTCTAAGAGTTTAGTGATATCCTATATACCTATAACCTAATATGAAATGCATTTGCTTAACTTTTGCTCAATGATCTTGCGTGAAACAATATTGCAAGAGTTACATTGGTTCCTACCTCAAAACACTCCCTATTATACTATGACTTTGTTGGATGTGCTTGAGTCCTTCCGAGTGAGTGTCCACCTTGATCTTTCCTACTCCATCGTCCACTCTGTCTGATCTTTGTATTTGATCCAGTACCTTTATGTATTTGTCACTTGTACTTGTACTAACTTGATCTGCAAAGATAGGTTAAAGTTGGAACTACAAATAGGTTAATATCATCAAAATACATTAAATATGATTATGTTGCCACTAAGGCTAACAATTTCCTCCTTTTTGATGATGTCTAACCTGTTAAGAGTTTACTTGATATTTGCATTTGAGTTTGTACCTATCGTAACTTGATATACAAAGATTAGTTTACCTAGAACCACTAATGGGTTGTTATCCTATCAAAATATGACAATTTGGGTCATGTAGCCACTAAGGCTAACAATCTCCCCCTTTTTTATGATGGCAAACCATTTGTGTTCTTACAAGATATTATTTTAAGCTCCCCCTTAATTTATGCATATTGTTTGAATAAGATGAAATTTTACTCCCCCTTACTATATGCATATAAGGCATAATAAAATCATTTAACTCTATATTTCATATTCTTTGGAGCTGTAACACTCAATACATTTAGCAACAAATATGAACTTCCATTTATAATCGTTTAAGAAACACTACACAAATTTGTTCATAGTACACTCACCTATAGCACCCAATATACAACACCAACCTTATTCTCCCCCTTTGATCATCATCAAAAAGAGAGGAGCTATTCATTTAGATTAAAATGCCCTAAAAGCTTTTTAAGACTAGTTTACATGTTGGTGAGGCGAGTATGTGCTGAACCAAAACGTCAACCTGTTGTGGTTTCCTTTGAAACTATTGACGGTTTGGTGCAGAACCAAACCATCAATTTTACTAGATTGGCTTCCATGATTAATTCCATACTTTATGAATAATGAATAATATTTAAAATTAAGAATTATATGATTGTAATTGATTAAGCAACAATTGATTGAGTACTTATAAGTGGAACTCTCAACGGTAGTAATGAATAGATACTCTTACAAGGGATACTTCAACAATGAATAAATAAGAGTATAATGAGAAATTTTTCTTCTTTTTGAATCATCCATAAATTGGTGCATGCTCGACAATTAATCGCATTGCACAAACACATTGATGCTCATGGTTGAGTGTGGGTAAATAGGTTCTTGATCAATCATGAATGTTTATTTAAAGAACCTATTATTGCTTTGAGATTTTGATAAGATGAATTTCCTGTCTATTCAACGTTTGGCACGAATGAGTATAAGGTTCTAAAAAGTTTCTTTTCATCCTAAAAAGTTTCTTATTTGATTCTTAAAGCGACACTTAACCTAATTCAAGTGAGTTAAGGATAAGATCTAGTCTGTTCATCACTTGGCACTCAGAGGCTTCCATTATTGCCGCTGTAGAGGACAAATTTTCATCTAACGGTAAGAGATGTTAAGTTATGTGGCAAGTTAGCAGCTCTAGGATATGTCTATATAAGCATAGCAGAATATATGATATTGAATTTTCCTAAGCATTTTGTTGAGCGCTTGAAGCTTTTGTTGAGCAAATATCTCGACACTGTGAATTTTAGATAAGAGGTAGATAATTCCTATGTTAAGATAATCTCTCTCTGAATTACTTCGGTATTGTTTTCCCGGTCAGCATCCAAATGATGGGCCATGTATTCCTTGGCAAGGGATGCTCATTAGGTTGAGTATAGCTCAAGAGCTATTTTTCAAATCAGTACTTGATTCCAAAGTAATCAAAAGTAGACTTTTTTTCATAGAGTTCATGCTTGTGATTGAAGCATGATAAGTGTGTCCTTGCTTTTTGGCAATGAGCATTTTAGGAGAATACGAAGTTTTATTTGAGCAATGCTCTTGGTAATAGGAGACATGTTCTCCTAATTCGCCACTAATGGGAAGGTACCCTTAAAACTAAAAATATGCTCACAATTTGAGCAAGAAAATAACATTACTTATTTCTTTATCAAATTGATCCTGATTTGGTAAGTCTTTGCTTATGGAAGAGAATGCCTTTTCATTAACAATGGTTAAGAAATTTCCCATAGGTCAAGCATAGAGGGAATACTCCATCTTGATTCAATATAGATGAAAATAAGAATTCCTAGTAGATACTTCTAATTGATCCTAATGGGATATCTTTTGGTAAGCACTAGTAGACTATTGCTAGAAAGTTTTTACTAGTAGGGTTTTGTTGTATTATTTGTGATGACTGAATTTTCATTTTGAATGCCCTTGAATTTGGATCAAGCATTCAATGTCAATGTTCCAAGATGAGTTTAAGGTTGGATGATACACAGTACTTATGATGTCATGAATAACTCCCCTAAAACTCAATGCTTATGTAAAGGATAAAATATGCTATACTTTAGATATAATTACTATGTATCCAAATCATCAAAATTATATAACTAAGGAAGACATCTCTTGTCCATAAGAGATGGATTTACTTACTAAAGCATGCTTTTGAACCTCTATCCAAAACCTAAGTTATTCATATAAAAAACACAGGTTTTTTATCTTCACCCAAAAATAGACTAGTTGAGTCCCTTTACCTTGTGCATTTTGGAGGAATGATATCTTATGAAGACTAATGTCTCACGAAGGCAAATATTGTTTTCATTCCTTTCTAGTCCTAAAGAACAAGCCTAAGTATAGAGCTTGTGAGGATGTGCATGCTACTTTATCCCAAAAACTATAGCCAATACTTACAGAGGAGATAAAACAATCAACAAGGATATATTAAGCTAAAATATCATATTGGATTTTATCATTTGAGCTCATCATATTGGCTTAATTTTCTAAAGTCCTTAGCGTAGTAATCAAATAGTTATTATGCGTAAATTGGGATTTTATAGTTTGAGTGCTATTGTGACAAATGTTTCCAATTTTGCACTATACAAACTTACTTAGTCATCACAATCCCTTTTAACCTAGGTATGTTTAACTATAACTAAATCCTATTTTCTAATCCTAGATTCTAAGGAAGCAATAGTTTAACAAGATTTGGTAATTTGTTTAGGTACCCATTCTTCCTTGGGTCCTAAGGGGTTGATTTTCTTAACTACCTATTCTAGCTTCCTTGCTTTGCCTCTGGCACCTCTAAAAGGGCAAGAGTAACGAATGTGCCCTTTTTTTTCACCATACAAGCAAGTTTTGTTTGCATGTGAAGGTTTTGTCCCATTAACCCTATTTTTTCTTGATGAGGCATAACCATGTGATTTATAAGCGGAACCATAACTTAAATTCTTTTTGTAAAGATGATTTCTTTTTACTCCTTAGGATTTATTATGGTTTTCTTTTCCTCTTGTGAATTTGTCAATAGTTTTAGCATGATCTTCATCTTTCCTTTTCAAGAGAATATTTTCTTTTAGAACATTTTCAATTTGATTTTTCAAATTTCCTATTTCTTGAAAAATTTCATGTTCTTTTTGAGCATTTGAGGTGAGCTCCTCAAATTTCATTTTCAGGGAAATATTTTCTTCTTTTAGGGGGCAACAAAGATAAGGTTCCTTTAGTTTGCATTTTGACAATTGTTCCTTTAGATTTTTGTTCCTTTTTTTTATCACAACTAATTCATCATATATTTTAGTGCATGTGATCCTTAATTTATCATAAGAGGGACCATGATCATCCTCATCAGAACTTACTTCCTCTTCTTGTTCGTCTGCCATGAAGCAAGAATGTGCTTTTTTCTCTATTTCATCATCGGTGGATAATCCATCGATTTCATCCCAAGTAGAACCATTCATGGCATTATGATCCCCATTTAGAACATTCCCTTCATTTTGATTTAGAGGGCAATTTACCATGTCGTGCCCAGTGTTATTGCAAATACAGCATTCTATGCTATTATTGCTTGATTCTTCTCTTCCTATTTGCTGCCTTCTCTTACTAAGAGTTTCTTAAGTTTTCTTGTAAAGAGCGCTATATCATCCTCACTATCTTCATCTTCTTCTACTATGCCTTGGTGAGTAACACTAGATGAATCAAAGGCAAAACCTATTTCTTTCTCAGGCTTCTCTAGGTTTTGTGATTCTTCAATGGTCAATGATGTCTCAGGTAAAGTTTGGAGAACTTTTTGAATATAATCTTCTAATGAATAAGTTCTACCTAGTGCTTTTAAGTTGTCTATGAGGTTTGTGAACCGAGTGATCATGGATGAAATTTCTTCACCTTCATTTATTCTAAACATCTCATATTCTCTAACTAGCATGCATATTTTTTATTGTTTATCTTGAGATGTGTCTCTATAGATGTTTTGAAGCATATCCCACATTTCTTTTGTCGTTTCACATCCGCAAATACAACTATACTCATTATCATTTAAAGCACAATTAAGACAATTTCTTGCTTAAAAATGAGTTCTACTAACCTCTTTTCGCTTGATGATAGCTCCATTCTCATTTTCAGAATATCTTCATTCTTGTCATTTTTCTTTGTGAATGAGAAGTCTTCATTGTCTTCATTTGAGATGATCTTCCACAAATCCAAATCATATGATTGAATGAAGATGAACATTCGATTTTTCCACGAGGAGTAGTTGGTGCCATCGAACTCTGGTACTTTGTTTATGGATTGTCCTAGGGAAGAAGAGGTGTTCACCATATACACCATTTGATCTTTCCGCTTTGGAAGTTACTCCGATAATGCAAGCGCCTTGCTCTGATACCACTTGTTGGCCCTAGAGTCAAGTCTAGAGAAAGGGGGGGGGGGGTGAATGGACTCTTTTGCGTATTTTTGCTTTTCTCTACAAAATGTAAAATCTTGGCAAGATGCAAAAGATTATATCACAATAAATAAGATATAAATCATGCATAAGACATAAATTAAAGAGAAGGGAAGAAAAGCTCAACACCGATGTTAACGTGGTTCGGCCCCTTGCCTACATCCACCCCTTGTGTTACACCCAAGGTTTCCACAATCCACTAACACAACTCCTTCACTGGCGGAGAAGCCTTTACACCATGGGAACAAATCCCTTTCGCTCACCAAGAGCCTTTACACGCGGGAACAAATCTTTGTTGCTCACCAAGAGCCTTTCCGCAAGGTTCACTAAGAACCCTTGCAATTCGGTTCACCAAGAACCCTTTTACAACAAATGGAAGAAAACAATTACAAATACAGATGCTCCTTGAATGAGTTGATATTTGATACAATCAAATCCTCACACAATCTCTCTCAAAGTAATATGTCACACTAAGATTAAGGAGCAAGAGAGAAGTTGAGCACAAATATGATGAACTAATTGAAGTGTGCTTACAAATGATATATAACTATGAAGATCAATGTTTAAACAAGCCTTTGGACTTGTATTTATAGGAAAATTGGGTTACTAGCCGTTTTATGGCTGTTGGGCTAATATACTAATTGTTTACTTTGAAAACTAGCCGTTAGGGCTGGAATCCCAACGCAAATCGTCGACTATTTACCCCAAACCGTCGATTGTTTTCCCCAAATAGTCCACTGTTTACCCCAAACCGTCGACTATTTGACCCTATTTGTTCATTATCGAAACCTTCCCATCTGTGAAAGTTTTCAACATGAAAATTGTGGGATTTTTTCTTAGCTTTCCGTAGATACCATGATCGCCCTTTTTGGAGTCTTCTTGCAAAAGTTATGGTCCAAATGTTGAAGGGTGTTTAGGAAATTTGAGAGAGGAAATTGAGTGGTGCATAAAAATAGTTTTAACCTAACCGGGATCAAGTACATAAAAGTTTTACAACACTAGGATTGTTTAAAGCTTGTCCTTTATGAAAACATGGCAAGTATAGGACATTTGTATAAACTCTTTGTTTTTGTTCTTTGAAAACTCATTAAGTTTTGTTCTAAGAGTTTAGTGATATCCTATATGCTTATAACCTAATATGAAATGCATTTGCTCAACTTTTGGTCAATGATCTTGCATGAAACAATATCGCAAGAGTAACAGTAGTTCCTATCTCAAAACACTCCCTATTATATACTATGACTTTGTTGGATGTGCTTGAGTTCTTCCGAGTGAGTGTCCACCTTGATCTTTTCTACTTGAACGTCCACTCGGTCCGATCTTTGCATTTGATCCAGTACCTTCATGTATTTGTCACTTGTATCTGTACTAACTTGATCTACAAAGATAGGTTAAACTTGGAACTACAAATAGGTTAATATCATTAAAATACATTAAATATGATTATGTAGCCACTAAGGCTAACAATCTCCCCCTTTTTGATGATGTCTAACCTGTTAAGAGTTTACTTGATCTTTGTATTTGAGTTTTTACCTGTCATAGCTTGATATGCAAAGATTAGTTTACCTAGAACCACTAATGGGTTGTTGTCATCAAAATATGACAATTTAGATCATGTAACCACTAAGGCTAACACTATGGATAAGATCAAAGCACTGAGAAGCTCTACTAGCATGCAAAGGGAAGGGAAGATTTTTGCTTTTACCAAGTTTGCAAGAAGCACACTCAATAGATAAAGAAGAATGCTCTTTATTACCAACTAAACCAAAGTTCAATACATGAGATAAGATCTGAGTATTGGGATGGCCTAAACGACAATGCCACACCATACTAAGATCTGAAACATTATTACAAGCAAAAGATTTAATAAAAGAAACTTGAAAAAGTGTTGGAGCAGGCAAAAGTAGTGGAAACAAGCGCCCCACTTTAGGTTCCTTCGCAATCGGCTCCCCCGTTACCTGGTCCTACACAACACAACCATCACGAAAAATTTAATAGCACATTTGTTATCAACTAATTAACCAACATAAATAAGATTCGTAGAAAGCTAAGGAGCAAGAAACAAATCAATGAACTTGGAAGAGGCATCTCCGACAGCAGCTATTGGTAAAGAACTACCATTGGCAGTCTGAATAGCAGATTGACTAGTGTAGGGCCGAACATGACACATGGTAGCGGGATTATTCGTCATGTGATTGGAGGCACTCGAGTCCACATACCGAAGTTTAGTAGAATTGTAACCTTGGAGCCCCATTGCTGATGATGTCGAAATTAGAATCTGTTGTACCATTTCGAGTGTGCAGTAATTCGCTGTAGGAGACGCAGGAATAGAGAAGTCACCTAAAGAAGAGCCAGGGGCCGCAAAAGTCATTGTGGGGGGTACAATAACAGAAGTCTGTAATGCCTGGGCCTGACGATTCTGCGGGCGAATACGACAGTCTTTGATAATGTGACCCTTGTTATTGCAATAAGAGCAGTATTTTTGGAACAATTAGTAGTGATATGCCCAAATTCTTTGCAAAAAAAGTACTGCAAGGTGCTAGGATGCGCTGGCGGTCCTCGTCGTTGAGCAACATAAGCCACAGGGACGGACCCTGAACTACGATGATATTGTGCCAGAGTAACTTGAGTACTAATCCGTTGTTCTTCACAAAGTAACTCACCAAAACAAACACCAAGAGAAGGAACAGGAGAGCGATTAAGCAGAGAAGAGCGAACATATTCATACTTGGGAGCGTAGTTTCATAAGAAACTGATCACGACGACTAGTCTCGTGAAGACGTTGATTAATGGGAAGAGAGGCAACAGGAACATTCACGGTAACCAGATCAGAATATTCGTTCCAAAGAGTCAAAAACGCCAAAAAATAGCCTTGGATGGAACGATTCTCATGTTGAAACATGGCAATCGCATGCTCTAATTGAAAACGATGGGCACTATTATCTTGATGATATACTGTTTTTAAATAAGTCCACTTGGATTGAGCGGTACGATGAGGTCGCAATTTGGGGACAATATGTGGCTCAACCAAACCAAGAAGCCAAGACATAATCCGAGCATCAAGCACAGCCCATGAAGGATGAGCCGCTAAATCCTTGGCATCAAGCACAGCCCATGAAGGACAAGCCACTGAATCTTTGGATTTATTAGTATTGGGTGCACAATCCATGCCATTAATATGACCCCAAAGATCTTTTCCCTTTAGGAAAAGTTCAAATTGAAAAGCCCACGTAGAATAATTGTTGCCCATAAACTTGGCACACACAGGTGCGGAGTCCATGCTAAATAAAGGAGAAAATCTAGAAGCCAAAAAAAAAGACTCTGCCAAAAGAAAAATACTACCAGAAAAATTGAGAAGCCCAAAAATAAATCAACACAGGTACAAAGAAAACCAAGATCAACCTGCCTGCACAAAAAAAAAAAGAAAAATCTTGAACCAAGAAACCTGCTGTGCCGAGAATCACAAGGGCAGAGAAGCACCAGAACCTGCAACAGAAAGAACCAAGATCATCCTTTCTGCACTAAAAAATTAAATCTTGAACCAAGAAATCTGCTGTGCCGAGAATCATAAGGACAGAGAAGCACCAGAAACCTGATATGCTGAGAATCACAAGGGCAGAGCAGCACCAGAACCAGCAACAGAAAGAACCAAGATCATCCTTCCTGCACAAAAAATTAAATCTTGAACCAAGAAATCTGCTGTGCCGAGAATCACAAGGACAGAGGACCAGAAACAGCAACAGAAAGCTGTTCTGATCAACCTCCCTGCACTAAAATAAATTGCAAACCAAAATAAAACTGCTGTGGCGAGAGTCACAAGGATAGAGAAGCACCAGAACAGCAACAGAAAGCTGTTCTGACAGCCACTCAGCCATAGAAATACCAAAAAAACAGAGAACCGAAAAATTCCAGAACAGAATAGACCCACAACAGCCACAGAAACGAGAGACACCTCCGAAACCAAGTAGACAAAAAAAAAAAAAATTCGATGGGAAAAAAAATTAGCAATCGGTAGGCTCTGATACCATGTTGAAGTATTGTGTGAATGGCCGAATAGTTTGGCCTTGAGTTCTGTATATTATATATAGACTTTACAAGAATGCTATACATGGAAAGTAAATAAGTTCTAGCATGATTCTAGCCCTATACATGTAAACTATAATTTGTCAAGCCCTATACATGTAAACTAAATATATGCTCACTGTACAAAATAATGAATGGAGAAATAAGGAAATAATTGTGAGCTGAAATAAGGAAAGAAATCTTTTGCTGTTTGCTGTTCCGTTGACAATTACCACCATGTACCACCTCTTCTGTCCATCACTGTATTGACTTCTGATTTTGGAGATCCATCCCACATTGACTTGCATTTGCCCATGGCTCATAGGAAAGGTACTTGAACATTTACTCAACAGTTCTTAGTTGCATACCATATCGCTCATTATGTTTTACTACTTCACCTTCCTAGTCGTATGCATTCTTTTGCCTTTGTCTATTTCCATTTTTTCTATCCCTTCCTCATATGTTGAAGCGCTTGCTAACCTTTGGATGGAAGCATGCAATGGATGTAGAAATGGATACCTTGACCACATAGGACACGTGACTTGGTGGTTCTTCCTCCTATTAAGGAGTTGGTTAGGTGTTGGGTTTACGCCATCAAAATCTTTAAATGACTATTGAACGACTTAAGGCTTGATTGGTTGCCAAAGGGTACACCCAAACATATGGTATTGATTATTTTGAGACCTTTTCTCTTATTTCTTAACTAAATTCTATTCATGTATTAATATTGATTGGTCCTTACATGATGCGAAGAATGCCTTCTTGTATGGAGATTTGTAGAAAGAGGAACGCGTGGAGCAACCTCTTGCGTTTGTTGCATATGAGAAGGATCATAAAGTATGTAGCTTTAAGGTCTTTTATGATCTTGAGTAGTCTCCTTGAGCTTGGTTTGACAAATTTAATCTGGTGATCTTTGCATTTGGCTTTACTTGCAGAAGGATTGCATAAGTTAAGCAATGGCTTCAAGAAAAATTTCAAATCAAGGACTTGGGCACATACTCAACGTTACTCACTTGGTATTGAGACTGTGTAGTGTAGGAAAGGGCTAAATCTATCTCAATGATTGGCAAAGTGTGATTGAATTTTTCAAGCTAAACTAGTTGATACTCTTATGGATCCCAATGTGAAGTTGTCTAACGATGCTAGACTGGACTTTGAAGGCAAATGTAGAAATAGGCAGTTGATTGGCTAGTTGATCTACTTGACTACCACTAGACCTGATATATCTTTTGTAGTGGGGGTGGCGTGTGAGTTTATGGAAATCCCAAACAACAACACTGGGATGTTGTTTGTAGGATTCTATGGTATCATAATAGAAATTATGAAATCATAGGATACTTCGAAGCATATTGGGCTGACTCGTTTGATGATCAAGGTTGTACTATTGGATATTGTACATTTAAGGGAGGTAATATCACATCCCTGTTTTCGGCACATGACCGGCTATGACTCCATCTAAAATTTGATGGATGCACTAGGCTTAGGCTAGAATTTATTTTGCTAAACCATCCTTTGAAAGCAACTTAGAAACCAATTAGGAGTGAATATTTGTTGAAAACACAAGATAGATACATATATTTCATAAAGCAGCTAAAAACATTTTACTTTCAATGACAAGCTCTTTCCATTGGGTTGTACTTATAATATTTTTTTCACACTTCCTAGTCTACATACATAACTGCCAATGGAATAGATGCTTCATACATAACTGCTAACGGAATAGATGCTTAGTATCCCTAATCGTCTTCATGCCAACCTGTAATACATGTCAAAAATGGCAGTCTTTTGGAGACCTTAATAAGTGGGGCTCTCCTTCAGTTTCGAACTTGAAATTATTAAGGAATAGGGTGACCAATCACGAGCTCAATAGACATTCTTAATTTACCCTTATTCAAATAAGGATTTCAACACTTCAACATGTGATTTCTTATATGCATGCATAAGCATGGAGAAGATTAGCATGGCCCCTACACAAGTATGATGCACACAAATCGAGAAATGGTCCAATCTTTTTCACATGAAAATTTCCCAACTAAACAAAATATGCAGCTATGATAACCAAAGGAAACATAAATGCAGCCATATCAAGTAGTTAGAAATAACAAGCTTTAATCTACCTTATTAGGATTCAACTCTATGCGAGTTTCTACCTTTATTTCCTTTGAATACCCAAAATCCCTAGGTGAATAAATGAAAATTAAGAACACCTACCTTGATTGTTAGCTTCTTCAAACTTAGTTTAAATTTCTCTATGAATTTCCTTAATTTTCTACTGAGTTCTCTCTCTCTCTCTCTCTCTCTCTCTCTCTCTCTCTCTCTCTCTCTCTCTCTCTCTCTAGAACTAGGGTTTACAGTAAGAGTTTGTGTTATTCTTCTCTGTGTGGAGGCTGCTCTGGATTGCTGAAAAGGTTAAGACAGCAGCTACTTGCTGCCAGCTGCATGCCAAGTGTCTTCTTCTATGCTGGAATTATGGTAGGACTGCAGCAGCTCGTGGAAAAAAGCAACAAGGGTCCTGCAGTGTTGCCATCTGCATGCTAGGTGTCGACTGCTGGTTTTTAGAGCTGCTAGGTGGCTGTTGCTGGTTTGTAGTGCTGCCAGGTGTCATACCTGGGGTCAGCATGTCCCATCCTATTTTTTCCCCCCTCTTTGCCCCAAAACTTATGTTGTATATGTTTTAGCATATCCCTTATAATTTGCTTTCATCTAATCCCCTCCTACAACTAATAAGTCAAATGGACTTCTTGAAACCAGTTAACACAATTGACTTTATATAAAGCTTACAAAGACAATGAAAAAGGCAATACAGTGGTGTAAAGAAAGATAAAGTTGGTGCTTGACATGCATTTGAGATCATATGTTACTTGCCTTATACTCCTCTTCTTTAGTAGGATAACATACCATTATTTCCAGGTCATCAATGGTCCCATTGTTGCTTGTCTGGTCTACATAGTAAAGAGTGAGCCTATTTGTTAAGTAAGTTTTGTAGAAATGAGGGAACAAGATAGAGTAATGACTGTTTTTGGCTCATTCATCGTCCTAGTAATGCACCATGTTGAACAGATCTTGTGGCAGTTTTTTTGGATCAACATTGTTGAGATAGCACGTGCTTTTTCTTATTTCGACCCAATGGGGCACTGCTGGGTGTGGATCTACGAATGGATTTTCTTTGAAGCTATGCATCCTTTCTCATGTAGGGAAGATATTAGCATATATATCTCCCTCATATGTTTGGATTTCACCTCTGAGATGAACAGTGACCAATAGGATAGTAGAACCATGTAATCCAGGTTGGGATTTTGATAACCATGATCTCAATTTTAAAGATATATCCAATTAGATGGAATTCAAACTTTTCAATTCCTCTTTTTATTGCCATGATCTCTTTGAATGTGGAGTAATAGTGTAGTTCAGATTCTTTTAATGTTACACTCTTGTAGCCATAGATAGGTCTAGTCTCATCATTCTTTTCTTCAATTAAGGCTACACCCCGGTGATTATCACTTGCATTAATTTTTAATATTCTTTTGTTTTTATCAGGAATTTGGAGCGGTCATATCTTTAAGCAACTTTACAGCCTCTGTGTGTTTGGGTTCCCAAAGGGGCACATCTTTCTTTTTCAATAGTTGATGGAGTGGTGTTGTGTAGGCTGCCAACTTTGCGACACGATTTGCTATGTAATTGACTATACCAAGAAAATACTGCAATTGCTTTGTCGTCATCTGATTGTCCGGGAAACTACTGAGTTGTGTCCCAATATGTGGTTGTAATTCATATTTTCCTTGTCTAATTTTTATCCTAAGGAAGTCAATAGCTTCAACCCTGATGATCATGCTCTTTTCAGACAACATAATCCCATAGTGTGTGATTATCTCCTTAAATTGATTTAGAAGCCTTGGATGGGATGCCATATCCTTTGAAAAAAAGAGGATATCATCAATATAGATCAAGGCATGATGAAGGATAGGCTGGAATATCTTGATCATTGTCTTTTGGAAGATAAATGGGGCCACTATAAGCTCAAATGGCATGACTGTCCATTGATAATGGAAGTTGGGGATACAAAATGTTGTCTTGTGCCTATCTTCCAGATGGATACCCAATTGCAGAAGCCCACTTTTAGATCAAACTTTGAGAAGATCTGGGCCTCCAATAGTTATGGAAACGGGCTGGCCCGATTCGGTAATGGAAATTTATCATCTACAAGGAAGTAGTTAAGGGCCTGATAATTAATGACTAGTTTGAGCTTACCTCTCGTCTACTCGACCCTTTTGTTGACATAGGAAGTATAACAAGCCCATTGTGACTTAGTGGGCTAATAGTCTTTCTTCTTGCAGTTGGGATAATTCACTTTGGGCCAATGAGTAGCGTTCTGGATTCATTCCTTTGTGGCTTGTGTTTGTTGGGTTTATGTCTTCATTTTTCTTAAATGGAAGGTTAACATAGAACTTTGGATTCATCCAAAGCAGCTTTGAACACTTCTTCAGAATTTGTTGTGATTGTCCGCACAACTTATGTGGATTAGTTAGGCTCTCACTTCTTCCATCATCTGGGTGATGTGGAAGAAGTTGGGAGTTTTGGTCCACTACAAGAGATACGACCTGAATTTTAGCTCTTGTTTCGTCCACTAGACTTTGTTTAAGTGTTGGATAGTATCATGGTCTTAAATTTCCACGAAATTGTCGAAATTTCCGTCGAAATTTCCGATTTCTGTCACCCTTGAAATCGAAATGGCAGTCAATTTCCCTCTTGCATCATTTCCGTCGAAATCTCAACGAATCATCCGAAATTTATCGAAACCTCAAAATTTTAGTGAAATTTGTCGAAATTTTAATTATGCAATGAAATTTTGTCAAAATTCAAATGAGGGATTCAAGAGTGAAGTGAAATTTCTCTTTTAATTTATTTTATTGAAACAAAAGGTTATCTTAAGTGCTTTTGAAATTATATGAAAAAATAAACTTATAGTAATATTTTATTTAACCATTCATGTCTAAATTATCAATATTTGTATAATAAATAATTTTTAAATGATTTATGAATTTCATTTGCATTAACTGAATATGTTTAGTGTACATTATCTTACAAGCATGTTTGATGCACATACTATTTTACGACTTTTCCACTTCATACAAAACATAGATGTATTTAATTTGTAATATATTAGTCTTAAAACTTATATTATTATGTTTGTTAACCATTTCTAAAGTTTCACAAATAATTTCATGATTCACTACTAGTTTCCGTTATTTTTTCAAATCGAAATCGAAATTGATATCGAAATCGAAATTTCCGTACTTTTGGAGCTTCAAAATTTGAGTCAAAATCGAAATTTAAGACCTTGGATAATATTGAACCCAATAAGTTGATCTTTGTCAAGAAGATTTGATTCAAAGAATGTGGCTTTAATTAAGCAACCTGGATAGAGCTTAATGTAAATTAGAACACTCTTTAATTTGACCTCAAAATGTTCTCTATTTGCTGCTTTGAAACCCTGATTGCATGGCTTCCATTTGTCTTTTGGAAGAATGCTTGTTTTCAAGAAACTGCATGCTACTTTTATATAAAAGTATGCAATAACCTTAATCAATTTTGAGTACTTATCGGCTAGTACCCAAACAGGAGGAGAAGGTGATACATAGTCCACTTTCTTGAATTGTGCTGACAATGATTCTTGTGTGGAATGAAGATTGTGAACTTCATCTTCTGTTGATGCTACTAGATAGCACTCATTGTTGATAGATTCAATGTAGGAACATTTTGGTCTTGGATCAATCTGTTAGCACCTAAAATCTTTATCTTCCTCGTCCAATGAATCGGATAGGTCTATTTGCTCACCTTGCTAGAAAGCCAAAATAGATTCTTTGTTTTGGTGATCATCTAAAGAGAAAATGGATTGAATGTCATCATCTGAATCCCACTCATAGACTTTATGCAGCATCTAGATTAGCTCAACTCTCTTTCATCTCTAATGAAATTTCTTTGCATAATGCCTTCTTTGATTGCAGATGTAACATTAGTGATCTTTTGGGTCCTTTTTGTGCTTCTTATTTCTCGGATATTTCCAGCTTTTCTCTTTATGCTTGGATCTTCTATGTTTCTTGGGAAGATAAAAATCTTCTTTCTCCCTTGTCAAACAAGAGCACTGCTTATCTCCTTTGCAAATGATAAGGAGATCTTTTCTTTTGTATTCTTTGATTATCTTCATGCCTGCTTTTTGGACTCTTCTATACATTTTATATTTTTTGCAAAGTGCATCCAAATTCATAAGAGCACTTTGATAGAGTTTGCCAAGGGAAGTATTTTCAAGTCTTTTTCCACTCATTTGGAGTTCTCAAAGAGCCTCCTCTCCTAATAGATCAGGCAAGTTGTTGAGATATGCTTGCTTGAGATTGATATCATTTGGTCCGTAGAGAGTATAGTATCTTTCAGAGATGAGATTATAATGCTTCTCAAAATCTCTTCTTTTAAGCAAACAACATTTGATCTTCATATATTCTTGGCTTGGGTAACATGGTCTTCCCATGCTCCACAAAACTATTTAATGATTGTGGAGATGAAGATATTAAGATTTGGAACTTGTGATATCTGTAATTGCCGATAGTCTCCAATATTTATCCCCTAGATTTTGAGTTTCCCAACAAACTCGTAGAGAACCCTTCCGATAACTTCTTTAGTGTGATCCCTTCTTTCATTAATTCTGTTGTGCACCAAGCATGGAGCTCAAGGATTTTATTCCTCGTCTGATTTGATGGAATTCCTTATAAGGAGATAGTTGTTCCAATACCATTTGAACCATTTGAGCTTTGCATTGGGGTGGTAGATGTGGTGTTTTCTAATAGATTGATGTTGTCATCTATTCCCTCAACATCAATGGGATCATCATCTTTTGATCTGTGAGTAGATGGTTGGGTCATCACGGTGGCCCTGAGGGGCTTTATTTCTTTTTCAGACGAGTGCTCAAATAGTTTTTCTTCAGTATTGATGGGAAGGGTAGGAAGTGGATTTTCTTCTTTTGATATTTCTTCCTCAGGATGTCTTTGTGAAGGATCAACCATCTCTGTTAGCAATCTAATTATTGAATTTTCCTTCTCAAAAACTTCGATGTGCAGGTCTTGGTCTAGAATGCTTGGCTCACCAACCTTTTGTTGTCCCCTTTTTTGTGTTGTGGAAGCTACCGATGTTTCAACCCTTTGGGTATGGGTTGACTGCTGAGTATGTTGCCTCTTTTTGAAATGAAGAGAAGAGTAGCTACGCATCAATGTAGGCTGGTACGTTGGTTGGGGGAAGGTAAAGGCCAGAGTGTATGGTGGAAATAGGGGCTCTATTCTCGCTTGTCTATGTTTCTGTTGCTAGCTCTACTTATAAGAATTTACCTGAGCTTTAAGATGTTGCAATTCTACTTCTTTCTTTTTGAATGCAAGTGAGAATGCTGACATGTGTTGGGTCATTTGCATCAGTTCTTTATGAATCCTCTAGATATGATTCTGGCATTTATCAATGAGAATGGTTGTAATGTCTAATTTATTCTCAACTTTGTTGGCGAGTTCTCTCTGGTTATCTATGATTTGTTGCAGCATCCTATTCTATGCAAAGGCATTTTCTGTTTGCCAGTTGAAAGTTGTTTCAGCTAAAGAAACTTGTTTAATAGATCCGTCTAGGTTGACGATAATTGGATCTCTAACCTTCCAGGAATGTTTTGTTCTCAACCATATATCTTCATATTCTAATGGTGGGAAATCACCATCATAGTTTGAAGGTCTTAACATGTTCACTTGGGGAAGATCATCATATTCATCTTTCTATCCATACTTGACATAATAGTCAAACGTGCCTAATGGTTCTCCCAGCAAGTCAACTGTTCGGTCTCTGCCTTCATATCTCTTTTTAAGCTTTTTCTGGACATTTTTCTTCTTTTTCCACTTCCTTTGTTCTTGTCTTTAGAATTATAAATGGGGTCCATCAAGCATTCATCACATGTGCGATCAACATCGAGCCATTTCTAGTCTTGGGTTTGTAGGCCATCTCCCTTGAAGTACAAGATCGGGACATAGGATCCCAAAGATGTTGGATCAATCAGATCTATGGTACTAGTGGATGGGTTGATCATCACTTTTTGTTCTCTTGGAGATGTTGGTGACTTTTTTTGAGGTTGAATCATCAAGGTAAGAAATACATGCTGGGAATTTGGGTTTGATGTACATTCTTGGCTGTTTGGGAAAAAGATAAGAACATTACCATTTTGCATGGTTTTATAGACAGGATCATGAGGTATAACTGGCTTGGGGATGTGATGTAGCTATTTGTACTTGGTGGTCTAAGACTCTGGAAGGAGCTTGAGTAGCTCTTCTTTGGGTAACTTTCTTGGAATATGGACATGGCTTGGGACAAGGGTGGTATCATAATTAACAAAAGAGCATCCTGGTTTTCTTGGGGGGTTGCCAAATCAAAGGAATGGTTTTGGAGTATGTAGACCATCTGATGATTAAGAGTGGCTACAACAGAGTTAGAGATCTAGGGTGCTCCGACAATTTGGAGTTGGACCTTGAGAGCAGTTCTTATATTCAGGTCTAATAAGTGCATGCAGAATTTAGGGAAGATTGTGAAGCTAGCAATTCCTGCATTCAATGTCGTCTGCATAGTGGCCATGCAAGCATGCTCGTGTGTGCAAAACTTTGAGTCAAGGAGCACAATTCTGGATCAAATAGGGAGACCGTGCCTCCCATGAAAGGTAAGGTATATCTTGACCCCACCTATGTGAATATGGGTGTATCCCTAGTTGAGATACCTTTGTGGAAGATCTAGAGGAAACTCTAGGGTGACGAATTGTTATGCTTCGGTTGCTAAGAGTTGGTTAGAATAAAAAATTGAAGCTTCGATAATATCCTTAACGCCTCTTGGTACAGTAGTCTCGCCGTTGATCTTCTTGAGAAGGGCTAAAAGATATTTGTTTTTGTTATTTACATACTATGGGTTTTTGATCTGGGGATTTCTGGTTTGGGGAACTAAATCATCTTCAGGGACATAATCTACCTCATATATGCAATCAAGACGATCTAAGCTGAACACAAATGAAGGTCTTTGAGAAGGGATGAGGGAATGAGATGGAGTGATCATAGCTATAGAAGACATGGTTACTTAATTCACACGTTTAGAACCCCTTCTCACTACCTATGAATGATTGGATCTCTGCACCTGCTCATTTTATGTAATTATAAAGTACTGAATAATCTTATTATTCCTATTCCATATCTATCATTAGAGAAGCCAGCTTTGCGCGATCAAAACACAACCTCCTCACGGCCTTTCAACAGGTCAAGGGCACCTTAGATCTTATTCTCTAATAATTACAACAGAAAGGAGTCTTAGAAAGAAGCATTATGTCTGGCTTTGTTCATCACTGTTCTATTGTGAAGATTTGCTTGAGTTGTGGCAACCACAGAGCATATTGAGCTAGAACAAGAACCTCTGTTATGAGCAAATAGATCCATCACTCAAGAAATGATGGAGGCCCCAAAGGGGTCTTTAAGCTGCCATGGCTTTGGTACCAATTGGAATTCTAGAAGGTACCTTGGGTGAATTACTCCTCCTCTCATGATTTTTATTTAGTACTCTCTTTTTTATAAGATTTTCTTCCTCCTTCTTTCCTCTTAATTTCTTATCCTTCTTCAATTGTTTTAACCTAGAAGTTCTCCTTTCCCTTATTTTTTATTCTCTTTTCTCACATTTTCTTCTCAAGCTCATTTCTCATCCCCCTTACTTGCCAAACAAAACATAGTCAAAATTATGCTTGTTGTATTGTATCAAAGTCCTATAAAGTCTTCATTTGTTTGTGTCTCCTCAATAAAAATTTATTTCAAAACTAGAAAGATTTGGGTATATTATAAAGCTATGATATTTCAAATATGATTTTTTTTTCCTTTTGCACTTTTTCTCTCTCTCAAAAATAATATAATTTTCATATATTTTGTTACATATTTATTTATCTTTGTTTTCTTTTGAACTTTCTAAATAATAATATATTTCTTATAGATGTGTGTTCTTTATGTTTAGTTCATATAATCATTCAGTGATGGTCAAAACATTTTATTTTTATTGTATTATTTTTGTTTTGTATATATGCATGGCAGTAGCATTTGCAAATATTTTAAGAATTTGTACTAAATATAAATCCTTACATTTCAATATGGTTCTTTCCAGGTTCAAAAAATTAAGATTTCGGTTCACAAATTGATGTTTGATTGAAAGACTATGGTGCAGTTTGCCTGATGCATATTTCTTGCATGACAGCTTATGCAGCATGTTTTGTTAGTAAGGCTCACACATGCGCATGCAATTTATGCTAATGCTCACGAATGCATGTGGCAATGCTATTGTATTTTATTAGGTATCTTTAATGTTATAACACAGATGAACTGTCTCTATCGTAAGATAGCTCTGTGTCATTCATTTCTGTCTTCTACATATTTCTTTTATGGTCTTGACATAATCTACATAATACTGATTTATAAATCTGATACATTTTGTCTTATTGTTTCTTGCTAAGAAAAATTATCATCTTTGTTTTAAGTACTTTTCTTTCATTTTTTCTTCTTTTCTTACATTTTCTTCTTGAATTCTCCCTTTCTTAATGTCTCTTGATTTTTTTTTTATTAATTTGTTCAATTTTCTTAATAAGTTCCACCAAAACTGACTTGAAGGTGACTATTATTGGGTCAAAGTTGTTGTCAGAGGCAGGCTGGCCTTATGCTCCTTTTTCTTTTTCTTTTTATTATTATTATTTTGTGCTGAGGTAAAAGGGTGGCTGGGGGCTACTAGCTAGCAACCCCCCTGGGCATAACCATAGGGGCTCCCACTCGCTGTGGAATGCCTGGTTTGCAGTTTGAGCCATATCTACTTGCACAAAGGGGGCTTGTCACAAAAGCCCTATTGAAGTGCTAGATAGTTGAGAAATCCTGCCACACGTTCCAAGGTCAGGCACTACTCCCATAATCTGTTTCGACTTGCGTATGACTTGAACTCTCAACCTTGAAGTCATCGAAGATCAGCCTGTACCACTTGACTACCACAATGGTGTTGGCCTTCCGCAATTCATGTCAGATATATGTGGATAGAGAGAGATGGCTTCAAATTCCTCCTCCATGGCTGTTTTGATGTAGATGTAGTGTTGATTTATTTTAGATGTTAAAACCAGGTGAGTGCCATGGACCCATGATGTTTTTCTTATTTAATCAATGGAATCTCCTCAGCCTGTTTTAATGGGAAAGAAGTGTTTTGAACCAGTTTGGATAAGTATTTATGAATTTTTCGGGCCACATTTCACGTTTCTTCGCTGTAGTGTCATCCAATTTTCGGTTTATAGATCCTATATTTTAAGAATTGTTTTGGTGTACTGCAATACTCGACGCCGTTATTGTGAGTGTACAGGTAAGGAACCACATGTCACCTTGTAACTCAAATGTGATTTGTGCAACAATTTTTATCTTCAGTTTGGTGACTAGAGAAACTGAAGAGGAAGAGATCCATAGATGCATGAGCAATGACATACAAACATATTTACGTGTGTATTTATATTTTTTTATGAGAGAAATCCATATTGCTGGCTGTAAAACTGAAGTTAGGTATTGCATTTGGAACCCTTACTCAGAGCTCCTTTGATTGGGCAATTATGTTCAACCATTTGAGCTTGCTGTGTGTTGCCTTCTCAAGGTTACGTATGCCATATAAGTTGTCACTCAGATTGAATAGGGTATGCTGTTAAATCCTCATAAATATAGACCTTTTGGTTGGGAATACTACTACTGTTGTGAGAAAGATGACAGTTGGCAACTGGGAAAAAAGTGTTTTGGACGTTTACTGCTTAGAACACTTGAGTTAAGTCTGGGTCAAGTTCTATGATCTAGACAATGTGTTGTGTTTTAAATGCCAATGATTTGGGCATCATGCTGCATAATGTCCCAATCAAGTCACATAAATTGTAGAAAAGGAGGATGATGAGAAAACTCTGGTGGTTGACCAGTGCAAGAGATGGATAATCTGACTAACTTCGACCCTTAGTAATTGACCCTGAAGCTCTAAAGGTGTAGTTTCAGAAGCAGTTTTGAATAGTTGAATTTGAAGATTGAACTCATCATCTGTAAAAAATAAATTGGGTGTGGTAAGACAACAGGATGCAAATTTCTCCATATGAAGCTATGAAAACTGGGGATCAAATGATGAGATTTTACTGCATTGACCTGGATCACAACTACATAATCCTCAAATTGACTTATACCAACTGGTCAATGATCAATGCTTGCTCACATGCTAGATTGAGTCAATCATGGAGACACTGTATTGTGGGATTCTTCCTCAAGATTTGTCGCATCCTCTTAGGGCATGAAGCTGAGGTTTAGCTAGTTAATTAGAAACTTATTTATGTTTGAGGTTGTTTTGAGAATAAAACTGTTCTTCAGGACCTAGTTACTTAATGGGGTTATTATTGCGTTTATTTGCAATTTCTGTGTTTTTTATAAATAAATTTTTGTCTAAGGGTTTCATTGTAGATTTGGAGTGAATATTTGAGATTATTATGTTAACCTCGATTCCCAATTTTCTATCTCTTCCCCCTCCACTCCTCTCAGCCATACCACATCACTTTCCCCTCTTCCCTGCCTACCTCCCTTGATCATTATCTCTACAGTTTAACACTGATGTCAAAAAATCATAGTATCATACCCACTATTAGGAACACAATTTACAAACAGGGACATTCCCAGCAACACTACAAGCAACAAAGGAGCCAATCCCTGTATCTGCAGCTGAAACACACTACAGTTAATGTGGAGTGCCGATGCTGCCTTGAAGCTTTACATTCTGCATTTGTGCATTTGATAATCTTTAGCTAGGCATGAAAGGCATCGTCACCATAACATGATATGCTGATTCTAAATGAGTTTACTAGAGCTGATGGGTTTCTCTAAGCCATAGACTAGATCTGTTCCCTTTATTCTTTGAATGCATTTTCAAATCTGAGAGTTTTCTCAACAAACACCCTGGGGAGAAATATAATGGGAATTCGGGATTTAATTTTCCCGTGAATGCTAATTTGGATCATCCAAAGCATAAGAGGTTTTTGTCTCTTTTTTTTTCCTCCCTCTCCTTTATATTAATCTTAATAATTAGATAAGTAGTAATTTTTCTTGGGCATTGAATTGGTGGACATGAGATATATTAATTTTACCATTGATCCATTACAAGTCTGTGACCTTTTTCAGGGAAGGTAAACTAGTTGAGCGTGCCAAAGCTCTTAAAGTAAATGCTGGATCAGAACAAGATGCGGACCTTGGTCCTGTGATTAGCAAAAAGGTGCATATGTGGTTCTCACAAAAATAAGATCCTGGAAAATAAAACCGTCGTTCAGCAAAGATAAATGATAACATATCAGCACTTTAATAGTGAAAATTTGCGACAGCTTTATGAATTTTAATTATATAAACAATTATATCTGTTCATTCTGACAACTTCTCATTCAACTTGACATTCTCCCCATGATTGCAGGCGAAGGAACAAATATGCAGATTGATCCAAATTGGGGTTGAAAGTGGTGCCAGATTGGTGCTTGATGGGAGAAATATTGTGGTATCTGTTTATATATTTCTTGTTCTACTGTTTTGTTTGTTTATGATATTATAATATCCTTGCTTATTTCTGTGGTTTATTTGTTTAAAAGAAGCACTCTTTATATCAAATATTAATCTATTTTAACCACTTTTTAAAAAAGGCAAGGTGTTTTACATAGGTGAGGCATAAGCCTTAAGGTGTTGAAATGAAAGCCTTTCGGGAGTTTAATTTTGTATCAAAAAATATACATAAACTAATTATAAATACTAAAATTATATAAATTTTATTAAAACACTTAATATTTTTTATAATTTTAACCTTAAATAACTTGAAGTTGGGCTAAAGTGAGAACTCCATATCCCACCATGTGCCTTTCCTGGTTAAAAAGGGCCACTCATGTCCCTAAAATATTTTGAAAAATAGATCCCATATCAGATTCCTTATCTACAATCCCCCACCCTGCATCGCTCAACTCTTCTCTCTCTCTCTCTCTCTCTCTCTCTCTCTCTCTCTAACTCTGATCCCTTCCACATCTCTCAACTCTTATATCGCTCAACTTTCTCATCTCTCAAATGCCTCATTTGTCGCTGCCGAATATCTCAAATAATCTCCATACACAATGGGAGAAAGGTCATATAACGGAAGATTGATCCTTGGCCCTTGCAGAATAGGGAGAGAGAGATAGCCGAAGACAAGAAGTTGCCAGAGCAAAGCCTGAAGATTTAGAGAAGATTTGAAGTAGTTTGAATCATGTCCTTGACATAGGGGAGAAGTTATCCGCGAACAAAGGTTGCCGGAGCTGAAGTTCTGGAGCTGATTGACCATCTGAAACATTGTTGAAAGTTGTGAGGGAGGAGTGTTCGACAATGGAGGCTTCATGCTATGATTAGTCTCAATGAATGAATAATCAAGGAGCCCTAATATTCTTATGTTATATTTCTGGGATTAAAAAATGAACAAATGAGAGGGCCCATATTGCATACACTTCTCTAGTAAAGGTGCGAAAGGCACGTTTTTTTCCGTTGGGGCGTATGCCCAATGCGACTAGGTGTTCTCTTTCGGGGACTTTTGCCTTTGCAATTGTCCCTTGGTGCATTTTGGGCCGAAAAAGCACTCCCCAAAATAATGCCTTCAAAAACACTTCGTTTAACATTAAGCTGTGAAATTTTACACTATTAATTTAATGATCTAAGAAAACAAAGAATATATGTACAATAGAATTCACATCCAAACAGTAGCAGGTTGGCTTTTGATTTTAAAGAATAAAACTATAATTTCTTGGAAAGCTGAGGTTCCTTTATGAAGAATGTTACCAATTTCGAGGGGTAACAATCTTGGAACCTGACTGTCTTTGTGGTTTGCAACTCTTCTTGGGAATTGTTAGAAGTCTGGTGGCCTGTATCCTACTTAGTCTTTAATGTCAACCAATTTAGCGTAGAGGGAAGAGAATTTTGGGCACCTTCTTTTTAGGTGGGAGGAAGAGGGGGTGTGGGGGATGGGGTGTATGATCTAATGTCTGGCATTGGATGGAAGAAAGCAGGGTTTTTTTTTTCTGTGAATAAAGAGGAAATGCCATGAGAGATATATGTTGATGAATGATGATGATTGCTTGCTATAGTGAATTTTTGATAGATTTTGAGGAAGCAAAAGACTAAGAGTGGCTGCTTGATGATCATAGGTAGACTGGGGTGTGGAAGGAAGTTTATGGAGCATGTTTTGGCAGGTTGCAATGTTACATTTGAGCAGTTATTCATAACATGAAATTGCGGCTGCACAAAAAACAATCAAGGACTTGTTTCATTTGATAAATTCTGCAACTGACGTGTGCATTCTTTTTGTTGGATATTTAGTTTTCATATTCACTGGGGCATCCCCTACAACTAACGCATAACACTTTTACCATCCGAATGTAGCTAAAAATGGACAAGGATGGGGTAGACCATGTCATTCTAGTCGGGAGAGGGCTAAGAAGTTAGCACAAGAAGCTATGATCATGTTAGAACTTGGAATATAGGTTACCCCTATGGTTAAAAACATGGAGATAGTGGATATATGATAAAAAGAATTAAAATTATCTGCCTAAGAGACGAAATGGGTGGGGGAGAAAGCTAGGGAAATTGAAAAATCAAGATTTAAACTTTAGTATACTAGAAAAGATAAACATAAAAACAAGGTGGGAATCATTGTAGATAAATACCTACAAGATGATGTAGTAGATGTTAAAAGAATAGGAGATAGGATCATAAAAATTAGGTATAGGTCTAGAGATAGTAAATGTCATTAGTGCATGTGCTCCCCAACTAGACTTTAACAAAAAACCTTAAAAGACAACTTTGGGAAGATATGGATAGTATTATACTAGTGATACCAAGGTCTAAAAAGACAATCATTGGATTTGAATGGAAATGTTAATGGTTATTTGGTCATTTAGCATTATTAGTATGTGCTGAAGCGTTATGTTAGTAAGTGTGAGTTAGTGAGGGTATATTGAATTAATAGAGGGAGAGGCCTATCATTGATGTCAGGTCTTCCATTTTACCAAATTATTCAACAGGGTATCAAAGGGTGATCCAACCTAAACCCCACCACCAAACCAAACTCAGTTGTCACCGGAAAACACCCTCCGTCACTGCCCTTCTCAGAACCACTATAAGCCTTCAATATTTCACAAAACCAACCACATAGCCAAAGATAGAACCCTTTGAACTGTGTAACCCTGCAAAATCCCATCGATGGAAAGTTCCCCATGCACCGGCCAACTTGTGGCAGTCCCAACCTCATGCACTGGCGCATGAGAAAGTTCCAGCCACCTTTTTCTGATTTTTACCTTCTGAATATTCTGATTCCTTCTATAGACCATAATATCAACCTGTTGGGCATGTATTTTGCTCAAAAATCAAATCTTTTTCGACCATGCACTCATGGTCAGTTGTTGGTAGTTCGGTGTTCATAAAGGCCATTGGCGAGTCTCTTGGAGCAGAGGCAGTGTTCATAAGTTGTTTTTGTGAGGCTGTGGCTATGTTATATCAGTTTGTTGGTGATTTTTTTGTGGTCGTTTTGGTGGTTCACCTCATTCTTGGTTGTTTCGGTTAGTTTTGTCACTTGGAGCAGTGGCAGTCTTCATAAGCTGTTCTTGTGAGGCTGTGGCAATGTTATATCAGTTTGTTGGTGGTTTGCAGGTGTATCATTTTTTTTTTTTTCGGAAGAGGGAAGGGGGGCTGTGGAAAGGTTTATGCTGGTTTAGTTGACTCATACATGGTGGGTCACCTTGTTCGTGGTTGCTCCAATTGTTTTGGTGTTATGTGTTGGTTTCTTGGGGCTGTGTCTAAGTTTCTTGGTGCTGTGGCAGCCTTCTACTGATTTATTTGTGACTCATTCATGGTGGGTCAGCTTGTTCGAGATTGCTCCGATTGTTTCAGTGCTTTTTGTTGGTTTCTTGGGGTTGTGTCTAAATTTCATGTTGCTGTGGCAGCCTTATGCTGATTTATTTGTGACTCGTTCATGGTGAGTCACCTTGTTTATGGTTGTTCCGATTGTTCCAGCAATTTAATCTTGTTATCATTGGTCTGAGTTTGTGTGTTGGATGGAGTTTGCAAATGCAAAAAGTATGGTTCCCTCGTTAGTCACTTGTTTGAGTGAACCACATAGTGTGGCTATCTTACAGTCCATATGTCATCTAGTATCTCTCCCACTAGTTCTTGGGTGGTCGATTCTGCTGCCACTGACCACATGATAAATGCAACCAACTTATTTTTTGCCCACCAATATCCTAAATATATACCTCAAGTTACACTTGCTAATGGGTTCACTACTGCAGTTGAAGGGATAGGAACAGTAAATCCTAGTCCTTCCATCTCTCTTTCTTCTATTTTGTATTCCTAAATCCACTTTCAACCTCATGTTAGTTAGTAAGCTTACAAATTCAATTGTTTTGTAACCTTCTTTCCTGATTTCGTGGTTATTCAAGGTATGAAGACGAGGAAGACAATTGGCACAGAATGTGACACTCATGTGCTTTACTACTTTGAGACCTTCTCTCATCCCATTTCCTTTACATCCGCTGCTACATCACTTCAAATCCATTGTCACCTTGGTCATCTGTCCTTAGGCAAGTTAAAATAGCTAGTTCCTGCCTTGAGTTCTATGTCTAGTCTTGAGTGTGAGTTTTCTTAATTGGGAAAATATCATCGTGTTCCCTTTGTTTCTCGGCTCGACAAACAAGCAGCTAGTCCTTTCATGCATTACCATTCTGATGTTTGGGGTTCTAGTCGTGTCACATCAAAGTTGGGGTTTTGGAACTTTGTTACATTTGTTGATGACTACTCCAGGATGACTGGGTTGTATTTAATGAAAGATTGTTCCAAATTGTTTCATATCTTTTGTGCCTTCTGTTCTCAAATAAAGACTCTTTTTAGTTTGCTAATCAAGGTACTTTGTAATAATAATGCTAAGGAGTACTTCAATACCCAATTGACTACCTATATGACTAATTTTGGAATGATCCATCAGTCCTTTTGTGCCCACACTCCACAAAAAAAATGGAGTTGTAGAGAAAAAAAATAGACATATTCTTGAAGTCACTCGTGCCTTATTGTATCAAATGAATGTGCCCACAATTTTTTGGAGTGATGTTGTGCTCACAGCTTGCTCCCTCATCAATAAAATGTCATCCTTTGTCCTTGGTGGTAAAATCCCATATTCAATTATCGTCCCTAAGGCTCCTTTGTTCTCATTTCCTCCTCATATATTCAGTTATATGTCCTTTGGCCATCAGTTAACTCGAAAAACAAATAAGTTGAATCCCGGTGCTATCAAATGTAATTTTCTAGGTATTCCTATACTCCAAAGGGATATCGATGTTATAGCCTTACTTTGCATGAATTCTTTGTCTTTACTAATGTCACCTTTTTTGACATTACACCATATTGCTATGATTCCTCGAGTTTTGTTGACCTTGATGACTCCCATCCTCTGCCTTGCTTTCCAGATTGTGACCTATTATTTGTGCCCAATCCTTCTACATCATCATCCAATTGAAGTCCTGCTCGTTGCTTGGATCATCCCAATTTGTAGGTATACACACGGCAACTTAAGGGAGGAGAACCTCCTCCTGCTTCCACTACTGTGCTTCTAGTTCCCTCGTCAAATGATCTTATTTCCTATGATTTTGATCCTCCTGTAATTATTCAGAAAGGTAAACACACTTGTACCCAACATCAAATCTCTAATTTTGTTTGGATGATTTCTTGTCATCCTCGAATTATTGTTTTTTTAGTACTCTATCTTCTGTTACTCTTCCAAAATCTATTTCTAAAGCCCTATCCCATTCTGGGTGGAGGACTACAATGGTTGAAAAGATGTGTGTGTTACATGGTAATGATACTTGGGATTTGGTACCTCTTCCTTCTGATAAGTTTGTGGTTGGTTGTCGCTAGGTGTACGATGTGAAAATCAATCCTAATGGTTCTGTGGCATGTTTGAAGGCCCACCTTGTTGCCAAGGGATTTACTCAGGTGTACGGTCTGGATTATTTAGACCTATTCTATTTGGTTGCTAAACTTGCCTCAATACCTTTGTTCATCTCCTTAGCCACTACTTGTAATTGGCCTCTACATTAGTTAGATATGAAGAATGCTTTCCTATGTGGTGATCTTTAGAAGGATTTTTATATGGAGCAACCACCTATGTTTGTTGCTCAGGGTGATCGTGCTCAGTATGTCGGCTTAAGAAATCATTATATGGATTAAAACAATCTCTTAGAGCATGGTTTGGCCAATTAAATGTTGCAGTGCTTTAGTTTAGCCTCCAACAGTGTGTAGTAGATCTTTCATAACAAGTGTTAGTCAGTTTCTTGATTCCTAGAGAACAAGCCACTGAGATGCAATAATTCGCATTTTAAGATATCTCAAAGGTGCACTAGGGAAAGCTCTTTTATATTAGGATCAGGGTCACACTCATATTCAAGAATATACAATTGCAAATTGGGTTGGGTTGTCTTCCAACCAAAGATCCACAATCAAGTATTATATCTTTCTTAGTGATAATTTGGATTCTCGAAAGAGTAAGAAATAAATTGTGGTGGCCAAGTCAAGTATTGAGTCGCAATATAGGGCTCTGGCTCATGCTACATGTGAACTTGTTTGGTTGAGAAACATGTTGGAAGAACTGAGTTTTTTACTTTCTCAGCCTATGGAGTTGATGTGTGATAATCAAGATGCTATTCATATTGCCTCCAACCTAGCCTTCTATGAGCAGACAAAGCATATTGAAGTTGATTGCACTTTTCTCCTAGAGAAACTTGTACAGAAGCTCATTACAATCACTAATGTGAAGTCTGATTTTCAGCTTGCTGATTTGTTCAGTAGAGCCTTTGGAGGTTGTCGTGTGAAGTTAATTTGTAACAAGCTAGAAACCTATGATATATATGCTTCAACTAGAGGGGGAGTGTTAATGGTTATTCGGTCATTTAGCATTATTAGTATGTGTTAGAGTTATGTTAGTAAGTGTGAATTAGTGAGGGTATTGTGGTCATTGGTATCGTACTTGACATATTTTAAATAAAGGGTGAGACCTATCTTGGCGTTAGGTCTTCCATTTTACCAAATTATTCAACAGTACACGTTGGAAAAGACAATGTCGGTTGTGAGAGGATTCATGAACGTCGTGGATATAGTGATAAAAATAAGGCCAAAGAGACAATTTTAAATTTTTCCATCTCCTACAACTTGATTATATTGAATGCCTTCTTTATAAAAAGAGAAGAACACTTAATAGCTTTCAAGAGTGGGCATAATAAAAGAAAAATAGACTTTTTATTGACTAGGAAAGGAGATTGTCTATCTTGGTAAGGATTGTAAAGTTATCTTAGGTGAAAGTTTGGCTACACAGAGTCCTAGTATTACACAGAGTCCTAGTATTAGATATATATATATATATATATATATCTAATACTAGGAAAGGAGATTGTCTATCTTGTTAAGGATTGTAAAGCTATCTTACATGAAAGTTTGGCTATGCATAGAGTCCTATATGTATATATATATATATATATATATATATACACACAATAAAAAAATAGAAAAGAAAGAGAAACATAAAGCAATGCAAGAGGACTAGGTGGTTGAGCTTGAAAGGAGAAAATATAGTAAAATTTAAAATAAAATGATAAAAGAGTGTGATTGAGCAATAGGGAATAAGGTAGATGCGAACATTATGTGGAATAAAATGGCTAACTCTATCATAAAGATAGCAAAAGGGATTTTAGGTGAATCCAAAGAAAGATAGTCGGACAATAAAGAAAGTTGGTGGTGAGATCAAGGTCCAAAAAGTCGTTAAGACAAAAAAGATTGGTATAAACCATGGCAAAGTTGTAAGAATATAGAAAACCTTTGAAAGTGTAAATATGCAAGAAAAAAATGCAAAAAATGTCATTAGTGAAGCTAAACATAGAGCTTATGATATTTTATATACTAGACTAGGTACTAAAGAAGGAGAAAGAGACATTTATAAACTTGATATAGCTAGAGAAAGAAAATACAAAGATTTAGGTAATATAAAATGTGTTAAGGATGAAAATGATAATATATTTAACTAAAGAAAAAGACATAAAAGAGAGGTGGCGGAGATTCTACAATAAATTACTTATTGAAATTCAAACTAAAAGCTTAAACTTGAAAGCTACAAATGAGGAAAAGACTAAAAAGAGGAGATTTATTAGCAAAATTAGAGTCAATAATGTTAAAGCTTGATATACATTCTTGGCCCACAACCTAAAAGCTTTAAGCTTTTAGGTAAAGTGGTAATCTAACATGGTATTAGAGCCAGATTACCAGGAGGTCCCGAATTCTAGTCTTGTTGCCTGTGTTTACTGTGGTATTTTAAAAAAAATTATTCTGTTCCCTACCATGGGTGCTATTTATTGTGTGTTTATCTTTCTACGTTCTGTCGGGCTGCACGTGCGGGGGTGTTAAAGCTTAATATACATTGTTGGCCCACAACCTAAAAGCTTAAGCTTTTAGGTAAAGTGGTAATCTAACAAATAAAGCTAAGTTTGGTTTTAAAAAAGATGAAAAAAGTGGGAAATCTATAAGACTGGAGAACATAACAATTGAAGTTTGGAAATACTTAGAAGATAAAGGAAGTATATGGTTAATTAATCTATTCAACACTATTATAGAAACCAAGAAAATGCTTGAGGAACGAAGGAAAAGCATGTAAATACCTTTATACAAAGACAAAGACAGTATTCAAAATTGTAATAACTATCGTTGAATTAAGATTATGAGTAATTTGATGAAACTATGGGAAAGGATAATTGAACAAAGAATAAGACTAGAAACAATGGTTTCAAAGAATCAATTTGGGGTTTTATGCCTAGGAGGTTGACAACAAAAGCTATTTTTATTTTTAAAATATTAATGGAAAAGTTTTGGATACAGAAAAGGAACTTGCATATGGTTTTTATTGACCTAGAGAAAGCATATAATAAAGTACCTAGGGAAGTTTTGTGGTGGGTTTAGAAAAGAAGGGAGTTTGTAGTCAATGTATTGCGGTCACTAAGGATATGTATGATATAGTAACGACTAGTGTTAGACTATAGAAGGAGAGTCTAGAGATTTTTCTATCACAATAGGTGTACATCAAGGTTCTACTTAGAGCCTGTATTTTTTTTGCTTTAGTGATTGATGAACTCAATAGGAATATCCAAAATGAAATCTCTCGATGTATGCTGATGATATTGTCTTCATTGATGAAAGTATTAAAGTTGGAATCTAAGTTGGAATATTGGAGACCCGCTTTTGTGTCCAAAAGTTTAGGATAAGTAGAAATAAGACAAAATATATGTCTTGTAATTTCAGTAACACAAGGAGTATTGGAGATAAGGTTAAACTTGATAGTCAAGAAATTAGTATCACTAGTAGATTTCATTATCTTCAATTTATCATGCAAGTAGAAGGAGAAATTGAAGAGGATGTAATGCATAGAGTTAAAATAGGATGGATGAAATGGGGGAGTACATCAGGTGTGTTGTGTGATTGTAGAATACCATTAAAATTATAAGGAAAGATCTATAAGACGGCTATAAGGCCAGCCATGTTGTATGGATTAGAATGTTAGGCAACTAAGAAGCAACATGTACAAAAAGTTAAAGTTGCCAAAATGTGAATATTAAGGTGGATGAGTGGTATAACAGCAAAAGATAAATTTAGGAACAAATATATACGCAAAAAACTAGGTATAACACCAGTCGGAGACAAGATAAGGGAGGGGTAGTGTTTTAGATGGTTTGTGCGTTTGAAACGTAGGCCAAGTAGCGCACGGGTAAGGAGGAGTGAGTTAGTTATTGTTTTTTGTGTTAAAAGCAGTAGGTTAGGCCTAAAATAGTTGGAATGAGACGGTAAGGATGGACTTAACTGCTCTTAAGCTGGCAGAGGAAATTGCCCTCGATTGGGTGAATTGGCGGAAAAAGATTCCTGTAGTCGACTCCACCCAGTGGGACTCGAGGCTTGTTGTTGTTGCTGTTGTTGTATTTAGTTTTCATATTGATGGAAAATCTGTTATCTAAAAGATATTAATGGAAAATCATTATTTATTATCTCAATCTCTAGATATATGCAATTGATTGTAACTGATTCTCAAGACAGAGAGTAGGAGGCATGCAAAATCTAGTTAATGAGGGTTAATCTACTTCTCATTTGCAATAAAAGAGCTTTTGGATTTATTTGGGCAAAAACGTTGATGCATTGGATGCGTTGACTTATTTCTTCTACTCTTTGGCCTCTTTCTTCTCAGCAATTTGAAGGCATGTATGGTTAGGTACAATTTGGTAAGCATGTGGAGAAAGGGATCAAAGAATGTGTCATGGTATCTGCTAGTTTAAGAAAAAGATTAAAGAATGTGTCATGGTATCTGTTAATTTCATATTGGAAACTGCTGGGTGACTGCACTTGCATTCAGTGAACACACCCTTTGAAGCACATTTTAGGGGCAGGGGGCAGGAGTGGAAGATGGGCTAGAGCAGGGAAGCACTTGGCCATAGCCAGCTTCAGCGGTTTGTAGCTTCTGAAAAGTAAAGCATCCAATATTTGTACATGCATAAATATGTATGCACATTGTGCTATTCTCAAATAGAAAATGAAGAAATATTGAGATGATGAATTGGTGGACATAATTTCTTTTAGAATTTTTACTAAAATTTGAAAAATTTTACCAATATTTTGAAGTAGAAATTCTTTTTTTAAATCATTTTCGAGAAATTATTTTGGTAATTTTCCATGGGATTCGAGTTTTTTCCTTTTTTCAGTTACTAAATTTATGAACAAAAATTAGTACTTCAAAATTTGTCTTAGAGTGCTTTAAAATCCTATAATAGCAGGTGCACTGATTCCACCGGGATAGGAGTGAGATTCTGACCAGGTTTTGAGTAAAAAGCGCCCAAAGTGCAATCACAGAGTCAGTATCATCATTTGGGTTTTAGGATCCAGCTCTCTTTGGGCATACTTCAGCTCAACCTTGATTGCTGGTACTTGGGCAACTCCAGCGGACTTTATATTGGAAATAATATAAGAAACTGCTTACATTTCTTGTTTAATTATTCCCACTCCTTTCAGATGGGTAACAGAAGCCTGGCAGAAGCCGGTGCTCTTCTTTTTGGTTTAAGATTTTGGTGAAAAGAAAAGTGTTTTTCAGTTTTACTGTGGAAGGTGACAACCATATTATCATTAACAAGGTCTTAAATTTCTATTTCGATTTGAATTTCGAAGCTCCAAAAGTACAAAAATTTCTATGGAAATTTCTATTTCGATTTGAAAAAATAACGGAAATCTGTAGTAAAGTTTGGAATTCTTTGTGAAACTTTGGTTAACAAACATAGTCATGTAAGTTTTAGGGGTTAAATACATTTACGTTATGTATGAGGTGGAAAAGTTGTAATATAGTATGTGTATCAAACAAATTTGTAAGATAATGTACAATAAACATATTCAGCTAAAACAAATGAAATTCATAAGTCATTTAAATATTCTTTATTATACAAATAATGATAATTTAGACATAAATGGTTAAATAAAGTGCTGCTGTAAGTTTATTTTTTCATATAATTTCAAAAGCATTTGTAATAATATTTTGTTTTGATAAAAATAAGTAAAATAAATTAATTCTCTTATTTGAATTATGAGGAAATTTCATTGCATAGTTAAAATTTCGACAAGTTACGCTAAAATTTCAAGATTTCGATTAATTTTGGGATGATTCGTTGAGATTTCAACTGAAATTATGCAAAACAAAAACCATTTCGATTTCAAGGGTGATGGAAACCGGAAATTTTGACAGAAATTTTGACAATTTTGTGGAATTTCAAGACCATGATCATTAAGTGGATTAATAGCTGGGAGGCATTGGAACATTGTGCATCTGTCAAATGCCTGAAAGTGACTTAACAGTGGAGGTCTGACTTGCATTTTATGCCTTCTCCTATTCTTTGGCCTTGATCTTGTCACTTGGATGGGAACCTATATAGTTCAATAGATACGCTAGCATTAAAGATGTGGGATACAATCCACTAGACCAATACAACAATCAACCTTTAAGTCCGACTAGGTGGGCTAGGCTACATAAATCCTTTTCTGCCAATTCGCATGATCTTGGCAATATCATCTGAAAAATGGAGGACAAATTAAATCCTCTCCCACTATCTCATTCCAAGCTATCGTAAGTTTACTCCTATCCCTTCAACTGCTACTAACATTGACGAATTTGCCTCCTTACTGGTGCATTATTTGGCCTATATTGCAGATTTCCAAGCCATCTCAATCGCACCTCCCTTATCTTCTATAGGTGCTGTGTCTAACTGACCACAGGTGTATAACCCACCAAAGCTATATGGTGTAATTTTTGCAACTTCAATTTGTGCCGATGTGAACTAATTTCAATGGTCATCCCATGTTTTGAAAAAACTTTTTAACTTTTAAATTTGCCTAATTTTTTATTAAGTTTACTGTAAAGCATCCATGATTATAAACTCAGTTTATTTAGTTGTGGATGACAAATAGGTTCCTGGATATGAGCATGGCAATTTCATTGGGCCCACCATCTTATTCGACGTCAGTACTGAAATGTTGTGTTACAAGGTAGCTTATTTCAAGCTCTCAAACTTGCTATCAGATGACTTATGATTCCCAGTAGGGGAGGAGACTTGAACCTTAGACTTAGACCTTGGTGATGCAGCATTCAAGGAAGAATTGTAATATTTTTATTTTTATTTTGATAATATCTTTAATATTCTTGGTTATTATTATTATTTAAGGAACTAGTACTTTAGCTTTTTTAGGATTCTAGAATTAGTTTCTTATTTCCTAAGCATAGTAAGACTATAAATTGTTCCTATATATTATTTTAGGGAGAGTTGAATTGGAATTGCAATTGAATTTGTATCAGACAGTTGCCTTGTATCACCCTTGGTATAAACTTAATATTGTTCTCCTTTTTTTTGCACAGGAGATCATCATTGGCCCAGTTCTTCTTTGCATGCAGGTTGATTAAACTATTCCCACTTCATTCTGTTTTATTTCGAAGATGCTCATTGCCTGCAAAGATTGCTTTACATATAGTTTTATTGTTGGTCTTGCTTTGTTTAGGTTGACAGCTTAGAGGAGGCTATTAACATTGTTAATAAAAATAGGTACATTGTCAATTTTTTCCTTCTTGGTGCTCTAAATATTCACACATCCAAGTATGTGTTTTGTTTATGTTCAAAATATTCTCCCATTTACAGATATGGCAATGGAGCTTCTATATTTACCACTTCTGGTATAACTGCGAGGAAATTTCAGACAGAGATTGAGGTTAGGCAGGTAAGGCCACCTCTTTTAGCATGTTTGCTCTCTAGTACTGAGAAAAATTTGACCGATGATTTATTTTGGACTTTAAAATTCTATAACTTGGGTCTGTTCATGATCAACTATAAATTTTGGGGTTCCTCTTTTCGACCTTGTGTAGAAAATTGCAGGCCAGTTGAATTAGGGAAAGAAGTGCCGCTCAAACTGTTTGCATTTGTTTTCTTCAACCTGCTCACCTGTTTTGTTTGTTTGTTTGTTTGTTGGTTCATCTCCTTTTCTTTTTCTTTTTTTTAACAAATTTGAAGCAAGGTTTTACTTATGTATCCCCATCTTGGAATAGGTCTTTATATTGGTCTAACATAAATGGAATTTTGTGCAGGTCGGCATAAATGTTTGTATACCGGTCCCACTCCCCATTTTCTCAGTTACTGGCTCCAAGGCATCTTTTGCAGGCGACCAGAATTTTTCTGGTAAATATGCTTCCCTTGAAATTTATTTATTTATTTATTTATTTTCCCATTTCTGATTTTTGTAGAAGTAGAAACAGTTGGAATAGTACAGACAGGATGTAATAACTTGTCTATTTCTGAAGTTGTGAATGAGAAGTTACTACAAATTGCAGGCAAGGATGGAATTCATTTTTACACCCAGATCAAAACAGTGGCTCAGCAATGGGAAGATATACCCACGGAAGATGGGGTATCATTGCAAATGCCCACTTCTATGATGTCATGATGTATAGAATGTTTTCTACTTTTACTTTTTTTTTTTTTGCTCTCTCTCTCTCTCCATGTAGATACTGTGGATATAAGGCTCTCCTTTCTAGTTTTCTTCATTGTCATTGATATTGAATTTCATCTTTATAGTTATCATTGTTGAGAATTTCTCTCGTAAGTTTGTCATACATTAGAAAATTTGAGTAGCTAATGGGTGTTTATATATGTGGTTGGGCTCAAGACCTAATAGGTTTAAGCTTTTAGGACAAGTTAGTGCTCACTCATGTGTATCGAGCTCACCCATTGGCTCCTGTGGTGCTAACAAGTGGTATCAGAACCGACGGTTCGTAACTTTGGGAGAGCGACATCATAAAAGTTGAAACGTGAAGCTAATTCTCTTGACATGCTAATAGTTGGAGGACCAAGTGTGTGACCAAGACTAATAAGGATCATCTAGGCCGGTATGTGGAATGCGATTCGAGGCATGTAAGGTGTCAGTGGTAAGGCCCACTTGAGCAATTGTTGGGGAGTTGGACTTACTCCCATAAGAGAGACGATTTCCACAGTTGAAACTCACAATTGAGGGATAGATTATTGAGAATTTTACTTGTGAGTTTGTTCCACATTAAAAAAATTGAGTAGATGGGTGTTTATATATATGGTTGGACCCAAAACCTAATAGGCTTATGTTTTTGGGTCAAGTTGATCATCACTCGTGTGTATTAAGCACACCCATGGACTCCTCCGGTGCTAACAAACATTGCCCAACCCCCCCCCCCCCCCCTCCTCCCCCTCCCTAAGTTGACCCTTTTTTCTCTATAAATATTTCCTTTTTGAGGGGCTATGAATGCAATGAGCATTGGAAGAAAATTATAAAAGTACAGACATAAAAAGAAAGTTATATGTACATATTAAGCTTAGGGTTCTATTTTTGTTTTCTACCAATAAAAATATAGGTGCACGTATTTATGAATCATACCACATGAATTATGTACTGAACCTTTTTTATTTTTTTTTTATAATTTGGTTGAACTTTTATGTACTATGCATGGTGGAACTCTCAAATTACCTCAAACCGTTAGGAAACCTAGACAAAAACAGAGATAAAAACACACACAAAAGAACACTGAGATATACGTGGTTTGGTTAATTTCAGCCTATGTCCATGAGAGAGATAGTTAAGTATGTATTTTCTGCAAAATACAAAGGAGGAGGAGGAGATAAAATTCTCACTCAAAACTCTCTTAACTCTAACATCCCTCTCTGACTTCCCACTCACTTCCCTCAACTCTATTCATTTCTGATGATCTTTACATTCACAACACACACCTATTTATACAAAGAAGAGGATTAAACACTTATGAAAAATTGCCACAATCACATTGAATTTTTCTCCTGATTTTGTGGAGAACCACCTGCAATTGAGTAATGGAAATTCGGCTGCCACCTGAATAATTCCCAAGTTAATTCCTGCTTTAATTAGGGTATGGACCTATAAATTCTCCCCCTTCAAACCCATCAGAGGAGAATGCATGCAACCATTCTTCAATTGGTATCCATCTTGGCTATTTCTCTGCATAGCTCAAACTTTTCATGAGTCACTACTTTTGTCAACATGTCTGCAGGGTTTTTGCCTATGTGAATCTTCACCCTTTAATAGCTGTTGTTCCATCATTTCGCGTATCCAATGATAGCAAATGTCGATATGCTTCGTTCGCAAATGATAGATTGAATTTTTGCTCAAGTTTAGAGCACTCTGACTATCACAATGTGCTTTGTACTCTTTCTATGCGACACCCAATCTTTGGATAAACTGCTTCAGCCACAACATTTCTTTACTAGTTTCCGTTGCGGTAATGTACTTTACCTCTATTGTAGATAAAGTAACACATTTCTACAACTTGAATTGTCATGAAACTGCTCCCCTTGCAAAAGTGAAAAGAAATTCTAATATAGATTTTCTACTATTAAGATCACCTGTCATATCGGAATTATTATATCCTTCCAAGACTGGTTCAGCTCCTCTAAAACATAAGCACATCTTTGATGTATACTTCTAGTACTTAAAAATCCACTTGACTACTTCCCAATGGTCTTTGCCTAGATATGAAAGAAATCTGCTCACAACACCTATCGTGTGGGCATTATTCGGCCTTGTGCAAACCATTGCATACATCAGACTACCGGTTGTTAACCAATATGGAACTACTTCTATTTCTTCCACTTCTTTCCTTGAAGAATGACATGATATTTTACTCAACTTGAAGTGATTTGCTAATGGAGTAGTGATTGGTTTTGCATTCTTTATGTTGAATTTTTCAAGCACCCGTTCAACATAATTTTTCTGTGACAACAACAATTTCTTGACTTTTCTTTCACGAACAATTTTCATGTGCAATATCTGCTAAGCTAGGCCGAGGTCCTTCATGTCAAAGAACTTGGACAGTTTGCTTTAGTTTGGTAGTTGTACTTGCAATCTGCCCAACAATCAACATGTCATCAACATAAAGGGTCAATATAATGAAATTACCATCGGAGAATTTTTAAATGTAGACGCATTGATTTGTTGCAGTTCTCTTATAACCATAACCCACCATGAATGAGTCAAACTTTTTATACCACTGTCTCAACGCTTGCTTGAGTCCATATAAACTCTTTTCCAACTTGCAGACCATATGCTCTTTTCCTGAAACTTCAAAACCTTCAGGTTGTTTTATATAGATTTCTTCCTGTAAATCTCCATGGAGAAATGTTGTCTTAACATGCAACTGTTCAAGCTTCAAGTTCAAACTTGCTGTCAATCCAAGTATCACTTGTTTTGAAGTCATCACAACTGATGAGAAAATCTAGTCAAAGTTGATACCCTTCTTGTAGCGCCCCGACCTGACACGTGGGCTCATGGTGCCACTTTAGTAACGTCTAAGTACCTGATATCATCATATCATACACGACATACAGCGGAATAATGAAACAATCTCAACATACTATTACCAGAGTCTAAATCAACATATATATCAAGGTTCTGTCCATACAAATATTGCATCTCAATCTAATAAGTCCACAAACTCGGTTCATACGACCATAAATACAAGCCCGAAAGCATACTACAATAAACTACTCATATTTGAGTTCTTGGAGACACAAAAAGTAACTAAACCAGTCTCCACCCCTAGATCCCGCTAAACTCAATCTCTGGGATTTCCTGAAAAAATATGTTGTACAACAGGGTGAGATACCTCTCAATAAGGAAGATTAAGTTAATGACAGTGTGTGCCAGCATGCTTTTCAGTGTATACTAGAAACATACCTTTCTTTTTTACTTAGTATGCATACTCATTTCTTATTTCTCAAAACATAAATTAATACTCGATAACATTTACATCATTACATAAATATACAGATATGCATAAAAGATACACCCTGAAACTACTCGCCATGTATAAACCCTAGTGGTCAGGGTTGTGAGGCCCAAAGGCTAGACAAAAACTCAGGGGATCAACCCAAACCAAGTCAACTCCTTGCTATATACGTTAGCAGATTTCTGCAAACTCGCTTATGGGTATGATTGCGTCTAGGTCAATCGGCTAGGACCACCCAACACCACACGGTCGTAGTGTGGGCGCACGTGATCAAATGGTGAAACTCTTTCTAACAACAGTACCGTGCTTGCAACATTTGGTTCACAAATTTCCTAAAGCATATCATGCAATTTAAGTAAATAAAATTGTACTTTAAAACTCATTTCACAAAACCCGGCCACTCGCCGTTTAGCACCACTTGGGCCTCTACCCTCTCATAAGTACAATTTCGGGCCTCGGCCCCTCTGTTAGAACTCGATCGTTTAATACAAACTCTAGCCTCAAAATAAACTCTGTTATTTATAAAACTTGGCCTCGATCATTTAATACAAACTCGACTTAAGCCCTTTCATAAGTTCCTGTATTTCTCAAAACAATTACAGTATTTTCGCAAACAGTTCAGTATTATACAAACATACCCATTCTGGTATTTCCATAATTCTCAAAATAATATTCACCTGCCACACAGTTTTCCATATTAAAAACATAGCTTGTAGGCAATCATGAAAACATTATATAAATGGTTTGTAGAAACAAACCGATCTTTCCACCGCTCATTTCTACGCAAAATATCATGCCGTGTATCCTAAGTTTAAAAACGAGCTTTTTGAATGGTTGATTTTTAGAAGAACAATTGAATACATAAACATACTCACACCATAAACATTTCCTCAAATCAAAAACGATAAAGCACTACATTAAACATAATCCCCTTGATTTCGAAACTGGAACTGAAACGCTCGAAAACCAAATCCTGACCCTCTTCACCAAATCGAAAATCTAATCCGCTAGAACTGTAGATCCTAGCTCCCTGCTCCTTGAAGTAACTTTCGATCATCAAAACGGGCAACGAATGGCGAAGAACAGTAGAGAGAGTGAACTTGCCGGTTCTAGAGAGAGAGAGAGAGAGAAAACAAATTCAATGAATAGATAGAGTCAACGGTATGATAGACAGCGTTGCCTACACGCGAATTAGCTTTTGCAACCAATATAAAGGAACATCATATTCCAAATTTTAGGAAGAAAGGGAAGAACAGAAGGGATGCCATTAATTAGTCTAACGAACAAGCAAAGGAGAGAGAGAGAGAGAGAAAGAGAGATGAAAAACAATATTTATAGACCTTTTAACCCGGTCAAACTCATCAACGAATTGGTCCCTCATCGACAAGACATAGAAGGCTATTCGTCGCTGAACCCAAGCCTAATATTTTTCTTATTGGTCAGGATCTCTTCGTTGACCAAACTTTGAATTTCGGCGATGAAGCACTGAAGGGCATTTGTCGACGAGAACATTGGCTTCGTCGACGAAGCTCGCAAAATCCCTTTTTTATATTTTTCTTATTTTTACAGATTCGGGTCTCTACAATCTCCCCTCCTTATAAAAATTTTGTCCTCGAAATTTGCTAACTGATACCGAACATGCTCTAACTTACAACTCAACTCTACAAAAAAGTCGGCAGTCACCCACATAGCGACTCTAACCCAAGTTTATCACATACCATCACTTATGACGGAGAAATACCGTGGATACAACATAAAGTCTCATTACATCACACTCTTATACTAACATCTCTCTCAAATATATAAAAGTAACTAGTAACCACACGACCTACTTTACCTGTCTAGAGCTAACCCTCTTCGAAGAGTTGTGGGTACTTCTAGTGTATCTAAGCCTTTAACTCCCAAGAAGCCTCATCTACTGTGTGGTTCCGCCACAGTACTTTCACCAAAGGTATCTCCTTAGTACACAACTATTGTACCTTCTGGTCCAGAATCTGAACAAGTACTTCCTCATATGATAATGCGTCTCCGATCTCTAGAAGTTCATAATTGAGCACGTGCGAAGGGTCAGACACGTACTTTCTCATCATGGATACGTGAAACACGTCATGAACTTTGGATAGTGCTGGGGGCAACACTACCCAGTAAGCAATTGGACCTATCCTCTCTAGGATCTCAAATGACCCGATGTACCGAGAGCTCAACTTTCCTTTCTTCCTAAACCTCATCATCCCTTTTATCGGGGCAATCTTCAAGAATATTTTATTCCCGATATCAAACTCTAACTCCTATCGTCAAGTATCCGCATAACCCTTCTGCTGATTCTAAGCTGCTTTAACCCTTTCTCTGATAAGCTTGACCTTTGCGAAGGTCTGTTGGATCAGTTCCGGTCCCAACACTTGCTGCTCTCCTATCTTATCTCAATATAACGGAGATCGACACCGGTGACCATACTGTAATAACCCGAAAAGAAAAATTAAAACAAAAATTAATTAATTAAAATTATTAATCAATTAATTAGTTAAACATTATTAAATTAATGTATTAAATAAACAAGTAAAAAGAAATAGTATGAAAAAAAAATTAATAGTCATTATTGATTAATTAATTAATTAAAATTATATATATATATATATATATATATATATATATATATATATATATATAAGTTTCCTTAGGAAGCAAGCTTCCTGAGAGTTAATCTCAAATTGAGATTTGCAACACACATGCGTTCATTTCTCTCTCTCTCTCTCTCTCACTCTTTCCTTCTTCGTCTCTCTCTCCCCCTCTCTCAATTTCTCGACGGATTTGCAACTGATTGGGAAACAGAAGGTGCTGTTGAATTTCTAACTCCACCACCAACATTTCTACTGGAGTGGATTTCTCGTGGGAGCGGCGTAGGTACCATTCCTGAGGTAAGGCAATTTTTTCCTAATTTCTCAATTTCTGTAACACCCCGACCCCCTAGGTGGGCCCGGAATGCTACTAATCCATTTATTTACCTGATAATCCACATTCTAATATCATATACGCAGCGGAAAACATAATTATAATCTTCCAACAAATATAATATCAGAGTTTAGTATTCTTATCCATAATCCAAATTAACTATTCACCACCTGTAATCACATATATACATGTCTCCAAAACATTATCCACAAATACTAGCATTCACAACTATTCATCTATTTGAAGATTTCAATACATAAAACATAAAATATATATCTCAATATTAACATAAAAATATACCCTTTTATCTTTTTATTTCCCAAAAATATTATAAAACCTTGAGCTCTCTAAGCTCGATCTCAAGGAAATCCTGAAAAAGATAAATTGATTATTATCTTAATCATAAACCTATACCTGCACCCCTGACATTATCTAGTTTAGTCGAGATCAACGAGTACACTCGTGCTGATCCACCTGTACCTAAAGGTACTTGCTGGTTTTCCCCGATAACATAACCTCTGAAATCAACTAGTCAATCTCATACCACATATTTTCATATACTCCAATTTAAATATCAAACACCCAATTTGACCACAAATCATTTAATCACATCACCTAACTTATTCTCCTTCCAATATTTTTTTTTTCCGGGTTAATGATTTATACCAAAGTATATGATTGAGTTGCGATAAGGATAAGAATTGGTAGACTAAGATATCATTAGAAATTCTGAGTTGTGTTTCGTAAGTTTGGAAGCAGAAATTTCATGATAATCTTCTGTGTTTTTTTGAAGAAGTAGTTAGCTTTAGAAAATCATGGTAAATCTATCGATAGTGATGTTTTCAAGCAAAGAAATAAGAACTTAAGATTTAAACTCGAAGGTTAGGTTGGATGAATGCGGAAAAAAAAAAATCTTTAAAGGAGAATAAGTTAGGTGATGTAATTAAATGGTTTGTGGTCAAGTTGGGTGTTTGATATTTAAATTAGAGTATATGGAAATGTGTGGTATGAGGTTGACTAATTGATTTCAGAGATTATGGTATCGGAGAAAACTAGCAAGTACCTTTAGGTAGAGGTGGATCAACACGAGTGTACTCATTGATCCCGACTGAGCCAGATAATGTTAGGGACGCAGGTATAGGTTTATAATTAAGATAATAATGATTTAATTTGGCTATGGATGATTGAGAAATTTATATGATGATTTTTTTTCATTATGAATAATGTAGGAATTCATTGGATTAATATTGGGATATAGTGAGTTAATGAATGTTTGAAATGGGGAAATGATTAATTAGTTGGTAAAAATTTCGAGGATGAAATTCTTTTAAGGAAGGAAGAATATAATAATCCTGAAAAAAATTAAAAAAATTAATTAATTAATTAATTAAACATAATTAAATTAATATATTAAATAAATAAGTAAAAATAAATAGTATGAAAAAGAATTAAGAATAATTATTGATTAATTAATTAATTAAAATAATATATATATTGTCTCAAATTGAGATTTGCAACCCCCCTATGCGTTCATCTCTCTCTCCGTCACTCTCTCCGTCTCCGTCTCTCTCTCTCTCTCAATTTCTTGACGGATTTGCGGCTGATCGGGAAACAGAAGGTGCCATTGGATTCCTAATTCTGCGACCAACATTTCTACTAAAGTGGATTTGTCGTGAGAGCGGCATAGGCACCATTCTTGGTTTAAGATAATTTTTTTCTAATTTCTCGTTAAATATGCCGTTAAATCGACGATCAGGTACCACCATGGGGTCCTAGTCGTGATCGTCGTTATTTTGGCGTAAGTAAATTTTCAATTAGGATTTTCTAGACCCCGCTCCAAAGCGAGAGTGAGATTTGAAAATTTTGGTAAATTGATTATATTTAAGGGTATAATTATTTATTTAGAATTTATGAGCTTAAAAAATATTAAAATAATAATTTATTTATGGTTGATTTAATGAAATTAGGATTTTTATTTTAAGATTCGGGTGAGAGCCACAGGTATTTTTCAAGGTCTCTATTGGTTTAATTCAAGAAACTAAGTAAGGGTAAAAATACATATATTAAACCATAATTTTTATAAATTTAATGAAAAATAAATTATGTTATATATACATGTATATATTTCAGTATGAGTTTAAAATATCAACCATTTAAATTATGTGTTTTCGAGTTTAAGGTTGTTTATTATATATGTATATGCGAAAATGAACTAATGAAAGTGGAAAATATTTTCAGGATAATTATGTAAGAAATGAAAGATATTTTCAGTATATAAACATTAAATGTTGGTTAACTTATTTTTCAGGTAATATATAAATTTTATTACTAAATTGTATGACATGAGTAAATGTAAGTTCTGTGCAATTATATGTTAAATGTATGAAATGCATGTTAAGTAAGTAATGCATTGAGAATGAAATATGATATGAACTATATTGCTTGTCTGTGTTAATGCAACCATGTAAACAGTTAAAAGATGTTGGGTAAAACAATTGAAAGATGTTGGGTAAAATAGCTGAAAGACGCTAGGTAAAACAGCTGAAAGATGTTAGGTATGTAATAAAATGAATGAAATGAAAATGAAATGTGAATAATGTAAAATAGGAAAGAGTCACTTAAAGTGAAATGAAATAAAATGTTAAAGTTATGAATATAAATATAGGTGAATGGTTAAATAATGACAGAAAAAATAATGTATTATGATAGTAGAACATCTATGCTCGTAAAACATGTTACGATTAGGCAGGGCGTACCCTTTCTCTGAGAGCTTGTTGAGAAATGCGAGTGTGCTAGTAACTTCAGATGTGGTAGTAGCTGCATAACATATTAGGGCAGAGGGAACTCACTTGTATGGACAGGTAGATTTTCCTATCCTTAGGGTCTTCATTGGTAAGCCTTTGTTTAAATTGTGTGGGTACGAGATCAATTTAATACTTAAGGGCTTACTGAATAAGGTGAGTGCTCTGGTATGCTTCAATTGTGACATTCAGGTTACCAAATGTATCAGAGTAGAGGGGTGCTACTTATATGAGCAGATAATCACTCCTATCCTTGGATAAACTCTGGGGTTAAATATTTTACATGTGATTGATTAGGTTCAAAAAATGATTTCAGAAATTTTGTTAACGATTTTCAAATATTAAATAATATATTGTTATATAAACTCATATTAATAACACACTGTTTTAATATATTATTTCTTCCCTTATTGAGATGTATCTCACCCAAATATGAATTTATCTTTTTCAGGATTTCCTCGAGATCGAACTTAGAGAGTTTGAGATTTTATAACATTTTTGGGAAATAGAAAGAGAGAATGGTATATTTTTATGTTAATGTTAAGATGTATATTTTATGTTTTATGTATTGAAGTCTTCAGATAGATGAATAGTTGTGAATATTAGTATTTGTGGATAATGTTTTGGAGACATGTATATATGTGATTACAGGTGGTGAATAGTTAATTTAGATTATGGATAGGAATAGTAAACTCTAGTATTATATTTGTTAGAAGATTATAATTATGTTTTCCACTGCGTACATAATATTAGAATGTGGATTATTAGGTAAATAAATGAATTAGTAGCACTCTGGACCCACCTAGGAGGTCGATGCATTACACATACAATGCTCCATGTGGTGTCATCTCTATAGTGGTCAGGTAGCTGTTATTATATGCAAATTCCATAAGCGATAGATACTGAATCCAACTGTCCCCAAAGTCTAGCACACACACGTGGTGCATATCTTCTAAGGTCTAAATGGTCCTCTCTAATTGTCTATCCGTTTGCGGATGAAGCGAGGTGCTGAAAGTGAGCTTCGATCCCAAGCATCCTATAAACCCTTCCAAAACAGAGAGGTAAATCGTGAGTCTCAGTCTGAAACTATAGAAATAGGGACGCTATGAAGTCACACTATCTCCTGCACATATAACTCTACCAGCCTATTCATGGAACAACTTACTCTAATAGGAATGAAGTGTGCAATCTTCGTCAGCCAATTCACTATAACCCAGAAAACATTCTGCCCATGCAACGTTGCAGGTAACCCCGATACAAAATCTATCGAGATGTACTCCCACTTTCACTTGGGAATGTCAAGTGGCTGCAGTGGTCCTACTGGCCTCTAGTGTTCTACCTTAACCTACTGACATGTCAGACATTGCTCCACAAATTTAGCAATTTTCCTCTTCATGTTACTCCACCAGAATGATTCTCATAAGTCTCTATATATCTTTATACTTCCTAGATGAATAGTATAGAGAGAGTGGTGAGCCTCCTTTAGAATGACCCGTTTAATATCAGTGTCATTTAGTACACAAATCTGGGTATGGAATCTCAACATCCCATTAGCAGAGACATTGAAATCCGGCTTCAATCCATTCTGTACTCCTCCCACGACCTTTACCAGCTCCGCGTATTCCTTCTGAGCTGTATTGATTCTCTCTCGCAAGATCGACTGAACAACTAAACTTGCGATGAACTCTTGTGGATCTTCATCCACCATGTCTACCCCCAACCGCTCCAGACCCATCACGATCTGATGTTGTAGGACAGCTACTGAAATCAACGCGCTCACTAACTTCCGACTCAAAGCGTCAGCCACCACACACATTAGCTTTTCCTAGGTGGTAACTAATGGTGCAGTTGTAATCCTTAATCAGATCGAGTCATCTACATTGTCTCATATTCAGCTTCTTTTGGGTGAAGAAGTATTTGAGGCTCTTATGGTCAGTAAAGATCCTTCGCCGTAAAGGTAGTGCCACCAGATCTTTAATGCAAACACCACTGCTGTCAATTATAAATCATGCGTAGGGTAATTCTTCTCATACTCCTTGAGTTGGCGAGAAGCATAAGCGATAACTTTATCCTGCTGCATCAAAACACACATGAGTCCTTTCTGAGATGTGTCACTATAAATCATGTAACTACCATCCCTTGATGGAATGGTCAAGCAAACCTACTAATCTTTTTTCGTAAGCTATGTCAACAGACCTAACTGCCTAGAAAAATCCTCAATAAAACGGCTATAGTACCCCGCCAGACCTAAGAAACTCCTTCCTTGGACACTGCATGTCCCAAAAATGCAACATGCTCAAGTCATAATTCGCATCTCCTGAATTTAGCAAACAACTTCTTCTCTTTAAGTACCTAAAGTACTAGCCTCAAATTAGTTTTTTGCTCTGCAGGACTACTTGAATAGATCAGGATGTCATCTATAAATTCTACCAAAAATCGATCCAAGTACTCATGGAATACCCGGTTCATCAGGTCCATGAATGCTGCAGGTGCATTCGTCAAACCGAACGGCATAACCAAAAATTTATAATGGTCATACCAGGTTCGAAAGGCCATCTTCGATACGTCATCCGACTTCACCTTCAATTGGTGATACTCGGATCGTAGGTCAATCTTAGAGAAAATTTAAGTTCCCTTCAGTTGGTCAAACAGGTCAACAATACGTGGTAACAGGTACTTGTTCGTTATAATTACCCTGTTTATTTCTTTGTAGTCGATGCACATCCTCAACGACCCATCCTTCTTCTTCACAAACAACACCGACGCTCCCCAAGATGATAAGCTCAGTCTAATGAAGCTGTTATCTAGAAGTTCCTGCAGTTGCTCATTTAACTCCTTTAGCTCTGCTGGAGCCATTATATACGACGCCTTGGAGATTAGTGTCATCCCTGATGCTAATTCAATAGCAAACTCCACTTCCTGATTTGGAGGCAACCTTGGTAAGTCCTTGGAAAGACATCGAAAACTCTCATATTACTAGAATATTTGCCAGCTTCAGTCCTTCCTATGGTACTACTTTCACACACGCCAGATACCCCTAGCAGCTGTCCAAAAGTAACTTCCTTGTCTGCACCACTGAGAGGATCTGTGGTGTAGAGTGCACACACAACCCTATAAATTTAAACTCTTCCTCTCTCAGAGGTCTAAACACCACCTCCTTCTTTCGGTACTCTATGCTCGCATAGCTGGATGCTAACTAGTTCATCCCTAAGATAATATCGAATCCCTGCATCTCTAGAACAATGAGACTGGTAGACAACTTCCTTCCCTGAATCTCTATCGGATGGTCTTTAACCACCTTACTGCACACAATAATTGACCCCGTCGGTGTAGCCACTCCTAACTCAACCCCTAACAACTGAGTCTCAACTCCACATACTCTAGAAAATCTCCGGGATACAAATGAGTGGGTAGCCCCTGAGTTAAACAGTACAATAGCATTATGTGACATAAATGAAATCGTACCTGTCACCACATTGCAGGCATTCTCTGCATCACTCAGCATCAACGAGTACACACGCGCCTGCACGGTGCCCCCTTGGTGACCTCTTCTATTCGCCTGACTACTTCCTCCATACTGCTTCTGTAAAGGCGCATGGTTCTGCACCGGGCAACAATCCCGTATCTGGTCTCCCGTACTACCACACCAGTAGCAACCCGAAAAACCAACCCTGCACTTGCCTATGTGCATCTTATTGCATTTAGGACAAGCAAGGCGCTAAGAATTTCCCTGAGTGGCTCGCGGTCCTAACGCTTGTCGCTGGCCTGATGAACTACCAGGCCGCTTCCTAGAGTTCTAACCGATACAGGACTAATAACTCTGAGATAGAGACCTCTTCTTCTGACTTACCTCTCTCTACCCTTCTTGTATACTAGCTTCAGCTGCCATGGCTTTATCCACTAGCTCCGTAAAGCCCTGGACCATCAACTCCACCACCTATGCACGTATGGCATGTCTTAGTCCTCTCTCGAACATTCGAGTCTTGCTCGACTCATCTGGGACCATATGAGGAGCAAATTGGGATAGTTCCACAAATTTGGCCGCATACCGTTGCATGGCCATGAATCCCTGTGTTAGACGTAGGAACTCCTCCACCTTTACCTCCCTAGTGGCAATGGGGAAGTATTTGCGAAAGAAGACCTCCCTAAACCGGCTCTAGGTAACTGATATGTACCCTGGACGCAACTCCTCTACCATATTTGCCGATCGCCACCATCTTTTTGCCTCCCCCACCAGTTTGAAGGCAGCAAAACGTACCTTTTGTTCCCTTGTGCACTCTAGTACTTCCAGCAACTCCTCCATCTCCTAGACCTAATCCTACGCCACAATCGGGTTCAATCCTCCCAAGAATGCCAGCGGATTCGTCCGCGAGAACCGCTGGAATGTGCGGCCTCTATCGATTGTCGACTGACTCCATTCCCTGGAATCTCCTCGAGACTCCCTCTTGGTCTGTCTTGCCCTACTACGCAGTATGGGCAAAGCCTCAACATCATCACTACTGGAGGTATCCACATGATTGTTCCCTCCAGTCATGACTCCCTTTCCTCTAGAATCCATCCAAAAGATAGGATATGACCCGATTTAGCAATTCCCCATTTATCATGGTTAAAACAAATATGGAATGACTAACAGATAGAACACATAAGTTTGCAGTTTAAAGGACCCACACGTACATTTCTACTACAAGACTTCCAAAATATCCGACCCTAGATATATGATAACACGACGCATATACTTTCTGAGTCCAGTTCTTCAACCTAGAAACAAAATCGTCAATGGATTTACCATGGTTTTCCTGAAATCGTCATTCTAAGAAAAGCACAGAAGACCGTTGACAGAATTCTGTTTCCAAGCCTCTAGACTAAAACCCGACCTATCTTACCCCTTCTCATTCTTAACTTATCTCAACCTATACTCTGGTAATTAACACTGACCGTCAAAGATTGCAGAACCTACGAATCTAGGCTTTGATACAACCTGTAGCGCCCTGACCCAACACGTGGGCCCAGGGTGCCACTTTAGTGACGTTTGAGTACCTGATGCAGCGGAATAATGAAACAATCTCAACATACTATTACCAGAGTCTAAATCAACATGTATATCAAGGTTCTGTCCATACACATATTACATTTCAATCTAATAAGTCGACAAACTCGGTCCATACGACCACAAATACAAGTCCGAAGGCATACTACAATAAACTACTGATATCTGAGTTATTGAAGACACTCACAAAAAGTAACTAAACCAATCTCCACCCCCTGGATCCTGCTAAACTCGATCTCTGGGATTCCCTGAAAATACATGTTGTACAAACGGGTGAGACACCTCTCAATAAGGAAGATTAAATTAATGACAATGTGTGGCAGCATGCTTTTCAGTGTATACTAGAAACATACCTCTCTCTTTTACTAAACATAGTATGCATACTCATTTCTCATTTCTCAAAACATAAATCAATACGGGAAAACATTTACATCATTACATAAATATACATATATGCATAAAAGATACACCCTGAAACTACTTGTCATGTATAAACCTTTGTGGTCAAGGTTGTGCGGCCCAAAGGCTGGACAAAAACCCGAGGGATCAATTCAAGCCAAGTCAACTCCCTACTATATACGTCAACAGGCTTTCCCAAGCTCGCTTACGGGTGCAATTGTGTCTAGTTCAATCAGTTAGGACCACCCAACACCACATGCTCGTAGATGTGGACGCACGCGGTCAAATGGTGAAACTCTCTCTAGCAACGATATCGTGCTTGCAACACTGGTTCACAGGTTTCCTAAAGCATATCGTGCAATTTAAGTAAATTAAACTATACTTTAAAACTCATTTCACAAAACCCAGCCACTCATCATTTAACACCACTTGGGCCTCTGCCCTCTCATAAAGTACAATTTCGGGTCTTGGCCCCTCAGTTACAATTTGGTCGTTTAATACAAACTCCAGCCTCAAAACAAACTCCGTTATTTATAAAACTCGGCCTCGGTCATTTAATACAAACTCAACCTTGATCCTTTCATAAGTTCCTGGATTTCTCAAAACAATTCCATTATTTTCGCAAACAATTCAGTAAACATACCCATTCTAGTATTTCCATAATTCTCAAAATAATATTCACCCCCCACACAGTTTTCCATATTAAAAACATAGCTCGTAGGCAACCATGAAAACACTATATAAATGGTTTGTAAAAACAAACCGATCTTTCCACTGTTCATTTCTACGCAAAATATCATATCGTATATCTTAAGTTTTAAAACAACCTTTTTGAACGGTTGGTTTTCAGAAGAACAACTGAAAACATAAACATACTTACACCATAAACATTTCCACCAGTCAAAAACGATATAACAATGTATTAAACATAATCCCCTTACCTGATTTCAAAATAGAAACCAAAACGCTCGAAACCAAATCCTGACCCTTTTCACCAAATTGAAAATCTAATCTGCTAAAACTGTAGATCCTAGCTTTCTAATCCTCGCGGTAACTTCCGATCGTCGAAACGAGCAACGAATGGTAGAAAAAGAGAGAGAGAGAGAGAGAGAGAGAGAGAGAGAGAGAGAGAGAGAGTGAACTCGCCAGTTCTAGAGAGAGAGAGAGAGAGAGAGTTTTTTGGGTTTCTTAAACCTTAAGCAATGAAAAACAATATTTATAGGTCTTTTGACTCAGTCAAACTCGTCGACAAATTGGTCCCTCGTTGACGAGACATTAAAGGTTGTTCGTTGCCGAACCTCCTTTCTCTTCGGTGAACTCAAGCCTGATATTTTTCCTATTGGTCGGGATCTCTTCGTAGATGAGACTCTGAATTTCAGCGACGAAGCACTAAAGGGCATTCGTCAATGAGAACACTGGCTTTGTCGACAAAGCCCATGAAATCCCCTTTTTATACTTTTCTTATTTTTACAGGTTTGGGTCTCTACATTTCTTCTGTTGAAAACCTTTGATGACCAACCAAGCTTTATGTTTAATGATTTTTCCATTGCCATCTTTCTTCAACTTGTACACTCATTTATTTTGCAATGCTTTCTTTCCTTCAGGAAGTCTTACCAATTTATATGTCTGGTTCTTTTGTAAAGGGCTCATCTCTTCTTGCATAGCCTACAACCATTTCCCTTTTTCTTGATGATTCTGAGTTTCTTGAAAACTCTCTGACTCTCCCTCATCAGTAAGGAGAATTTACTCGGACTCCAGATATTTTTTTGATGGAATCAACGTGTGATTTCTCTCAGACCGCCTTGGCTAAGGCTCTTCAATTGGTGGAGCTACTTCTGGTTTTGTAGCTTCTGGCAGAGGGAATTATTGCTCCCCATGGTCAAGAACTACTTCTGGTTCTGTAGCTTCTGGCGAAGGAGATTGTTGCTCCCCCTGCTCAACACCTTCAGTATTTGCTTCTTGTTTCATTTTCAGAATTTCATCCTACAAATCTTCATTGTCTGTGGGCAACTGTGCTGGTGCAGGAACAACAATGAAATTTTGCGCACCGAAATTGGAACTAGTAGGCTCTGTGGACTTTCCAATATCTTCATACATTTGATTTTCTTGAAAAATAACATCTCTACTTCTTATCAGCTTCTTTGTTACTAGATCTCATAGCCTGTATCCAAACTCTTCATCTCCATAGCCAACAAAAATGCATGGAGTTGACTTCACGTCACGTTTATGTCTCTGCTCCTTGGATACATGTGCAAATTCTTTACACCCAAACACTCTCATATGAGAGTAGTAAGGTCCCTTTTCAGACCACACTTTCTCTGGAATTTCAAACTATAGCGGAATAAAAGGTGATATGTTGATGAGGTAGCAGGCGGCATGAACTGCTTTACCCCAAAATAACTTAGGCAGTTTAGCCAAACTGAGCATGCTTCTGACTCTTTCCATGATGGTCTGGTTCATTCTCTCGACTACATCATTTTGTTGTCGGGTTCGTGGGACCATCTTCTTATGTCGGATACCGCGATCAGTGCAGTATGCTTTGAACTCTCTAGGAATGTACTCACCTCCGTTGTCTAATCGGAGACACTTTAACTTCTTTCCTCTTTCTCTTTCCACCACAGCATAAAACATCTTGAAGTTGTCAAATACCTGGTCTTTTGTTTTCAAAAAATATACCCACACTTTTCGCGAAGAATCATCTATAAATGTCAAACAATATTTGTTACTGCCTAAACTTTCTACTTCCATGGGACCACAAACATCATAATGTACTAAACTCAACAATTCTGATCTTCTCTTTGTAGAGGAATTAAATGAGACTTTATGTTGTTTCCCAAATAAATAATGATCACTAGGGTTTAACTGTATACCTTTAGACACATTGATGAGTGCCTTCCTTGCCAATGTGAACAACCCTTTCTCTCTTGTATGTTTGAGTCTCTTGTGCCACAGATTTGGTAATGCCTCGTCTTCAGTTGCATTGAGGCCATCTGTCATCACTTTGACATGGGTCTTGTACGGGGTACCGCAGATGTGTCCCCAAGTGATAACCATGACTCCCTTTTCTAAACTTCTAATTGCCATTCCCGAAACGGTAGTCATAACCCTGTCAATCGAGGGTTGTTCAAGAAATAAGATTGAGACGAAGGTCAGTGACATGCCGAACATCCTTTAGAGTCATTGTGCAGCCAACATTTGTCTTGATTTGAATATCTCCAATACTCACAATCTCCAAAAAACTGATATTTCCCATCCTTACTGTACCAAAATCTCCCGTTTTGTATGAAGTGAAGAAATTACCGTGGGGAGTGGTGTGGTATGAAGTTGTTGTCTCTACCACCCACTCAGTATCTTGACTTGCTACATGAAGGCACGTCTCTTCATCAACTGAGAGAAGTGATACATCCACCGTATGGGTTGAAAGTCAAGGTGTAGTCCCAAGAGGGGATGTGAATTGGGTTTATAAAAATATTATTAAGTCTTTTTACAAATTTACAATTCACACAAGAATGTTATGGTTTTAAATACTCAATTAAACCAACCACAATCACAAACACCAAACCAATCACAAGCCAATTAATAAACAATCACTCAATCACACAATACTTAACCAATTTGTGAGAGCTGTAGCGCTTGTTATGTTTTAGCGTTTGCAAAATTTCAGTTTTTCGCCTTGTATGAATGATTTTTGTGCGCTTCTTTTAATCAAAATTTTCGCAAATGATTAATCAACGTACTCCCTTTAAGGTTTCTATAAAAGATTAACCAACGTACTTTCTTAAATTAAAAGGTCTTCTTAATCTCAATTTTTCAGCAATCTTACACTTTGAAACACAATTTGTATATGCTGAAATTTAAATAGAAAATGGTAGAGAGTGAGACCGAGATTTTTTACGAGGTTCACCTTATCCTCAGCCTACGTCCTCGCCTTAGGCAAGACTATCTAAGGATTCCACTAACACGTTCCTTTGCGGGCATAACAAACCGTTTACAACCATCCTTTAGGGTGGAGCCCCCTCTCCAAGCGATACCTCACGCTCGGTTACAACGATCCAATGACCTGAACCATCAAAGAAACAAGAAATAAGAAATAATTTGTGTTGTACAAAGAATGCTCTCAGATAGAGCTAGTTAGTACAATTGAAAGCACTAATATACTTCAAAACTAATATAAAAAGAAATAGAATTTGAAACTTAAGAACTACTTCATCGGAATACTTCTCTAGATAAGAATCATCAATTCAGATGTTAGAGCTCTGAGAAGATTGTTTAGAGACTTAGAGGAACTCAGCAATTCTCAATTTAAATGAGTGAGCAAGAGAGCTTTGAGAGAGCAAGAGAGCTTTTAGCTTGAGAGCAGATTTTCAATGCTTGGTGTGATTTTTACTAGAGAAAACATGTATTTATAGGCTAAAAAAGGTTTAATTCGTGTTGCCCAAGTTTATACGAAATTTGGGGCACAAGAAATATAAATTTGAATTTTAAAACTTTTAAAAAATATAGGCGTTAACAGTGTTCAAGCACCTGAGGTCTTGAGGTCAGTTGCCTGAGGTTCTTTAAAATTGTGAAATTTTCAACTGAAAACAAGGTCAGGTGCCTGAGGTGACCACGCTCAATCGCTTGAGCCTATACTGCCTCTTCAAAATTCTTTCAGGAAAATCTTCAGGTGCCTGAGATTATTCTTCAGTCGCCTGAACAGTTATATTTTCTATTTTTCAGTTCAATTTTCAAAAACACTTAGCCCTCTTGCTTTGTTACTTTAAAAGAACATTTATTGGGGTTTTAAAATAAAGTATCTAAGTCCATGATAACCCCTAATGAGCTTCAAAACATTTCCACATGATATTTAGCATGAAGTACTTACATAATTCATCCTAAAGCCTTAAGCACTCTAAGCTTTAAAGTCTTCATATGAGTCTTTCCTTTGAATCCTCTTAGACTATAGCTTGAGTCATCTTTAGGTTTCCATATACTTTGAATCATTTTGGTCCATTTGAGCTTTCTTTGATCACATTGGTAATGGAGTATGGCTTTTGCATTTCTTTTGATCTTTTAAAGTTTGTCATTCAAGCGTTCCTAAAGCATCAGCACTTAAAAAACATGTTAAACCAACATTTATTTATTATCATCAAAACAAGATTCGAAAGTCATGTTACGCCAACATAGGTGACCAGAGATTCACCCCCCTCCTTCTTCAGCTGGTTGTTGCTTTAACCTTGATCTCTTTGAAATTTGTGGCAATTCCTTTTAACGTGTCTTGTAATGCCATAATAAAAACAAACATATTTACCTTGTTGATTTTTGCCATCACATGTCTGAGACTGTCCTCTACTTCTGCCTCTGCTCCTGCCTCTGCTCCTGCCTCTCGCATTTGCTTGAGGTCTTCCTCTGTTTCCGATAACAAGGGCATGTGTTTGATCCATGCCTGCTTCCTTTCGTCTGGCTTCTTCACTGAGTAAAGCATCCTGGACCAATGACATGGTAAGTTTGCCTCCAGGAGCTGAATTTCCTAAGGATACTACCAACATTTCCTAATTGTCTGGTAGAGAACTAAGAAGTAATAAGGCTTGAACTTCATCATCAAGATTCAACTCTATTTGACGAGCTGGTTAACTAGGTTTTGAAACCCACTGGTGTGCTCGGCTATGGAGGTTGCGCTTTTCAGTTTCATGCTTGTTAGTCGTCTCATAAGGAGAACTTTATTTCTAGTCATCTTAGCCTAATACATATCCTCTAACTTTTTCCAGAGGGTATAGGTTTCGGTCTCCTAGGCAACATAATGGAATACATTGTGGTCTATCCATTGTCTAATAAAACCAACAGTTTTTCTATTCATTTTATTCCAATTTTGAACAGAAATTGATTCGGGTCTCTTACCTTCATTTTCCAATGGATCTATCAGATCTTGCAATTCAAGAAATCCTCCATCCTCGGTCTTCATAGAGTATAATTTGATGTCGTCAATTTGACGATGACTCCAGATCTTGAATCCTCCATACAATGGATTTGAATTTTTGGTTCTTACTTGCTTAAACGATATAATCGGAGTGAAATCACACAAAATCAATTGCACAATTGTGACCGGAATAGCCCAAAACCTTATAAACAAGTCTGACCTTGTCAAAAACATACGTGAAATGGGCTAACTCGGCCCAAAAAACCCGTTCTAGAGTGAGTTGACTCAGTAACAGAATATTTCCTGATTGATGGAATATTCCCTGGCCGTTATGACGCCGTTTGTTGAAATGGTGTGATGACGTGGCAGTGGGCCCCGCTATGACGTGGTAGCGGGGCCTTGTGATGACATGGCAGTGGGCCCCAATGATGACGTGGTAGTGAGTCAAGTAATGACATGTCAGTGGGACTTGTGATGACGTGTCAATAGGCCCAGCGGTGACGTGGCAGTGGGCCCAACAATTATGTGGCAATGGGTGCCAATGATGATGTGGTAGTGAGCCTTGGCGGTGACATGGCAATGATGATGTGGCACGTTGACTCCTTCAACCTCTAGCCACCTGCAATTTCTAATTGCAGGAAAAAGATTCTTGAAAAAAATAGAGGATATTTTTGGATTTTGCAGCGACTCATGTGACTTCATTCGAAGTCCGTTTTTCATGTCATTTTCACCGTTGTGATCCTCTCGTCATGAACTACACGATGATACGATCAAATCGAGGTTTCGGAAAAACTTGTTTGACACCTTCCAACACAGCTTTGATACCACTTGTTGGGAAACCTAGATAAAAACACAAGCAAAAGAACACCAAGATATACGTGGTTCAGCTAATTTCAACCAATGTCCACGGAAGAGATAGTTAAGTATGTATTTTTTGAATAATACAGAGGAGGAGAAGGAGGAAGAGGAGAAGATAAAATTCTCACTCAAAACTCAACTCTCACAGCTCTCTCTGACTTCCCACACACTTTCCTCAACTTTGTTGATTTCTTATGATTTTTACATGACAACGCACACCTATTTATACAAAGAAGAGGATTAAACACAAGAAAAAATCATGATTTTGTGGAGAACCACCTGTAAGTGAGTAATGGAAATTCAACTACCACCTGAATAATTCTCACCTTAATTCTTGCTTTAATTAGGGTGTGGACCTATCAAGCCATACTTTCGTGTTCCATCTTATTCTCAATACAAAACAAAAATAATTGCTTTCCTTGTAAATTTTTGTTCCTTTAACCTATCTTTCCTCTTTTTAACAACTAAGTGACTTGTAGGCTTCAAGGGTTGGTTTAGTTGTAAAAAATAATATTTTTATTCTTAATTTTTAACAAAATACAAAAATATTGATTTATTATTTTGGTTATTTAGCATTTAAGGAAAAAATAGTGAAAAATAAAAGGATATATTTAAACTTTTGCGTATTGAAAAAATATATTGCTTTTCACAGCTGAGCATGTCCTAACTCTTTATTTTTATTTTTTTTTATCCAAACATATCCTAAATATGGGATAAGTAACTGTAGCAGTCTAGCTTAGGCCTGCCCAATTAGCCTAAATAGTTTGAAGGACCCCAAATCCAACTAGCTGGCAAATGATTTTTCCTACGCAATAGCAAAATGCAAATGGAAAAGACAGTGGTAATTGGGATTGATTCTGATTACAAAATTCTATATTTGCCCTCTATATCTTCCATCCCCTATTATTAAATATGTGATATCTGCACAACTGATAGTCTATAAGGCTTAAGCCTTGCAATTCTCACAATTCTCTTAATGCAAAATTAGTTTTGTTGAATTTTCCCATTTGTGGATAATAATAATGATATTTTTGTTTGGATCTTCTTCTTATATTTTAGAAGTAATAATAATAATAATAATAATTGACTAATTAATTAATTATTATTATTATTATTATTTATAAATTAAGAATAAATTTATTGCTTAGGGAAATTAGACAGTATACGGGCTGCCCCTGAAATAAAGGCAGCAAAGAACAGAACAAATATAATCAAGAAAACTAGCCCCCAGGGCGCAGCTCAGGTGGTTGAGCGGATTTCGGGTGTGCGCTTCATGGCGTCAGGGTTTCCTCCCCACCCGGGTTCGATTCAGCGCCTGAGCTCCTGATTTAACCTCCCTGTGGTGTGTGGGGCCATTCTACAGGGCGTGGGAATAGTCACTGGCCGGTGCGACGGACCGTAAAACGGACGTCGTTGACGGTAGGTGGACACCCGGACGTAATCCAAAAAAAAAAAAATGGAAACTAAGGACAAAACTAAAAAATTCTTAGGCCTTGTTCGGAATTCATAAAATATTAAGGAGAGAAAAATATAAACGGTTCTTCATTTTCATAGTTAGTTATCAAGAAAAATGAGAGAGAAAATAAAAAAAAAATATTAAAGTTTATAAATAAAAATTTGATTTTACACAATACTAATATATTATAATAAACTTTCATTTTTAATAATATTTAATGGAGAAGAAAAATGTAAGGAAAAATAAATTTTCTCCTTATTTTCCTTTCCTTTCTTTTTTACACATAAAATTCTTGATTCAAATAAACCCATAAACTCAATTTACATTTCCCAATTTGAGTTTGGATAATTTTTTGACTCACTTCTTTAATATTAAGATGTTAACTAGCATAACACACAGTTCCTTTTATCTCCAGGTAATGTAGACTGCAGCAAACCAGAGTAATATGTAAATGCCACCTTTTTTCCTCTCAAGAATCTTGGAAATCCAGTTAAGATCATCTTCCATGTAATGAAAGATCTAGAAATGTTCAAGGAAGAGCAATTTTTTCCTATCTTCTAAAGCTTTTCCAAAAAGTAAATTAGCACCAAGGACTTTCCGAGCAGTTTATGGGAGCCTATCCTGTAGAAAAACAAATAGAGAAAATGCTACAAAATAGAAAATGCTCCAAGGTACATTACGATATCGTTTTTCTTAAAATGTTATTTGCCCCTACCAAATCGGTGAGTATTGAGTCAGCAAATACATCTCCAAGATACAATGAAACCCAGAATATAATCTGATATCAGTTTGCGTCATACTCAAACCAACAACTGATCACAAACACCCTTAGAAGAATCTGAACAAATTTCTAGAATTCTGTTTTTGCAGAAAACAAAACCTAGGATTGAAGAAAGTATACTTTGTGAAAGTTTTATGAGAGAAAGAGAATGAGAGAATGATTGAATATTTTTATATAATTTTTGGAGTTAATTTTGTCTTTAAATAGATATAATTATGTCTTTTTCGAAAAGTTACATATGCTCAAATTTAAATAATTTGTTAAATAAGTGTAGCAGATGTCATGAATGCCTTTAAGCTTACAACTTGCAGTAAGAGAAGAAAGTGATTGTGTTTGTGCTTCAAGTTGGTTTCTTGTCATAAAGATTTCATTCTAAAAAAAAATTTCCCCTTTTCATATCATCAACAAGAACTAGGGCTATGCTTGCTGTATATTTTAAAGTGAATTTAAAATAAAGTTCAGGCAAGCTTTGATTTTCTGGTAAGCATTTAAACTTATATCAAGTCAATTTTCATACTTCAACCAAAATGAGCAACCATTCAGATCCTAAATATATCAAAAAATTTATTGTTAGATCATATGGCAAAGCATCAATTTGTAGAACGCATCATGTTTCTACCTAAGATTGTTGTGAGTAATAAACAAGACATTTTGCTTTAAAAACACATGCCACAGTAAGCTCAGTAGAAGTCTAAGCCAGAAGAAGGGTGAGCATAAAAAGAATGAAATTTTAATTTCAAAAGCTCCCCCTTTTGATATGAATGTAAGCTTAGATGCAGTTAATCACTTATACTCATCAGGGATTGATTTTAAGAGGTGTGCCAATTAATATAAACAACCAATCTACGTCTTTTAAAACAATTTTACTAGATATTGATTAAGCCATTTTTATCATTTAGTATAATCATTCCTATAGAATACACATCCATCAGAAAAACTAAATTTAAGTCATGTAAAGTGTTCATGAAATCTAAGAACAATCCATATCTATTCATAGATCCATCAAAGCAGGATATGATGTTCATAGTTTTCAGAAAAGCCCAGGACTCAAAAAAAAAAATCAATAATGATATGATGCATATGAATCCACATGAGAAACAATTTAAAAACTTTTTTCTTCCAGAATGAAGCTCATGCTCTCCTTTATGTTCTCATTAACACATAAATGCATTTTCAGTCGCGGAGGAAGTTCATTTATCAAATCATTTATCATACAATCATCCATCATAAGTAATTCAGCATGCAGCATATCAAAAACATTTAGCACATAGTCACCTGCATATTGCATTCCATCTAGTATACGATAGCCAATCAAGGCTATATCAAATTATCATGCAATAACTATGTTGTTGGGGTTCAATACTTCCCCTATGTCATGCACTTTCTCACAATTTATGGACTTTAATCAAAGCATGTGATATTGAATTTTAAAACAGTATGATTAACCATTTAGGTCCAAAAAGAAGTTCAAAATAAAAGGTTTAGACCAAATGGTGTCCATGAATTAGATTTTCCTAAGAACATAGAACAGAATGTGTATATAATTTAGAGCGTTTAGGAAAATTCAAAGAATTTTAACCCTGCGATGATTCTACGTGTTTTCAATTTAGCATATAGCGTTTAGGATTCATTATGCAGTTCACAAGAGCATGCACCAAAAACCTAATTGTTTCTATAGTATGCAATTCATAAAGTCTGCATTAGCCATACAGATGGCGTTCAATTCAATTAGCAAGCAACAACCTAAATCAACTAACAGCATGCAATTCACAAGTTTATGCATCAACCATGCAAATGACATTTAATATAATCATCACGCAAGTACCCTAAGCATTTCTACAACATGCATTCTGTATCAACCATGCAGATGGTATTCAACAATTCAGTATATCTCAATAACAGTTCATACCATAAATTATCCATCCATCAAATGAATTTAACTATATCAAGATATGGATATTTAGTGTTTAGTTCCGTACTCATAAAAAACTATAAAACAGGATAAAAAATGAGTATTTATAATTACAAACCCAAATATGAAATTGTTTGTCATGATAAGCTCAAAAAGCTACTCCCCCTCAGATACGCAACCAAGTCCTCACCATCATTGTGCTCCCCATCAAACAACTCTGCCTCGCTGCCGCTGATATCCATAGGGTTTCTAAAATTTTGTGTTTTTAAATAACCAAAGTCACTTCGATGTGAGGGCTTTTTTCTTTTTTTTTTTTTTTTCAGTCTTGTTGAGCAACAAAAATTAGCAACCTGGATAAGCATACATGTGTAGAAGCTGATAGACCATGAAAGCTAAATAGACCCTAATTGTGCCTACGGTAAGACGATGTACCCAACTCTACCTTTCTTTCCTTCACCAAGAAATATGTTCCCCCAATCCTTCGTGTAACGACCTGCCTAATTTACCATATATTTTTTTTCCACATAAAGCTAATATTAATAATTCTAACATCCAACTAAGCTGACACAAATCATGATCAACTTGGACCCATGGGTACCAGGGACATACCTATCATACAACTCTGACACCTAAGCAATGGAAAACATAAAATCATATACATGTCATAAAACACCAAAAACCATACCAGAATTCTACTAAATCTATTATATATATACAGTCATCCACAAAAATACCAAAATGTATTCCTAGGGTCTCAATCCAAAAATCCATCTGACTCTAACTCACCCACTTATCCTATAGACAGGGTAGCTTAATCCACTTTTACTGCTGCGGGACTCTATCTGCCCTCCCACCAGGATTTCCTGAAATGTTTGTAATGCTAAGGTGAGACACCTCTCAATAAGGGAGACAAATTAATATGAGTATTTTTTGTAATATACATATAAACAATACATAATTCATAACAGGTATAAACAGTTGAAAAATATTTGAATAAAACATGATTTAACATAACATATGTTAACATACTAAATTCCTGTACTGGAAAATCATCTTATATAAACATATCATACTTAAATTATTACCCAAGATAGATAGATAGGTAGCTATCGTCATGTCTTATTTCCCACACGATAGGGTTGTGCGGCCGAAAGGTTGGACCTAGTGATGGCTGGCCAACCATGCTAAGTCAATATCGATATACAAGGCCGGCTTTTCACAATATGGGGTCCTATGCGAATGATATAATCAAAGATCCTTAATATTTTGCTTAATTTTTATTTTTATTTAAAATTAATTTTCCTAATTTTATGAGATGCAAAATCACTAATTAAAGTTTTATATTCAAGATTTTCAAGTATTTATTTTTCTATTGATAACATAGTCAATCCATTTAATCTTTCTTATGACATAATTAATCGCAAATAATTTTTTATAAGTTTAAATTTTGAAAAACTTTTTTTTATGTAGAAGCTACTGTCACAGGTATCGTTAATAAAATTCTATAAGCAATAAATGCATTTGGAAAACAATCTATCTTTTTTATAAAGTTCAATGTTTCAATTGGTGTACTAATTTCTTCTAAACTTTCTTTTAAAATTCTCAATTCTGAAAATAAATCAAAACCATTAATATCTAAATGTGTTCCACATTTTAAAATATTCTCAAGTGTCAAACATTTTTGTTTCAAATTATTCTCATCTAATGATTTTAATATTTTTAAATCATATAAAAAACCAAAAATACTCTAAATGTTTAAATTGTTCAAATCTACTCTCAAGTGAAATAATAGTTTGATCTATTATGTATAAGAAAAAATTAATCCTAAAAGATTCTTCAGTTGAGTGTGTTGTATCATCATTAGCATTCTCATCAAATTGTTTTTTCCTACTAATTACACATTTTTTACGAAATATAGGTTCAATATTCATTTCAAGTGCAATCTCTTTTACTGAAATCATAGAAGATATAAATTCATTCTCCCTATAATTTTTTAGAAAAACAATAAGACCTTTTAATTGATTAATGGCGACATCAATACGCATATCTTTTGATTGTAAATTTTTACTAACACAATTAACAGCAAATAGTATGTCATACCAAATAATCATTCCTAGTAAGAATTCAAAATTTTCCATTTCATAAGTTGCTATATAATAAGATTCACTCTTTCTTTTTGGATCATCGCTAGTTTTTTCTAATTTAAGTAAATCATCTCTAATTTGAGAAGTTTGAAACCTTATTACCTTAACACTCTCTACTCGACTTTCCCAACGTGTTTGTGATAAATATTTTATAGTTAAATTTAGTACATATTGGGTTAAAATTTTCCATCATTTCGTAGAAGAAGAAAATAATATATATATTCGTTGTACTACTCCAAAAAAAGTTATAATTTTAGAACAACAATTAGCCATATTACAAAGTACTAGATTAAGACTATGATAACCACACGGAGTGTAAAATGCTCTAGGATACACCTTGCTGTTTTCCTTTCATATTAGATCCATTATCATATCCTTGCCCTCTTATATTCTCAATACCAAGTTCAAATTTTTGTATGACATTTATTAATTTATTAAAAAGTCCTTCTCCTAACGTATCATCTACTTTTAGAAATTCTATAAAATGTTCTTCTATTTTAATTAGACTTATAGAAAGATTCAAATATCGTATTATTAAAGAAATTTGTTCTTGATGACTTACATCCGAAGTGCAATTGAGCGCGATTGAATAATATTTTACTTCATTGATTTGCTTCATAATTTTCTTTTTAATATTAAGAGTTAACATATTTATCAATTCATTTTGCATATTATGACCAAGATAATGATTATAAAATTCACCATGTTGAAAACGTTGAATATGTTCTTTCATTATCGGACCAAATTCTGCAATTATTTCAATTAAACTTAAAAAAATCTCATTATTCGCTTGATAAATTTGTTTATTTTTCCCACAAAATGCCAAATTATTTTAGTAAGAGTTTTCACAACAGAAATAATTCTCAATAATACTTTTTTCTAGTGTTCTTTTTCTTTGTTAATTTGTTCTTCCATATTTTTATCAATTGTTATATTTTTTAACAATCTTAACTCTAAATCAGCTCATTTACTCATATTGAAAATATGTTCTTCACTAATTTCGTGACTTTTAAGCTTAGTACTAAGATTTTTCCAATCTTTACACCCTTCATTAGCTAGGTGTTGGATATTTAATTTTTAACCAAATAACTTACAACAAAAACAAAATACTCTATCTAAATCTTTAGAATATATAAGTCATTTTCTATCATGTTTCTCTCCATTTGATAATTTTTGAATATAATATATATTTGAAAAATGTCTTGAATTTTTATCTTTTGGAAAAATTAAATCATTATCCCTAATAGGATCTTTCTCAACTAATAAATTTCATAATTTGGTATCTGTATTTTCTCAATATTTTGGATCATAAATATTATCATCATTATTTATTTTTTCTTCTTCTATATTTTTAAAATATCTTTCAAAAGAAATATCATTAGTTAGCATTTCTTGTATATCAATGTTATTATTATTATTATTATTATTATTATTATTATTATTATTATTATTATTATTATTATATTCTAATTCCATCTCTGGGATTGATTGCTCATTTCTTGGAGGATTTTCATCTTACTCATTTATATTTAACTTATAACTAAAAATAAATTTATCAAGAGCTCTCTTTTGAGATAACACTAATTCTTCTATTTTCTTTTTCTTTCTTCGTTTTTCATATCCGGATTCATATTTTCTCGTTGACATAATTAAATTTCAAAATTAACACTAACTATAAAAATAAATTTAATAAATCTATAAAAATAATAGATTGAAACAATATAACCTGATTATTATTATTATTATTATTATTATTGCAAATCAATCAGCGAGCGAGGCTTTAGAGATATCGGATTTTTGTCGAATACAACGCTTTAGCTTCAAAGCTTCCAAAATCTAAGAAAAAATAGAATAAAAAAATTCAAAGTGAAAATAATAGAAAAATAATGCACAAACATTGAAATCAAAATTAGGGTTGATGAAAATTATAGAGAATCGAAGGCTTGAAGATGATGAACACAAGAGCCGGAGCAAAAATCATAGAGAGATCGAGAGATGAGAGTGAGAGAGTGTGAGAGATGGAAAGATTTTTTTTAGAGAGACTAAGAGAAAAAGATGAGAGTAATAGTTAGAAACATAATAAAGTTGTTAGTTGGGAAGTCAATGAGACTTGAAAAAAAAAAAGAATTAAATTGTATTTATTTTACATTTTAAAATACAATTTCATTTATTTGTTAGTTGGAAAGTCAATGTATGGGAAGAGAGCATAATAAATACTGTTAAAATTATTTAATTAAAAAAATTTGGGGAGGCGAACACCTCAGCTACCTTATGGTTAGGTCGGCCCTATCAGTATAGTGTGAGTACAATGGGTCTGTTCCACTTGTGCCGGACAACCAGGGGAATTACGACACTCCCATGAAGCCACATCGACTGTCATATCCCACACTCTACATAAGATGTGTGGTAGCACTAACATAAATGTAAACGTTCAGCTACGGTACCATGTTTCGTGAAACTAAACTAAGCTATCCGAGTTGTGATAACATATAATACATTTCATGATATTGAATATAACAGTTTCATATATCAAGTAAAACATAACATGATAATATTTTCTTGAAACTTGACATGACATGCATAATTACAGCATTTTATGTCGTTCTATCATAACGTAAAAATCATAATACCGGCGCCGATATAACGTGACGTACTTGTACATGAAAATCTTGCTTTTGTAAACATAATATTCTTAAAACCATAGTTTTTGTATTGTTTTTATAGTTTTCCTGAAAACTACTAAAACGTGCTTATCTTGGAAAAATTATAATATTTCAAAATAACATAATTTTCATGGAAATATTATACTCATGCCACACAAATGTATATAACCTTATAAACACATAATTATTTTTGAAATCATATTTTCATATAAAATGTGTTAAAATCATTACCCTGTTCAAAAGCAGTATTCCTAAACTTAATTCTATATCATACATATTTTCTTAAAAATAAATGTTGTATAATAATAAATAATCTCATGGAAAAAGCTGACTTAATTTATCCCCTTACCTGACTTACTGAGAAGCCTATAAAATATTCCAAACTTACACCCGTTTGTTCCCCAGCTCAACACCCTAAAATTTCATTTTTCCCTACAAAACTTCAATATTATTCTACCCAAAACATTTTCCTCGGTCCAGAAATACTAAATACCTTGTAAACTCAAAATACCCAACTTACCCGGATTTTGGGAAGGTGCCCAAGTTAGTCTAACCAACAAACTACTCCAGTAGATCTAAAGAAAATCTTTCCAGGAGTAGCATGATGACTTCCAATTGTCGAACCGGCAAAAGATGAAGTCAGAAACTTAGAGAGAAGGAGGGGGAAACATTTTAGAGAGAGAGAGAGAGGCATCCATGCAAAATTCTCGCTGAAAAACTTGGCATCAACTTATTTATAATGTGCGGATTTGTCGACGAGACATGTCACCTCGTCGACGAGTCCATGAAGGGAGTTCGTCGACGAACACTTACTCTTCGTCGATGAGTTTCAGGCCCTGAAAACAACTCTCTTGATAAATTCTCGTCGACGAAACACGTGTCCACGTCGACGAGCACTCTACACTCGTCGACGAGATCCTGTTGAAATCTCTTTTTGAAAAATCATTTTCTCTTTTTTTTTTTTTTTTTTTTTACTATAATTATTTTTGTCTCTATATTTCGCCCCCCCCCCCCCCCCTCTTTCCATGAACCACTACTCGATCACTATCTAATCACACAAATAAAATTAAAATAAAAAAATAAAATAAATAATGCAAACTTTCTTTTTAGTATTAAGAATAATTTTCATTTTTCAAAAGTCATAGCAATTGGCAAAAAATATAGCTAGAGATTTACTTGATAATTATTGTCAATTAATGCATATTTTTATAATTTTTAATTAAGATTTAATTTGTTAATAAATTTTATCTAGTAAAAGTATTTAAAAAATTAGGAATAGTTTTTTTTTGCATTACTATTTATTCTCACTATAAACTAAAATTGTAAAAATATATTAAAAAAAATTATTTACATTTTTTATACGGCTTCTTATGAAATTTAGATATGTAATGGTTTAATTTCTTGAATAATCTTTGTTTGATGAAATTGTAAAAATTGCAAAGAAATTTTAATTTAACATTTCATAAATATATTAGATTGATAATGCATATTTGTATGTATGTATAATCGTCTTCGTATAAAAATAAAAAAAAAATTGAATCTCAGCACTACAAACACGTGCGCACACGCGTGCGCACATACACACACACACATATATAACCCTCTCCAAAAAATTTGTATGATGGACGGACATCACTTAAATGATATCATATTTATATTTTTTAGCATGATATCTTGTCCTCCCTTATAATGCCACAATCTTCTTTGAGAAAATTTGCAGGAGTATGTCTCGAGAAATTGGCAAAAAAGGATTTTATGCTATTGACTCTACTAGTGTGAATTTAGGTTTGTTGTTATTGTATGTTTGGAGGAAAGAAAATGATGGATTAATAGGAACATGAATTTGTAAGGACTTATCTAATCTTGTATTTCCTTTTGATTTTATTTTTTTTGTTTCTATACAGTAAATAAATTTATAAAAACATGGTTATTTATCTTGTTGGTTCCTTATTTTTGTTGACTTCAGTATTTTTGTGAAAAAAATTGAAAATTATTTTTTATATTTTTTTAGTTATTTTAGAAACATATTAGTGAAATATTTTAGTATTTAAAACTTTTTTTTAGATTAAATCATTCATTAATGTAAGCTTTCATGTCTTCTTCCTTCCATCATAATAAATAATTTTTACTTTTATAAAGTCATGTTCTCATTCCCATTCACGGAACATATATGTTTGTCACTACAAAGATGGAGGGCTAATTTAATAATTTAATTTTTTTATTAAATTTGAATATAGATGATGTGACAACTTTGGAACTATCCAAAATTTTGGGTGATTTACTTCTTTACGGTGTTTTTGTTTGAGTTTTCTACGAAAATATTAATAAAATAAAATAAAAAACATAAATATGGATAAAATGAAGGAAAATACAAAAATATACCCAACTAACTTTCAATTTGGGCTTTAAAATAAAAAAAAAATTTTAAAAAAAAAAAGAGGGGACACTTTTATCAACCATGAATTAAAAAAAAAAAAAAAGGGAGGAAAAAGGGACAACATTGACGCACTTGAAAGGAGAGGGGAGAGAAAGGGTGTCAGGAAGTTGGGAAGAAAAGTATTTAATGCTCTCAGCCTAATTGAAAAAAAAAAAGGGGGGGGGGATGGGTGGGTTGTGCGCCCAAGAGAAGAGAAATGGCAGGAGGGAAATATTAAAAAAAAAAAAAAAAAGTTGCATGCATGCAAAAATTAGGAATTATATTCTAAAAATTAATAAATTTAATTGTCGTTATTATTATTTATATAAAATTAGTTATTTTTTATTCAAAATTTGTAATATATAAATTTTCTTTTAATTTTTTATTTGTAGTTTTAATTTATTTAATAAATAAATAAACATAAGTCAAACGCAATTTTAACAAAAAAATAATGCAAAAAATATATAAATTATTCTTATTTCACTTTAAATTCAAGCACAACCCATAACTTTAAAAAAAAATAAAGTATTTTTTATTTACATATTAAGTATAGTTAATGTAATGGGTCAGCTCCGTCATGACTTTCAATCTTCCTTGAATACCGATTGCGGTTGTGACCTCCTTCGTGACAAAACTCACATCCTCCTCCCCTCTCCCATCAAGCGCGTCAGTATTTTCCCCTCCCCCCCCCCTCCCCCTTTTTTCTCTAATTTATGGTTGACAAAAATGTCCCCTCCCTTTTTTAAATATTTTTTTATTTTAAAGTCCAAACTGACTTTTGGAAAGTCGGTTGGGCATATTTTTGTATTTTTTTTCCATTTCCTCCATATTTGTGTTTTTTATTTTATTTTATTAATATTTTTGTAAAAACACTCTAAGTAGGAGAGGTGAGTGGTCATGATTTCACTTTTGGGAGGATATCTAGCTGAGGATTCTGCATTATCACTTGTCGTCATTCGCAATCAATTTTTGCTTAAGCAACACCCCTATACTGCCCCCATCAACTTTCTTTCCTTTTCTTTTCTTTTCTCTTCTCTCTACCCGAAAAAACCCATTTTCAGCATATGAAGTTGTGGTCCTTGTGGAGTAAGAGACTACATCCATTGTCTCACTCAAATCACTTCCCTTTATTGTCACTCATAACGTGTCACATGGCCTCCTTCAGCTCCCTGATGCTTCTTAATTGTAATTGAGAGGACAAATTCGGATCCCCAACAAGTGGTGGATCCGCTAATGATGTAACAAAATGCTAGTTGTACTATGGGAAATGACATCATCTATATTTTGTAGGTCATCCGCGCCAAAGACAGACAGATGCCACACTGCGGTCCGATCAAATAATATTCACGATCGGCCGCACCCTACCCTAAGTCACCCAGTTAGCTCCCTTCTCTACATCTTTTTGTTGTATATGTGTCACACTAGATCGTTGCCTAATCACGTATCCCAATGTCATCATGAACGTTCTGAGGTTCTACTATTCTTGTCTCGCCACAGCTTTTCCTTTTTCCCTTCCTATCCCCCAAAAATGCCTTTATTGCGACACTGCCTCTTTCTGTAAATTAATAAAGCCCCCCCCCCCCCCCCCCCCCCCTAACTCTTTCTTTTACCTTTTTGGCCCTTATACTAAAAAATGTTGTTTTAGTAGGTTCCTTTGATCTTGTAAGCAAAAGGTGATTGGTTGGAATTTTTGTCCAAATTATTTTATTTAATAATTTGTTATTAGTATTTTTTTTTTCTTGTAGTTTATAACATAGATAATTCTTTACATGTTGGTATTCCTTGGACTAAATGATTTCCCTAAAAGGCTAAAACGTAACTTATATTCTAATGTGTATATGTGGCGGCCAGCCTGTTACTTATCCATCATTACACAAGAGTTTCTTGTTGTCTACCTTGCAAGCTTTGTGAAAAGAAGGAATTGAATTAAAGTTGATTGTCAAGGTACAGGATTTCATTCCCAGACATGGTGCTCTACAGAAATAGCACCAGCCTACCCTCATTTGAAAAATGAAAACTTTTTATTTCATCTTGTCATTCTTTCTTTTAGGGTTTTAGTACATTTATTGAGATCCACCAACACAGTAGACACCATGAATCAAACCCAAAATCACTTGTCGTCATTCGTAATCAATTTTTGTGCAAACAACACTCCTATACTGCCTCAGCAATTTTCTCTCCTTTTATTTTCTCTCTGCCCAAACAGACCCATTTTCAGCATATGAAATTATGGAGTGAGTGAGACTACATCCATTGTCCCACTCAAATCACTTCCCATTAATGTTTAGTCATTTGGTGGAATATTTATTATTGATTTTTAATAAATAATAAATCAACTTTGTTTGATGAAGGATAGTGTGGAGAGCCCTCCCAAAAAGCAATCCACTCATCATGAATTCAAAATGCTTTGCATACCAAATTTGGTTTTGCTTTATTATTATTATTATTATTTATGATTCCTTTTGTTTTCTTGTAAGAAGAAAAATAAAAATAAGATGGTAAAGAAATGAGATGTAGCTGGAATTTTATGTTCTTTTTAAATAACCAAGGTCACTCTGATGTAAGGATTTTTATTTTATTTTTTTGTCTTGTTGAGTAGCAAAAATTGGCAACCTGGATCAACATGCATGTGTAGAAGTTGATGGGCCATGAAAGCTAAAAATTACTTTTATTAACCCTAATTGTGCCTAGGGTAAGATGATGTACCCAACTCTACCTTTCCTTCCTTCACCAAGAAATATGTTCCCCTATACTTCGCCCCCCCCCCCCCCCCCTCCCCCCACCCATGGACCACTACTTGATCACTATCTAATCTCACAAATAAAATTAAAATAAAAAAATAAAATAATGCAAACTTTTTCTTTTTAGTATTAAGAATAATTTTCATTTTTCAAAAGTCATAGCAATTGGCAAAAAATATAACTAGAGATTTACTTTATAATTCTTGTCAATTAATACATATTTTTATAATTTTTTAATTAAGATGTAATTTGTTAACAAATTTTATCTAGTAAAAGTATTTAAAAAATTAGGAATAGTTTTTTTTTTTGCATTAATATTTATTCTCACTAAAAACTAAAATTGTAAAAATATATTAAAATAATTATTTACATTTTTTATACAGCTTCTTATGAAATTTAAATCTAATAATGGTTTAATTTCTTAAATAATCTTTTCTAGGTGAATATTATAAAAATTGCAAAGAAATTTTAATTTACCATTTCATAAATATATTAGACCGATAATGCATATTTGTATGTATGTATAATTGTCTTTGTATAAAAAAATTAAATCTCAGCACCACACACACACACACACAGATATAATATATATAACCCGCTCCAAACAATTTGTACGTTGGACGCACATCACTTAAATGATATCATATTTATATTTTCTAGCATGATATCTTGTCCTCCCTTATAATTCCACAATTTTTCTTGAGGAAATTTGCAGGAGCATGTCTCGAGAGATTGGTAGAAAAGGATCTTATGTGATTTACTCTACTAGTGAGACTTAAAATTTGTTGTTATTGTATGTTTGGAGGAAAGAGAATGATGGATTAATAGGAACATGAATTTGTAAGGACTTATCATTTTCTTTTTTATTTTATTTTTTTGTTTCTATACAGTAAATAAACTTATAAAAACATGGTTATTTATCTTGTTGGTTCCTTATTTTTGTTGACTATAGTATTTTTTGTGAAAAAAAAATTAATTTTTATGTTTTTTTAGTTATTTTAGAAACATATTAGTGAAATATTTTAGTATTTAAAACTTTTTTTAGATTAAATCATTCGTTAATCTAAGCTTTCATGTCACTTCATCCTTCCATCATGATAAATAATTTTTACTTTTATAATGTCGTGTTCCCATTCACATTCATGGTACAAATATGTTTGCCACTACAAAGATGGAGGGCTAATTTAATTATTTGATTTTTTTTATGAAATGTGAATATAGATGACATGGCAACTTTGGATCCAAAATTTTGGGTGATTTACTTCTTTACGAGGTTTTTTGTTTGAGTTTATTATAAAAATATTAATAAAATAAAATAAAATAATAAATATGGCAAAAATGAGAAAAAATATAAAAATGTACCCAATCGACTTTCTAAAAGTCAGTTTGAGCTTTAAAATAAAAAAAAATTAAAAAAAGAAGGGGACGCTTTTGTCAGTCATGAATTAAAAAAAGGGGGAGGGAATAGCGCTAACGCGCTTGATGGGAGTGGGGAGAGAGGGTGTCAGGGAGTAGGGAAGGGGATCCTTTAATGCTCTCAACCTAATTAAAATAAAATGAAAAGGGGATGGGCGACGGGTGGGCTGTGCACCCACGAGAGGAGAAATGGCAAGAGGGGAAATACAAACAATTAAAAAAAATTAAAAAAAGTTGCATGCATGCAAAAATTGGGAATTAAATTCTAATAATTAATAAATTTAATTGTCATTATTATTTTTTTATATAAAATTAGTTATTTTTATTCAAAATTTGCAATGCATAAATTTTCTTTTAATTTTTTATAGGTAATTTTATTTTATTTCATAAATAAATAAACATAAGTCAAAAGCAATTTCAACAAAAATAATAATAATTCAAAAAAAAGAACTATAGATTATTATTGTTTCACTTCAAATTCAAGCACAACGACTTTAAAAAAAAAAAAAGGTATTTTTAATTCACACATTAAGTACAGTTAATGTGATGAGTTAGCTCTGTCATGACCTTCAGTCTCCCTGAACACCGATTGTGGTTGTGACCTTCTTCGTGACAAAAGTCGCATCACATCCTCTGACTGACCTCTCGTGCATTCATTTCGTTATATAGTCTTGAACTCTTTGGTCATCCTTTCTACCTAAACGATGGTAGGTTATTATAAAGGGACATCAGCATACGTGTGGGAAGTAGCAGAATCTACACTATCATTGTTCACACTTGTTAGTTGTCTATGAGGTAAAGAGATTGGGGTATAGTTGCTATATTGACCATCGTTTCACAATGTAGGAGTATTATGCGACATATGTGATGGACTTCATCCCCGTCCTCCATGAAGAATATTGGATAGATCCAGTGGCGCAAACATTATACGGTAATCGACAATTGTTTAGGCAGAAAAGACGACCCAAGAGTTCGAAACTGCGTAACAAAAATGGATGTACGAGAGGGCAGTCAGAGGATGCGATGCGGGTTTTGTCACAAAGAATGTCACGACCGCAATCAATATCTAAGAACTAAAGGTCATGATGGAGTTGGCTCATCACATTAACTGTACTTAATGTGTAAAATAAAAGTTCTTTTTTTTTTTAATTGTATGTTGGCTTGAATTTGAAGTGAAACAAAAATAATATATATTTCTTTTTTTTTGAATTATTATTTTTTGTTAAAATTATTTTTGACTTATGTTTATTTATTTATTAAATAAATTAAAACTGCCAATAAAAAATTAAAAGAAAATTTATGTATTATGAATTTTGAATAAAAAAATAACTAATTTAATATAAATAATAATAACAACAATTAAATTTATTAATTATTAGAATTTAGTTTCCAATTTTTGCATGCATACAACTTTTTTTTTTATATTTCCCTCCTGCCATTTCTCCTCCCTGGGCACACGGCCCACCCATCCCCTTCTTTTCTTTTTAATTAGGCTGAGGGCACTAAATGCTCCCCTTATCAACTCCCTGACACCCTCTCTCTCTCCTCTCTCCCCTCTCCCATCAAAAGTGTTAGTGCTGCCCTCTCCCCCCCTCCCTTTTTTTTTTGAATTCATGGCTGACAAAAACGTCCCCTTTTTTTAAATTTTTTATTTTATTTTAAAGCCCAAACCGACTTTTGAAAAGTTAATTGGGTACAATTTTATATTTTTTTTTTCCATTTCCTCCATATTTGTGTTTTTTGTTTTATTTTGTTAATATTTTCGTAAAAAACTCGACTTCTTCAAACTAACTTTTATTAAAAAAAATTAGTTTATTATTATTATTTTTTATTTTTTAAGCATATCATATCATAGCCAGCAGGTGTCTAATCTGTATCCCGCCTAACCTGTTTAATAAATAGGTCAGTTTTGGATTTTCCGTTTATAAACAGGTCGGAATGTATTAAATTTAAATCCTATTTAAACGAGTGGGTCACAGATCACCTATCAGGTTTTGACCTGTTTTGCCACCCCTAGTTAGATCACCTAATTACTACTCATTGATTGGTTTTTAGACTAATTTTAAGTCAAGAAACTAGTAGTCTTTGTCTACTTTTACCAGAGTTGAGATCGAGAGTTCAGTTATACGAGGGAAAGGTACTAGCACCCCTTACACACCCATTCTACGAATAATATCTAATTAATTATGAATTATCCCTAAATTGAATCTAATGGATTTTAATTAACTCCTATAAAATGAACGAAATAAATAAACAAATAAATAAAATAAATAAAATTTAAAATGAAAATCAAATTGCAATTAGGAATGTCTAATAACTGTGAGGATTGGTGTTATCCCAAGAGGGGGGTGAATTAGATATTTAAAAATTTTGGCCAACTATTTAGCCGATTCACAAATGATGTCACAATCAAAATTAAAGTGTGCATATAAAACAATCACAATAATATATATACAATAATACATGTGCGGAAAATATAAAAGGTGTAGGATTAGAGAGGAAGACACCAAGATTTATAAGGTTCGGCTATGTTAGATTACCACTTTACCTAAAAGTTTAAACTGTTAAATTGTGGGCCAACAATATATATCAAACTTTAACACTCCCCCGCGCGTGCAGCTCGACAGTACGTGGAGATTTTTTTAAATTGTGGGCAAAAAGACTAGAACCCAAGACCTCCTGGTAACCAGCTCTGATACCATGTTAGATTACCACTTTACCTAAAAGCTTAAGCTGTTAGGTTGTGGGCCAACGATATATATCAAGTTTTAACAATACCCACCTACGTCTTTGCCTAAAGCAAACCACCCAAGGATTTCCACTATCTTGCTCCTTTAAACTAGGGCGGAGCTGCCACTACAATCCCTCCTTATAGGTAGAGAAGTCTCTCCAAGTGATATCCCCTCACTCTGTATGGTATACACCGTAATCCCTCCTTATAGGCAGAGATACCTCTCCAAGTGATATACCCTCAATTGGCATGGTTCAAAACCCAAACCGCAAAGAATACAAATGAGAATAAACTTTTTGTGCGTATAAAAAATGCCCCTTAAAGAGCTGATAAGTACAATGAAAATATTTCTAAAATGCACTCTCAAATGATTTGAAATATGAAGCTCAATAGAGTTTGGTGGAAATGATTTTCTTAAAATGAATATCAAATGTAAGAAGCCTTTGATGCAATGTATGTGAGTGTGAAAATGTGCTCAAAGCTTTCAAAAATGCCTTAAATAATTTCTCCAAAAATATTTTCGAAAAAAGAGTAGGAGAATTTTGAATTTGATGTTCAAAACGAGTATTAAAAAAGTTTAAGAATCAAAGGATAATCAATAAACTCTCATATGTTTTTCTAACCTTCTCCAAGTGTTTAAGCTTGATATATATAGGCAAAACCAAGATATATCCGTTATATGACTGTTGGGGCTTTAAAATATTTATTTATTTTGAAAACTAGCCATTATATGGCTGTTACGGAGCTTTTCTTGAGAGGTTCGGTCAACTGGGGCGTAGACCGGCCGATCGGATGTCAAATCCGCGAGTTTCGGTCGACTGGAATGAAGATCTGGTTGGTTAGATTATGGGTTTTTGCTGCGAACATCTTTTAGTATTTCGTACATAACTTTTTTTATAAAATACTAAATTATACGTTCTTGATATCAAAAAAATTTAAGAGAAAATCCCATAACTTTCATTTTAAACACTTTTTAATATGATAAGTGATTGATTGAGAAAATCGCTTATCAATGCAACGGTAGAAACATGAAGGGAATTTTCTACTACAGATACCTTTCAGTATTTTGGGCATTACGTTTTCTAGGAAACTCCAAATGGGACCTTATTGGTATCAAAAGAAAATTAAGAGAAAATTCCATAATTTTTATGTTGAACATATTTTAAGATGAGAACTAATTGATAAGTAAAATTGCTAATCAATGAAAAGGCAGAAACATGAAGGGGATTTTAAAAATCTTGTTTTGGAGTTTTTCATTCCAAAAATGATTTTACACTTGAAATAATTTTTGCACATTTGTAAAATAATTTTCCATGAAATATAAAGTGTCTAGGGTCAGTCTAAGGTCATATGAGAGCTTTGCATCATATCAAATGACATATGCATGCACAATTAAAACTTAAGTACACTACAACTGAAAAATACAAGTCTTCAAGTTTTGCTCTTCAAAATCACACGGAATGTGCCAAGATATGTGCTCGTTTAAGTGCTTCATGACATCGGTCATTTGTGCTTTCTGAAACTTAAACCTATTTTGTAACTCCCTAGACCCGAAACTGGGGTCCAGAGTATTATTTAAAAATAAATCTCTGATACCAAATAATTACACAGCGGAAGACCTCAATATTCATATACCAGAATACTAAAAACCTTTTATTATAAGAATATCTCCAATAAAAAATTTAATACATCCTTGGAGATTCTAAGATAAACCACAAATAATAAATTTAACAATTAATCTAAACCTTTCTATCTAGTCTCACCCACGCTTCCATTGCACTACTCAGATTCCTGTCATACACCATAGGGTATTTGAAAAATATTTGATAATAATGGGATGAGACACTTCTCAGTAAGGATGGAATAAATTATTATCAGTGTGTGGCAAATGAGTTTAGTGTATACAAAATAGAACTATTTGTTAACCAACAACAACTGTTAATACATTTATAGACTATACTCACACATACATCATTATTTTTAAGCGAGAGTTCCCTAAAGTTGGGGAGATTATAAGCCCATAACATGTAGCGCCCCTTTGCTTTGATACCTTATATAACCTTGCCCATTTAGCTTGGGCATGACTACAATTGATATCTATTAGGGCACTCGCCTTACTTAGTAAGCCCTCAGGCGGAGAGTTTACCTCGCCCCAATCACTGTAATGCTATAGTATAAAATACGTATAATACTTTTCCAAAAATAACTTGCACATGAAAACTATAACTCACACCTATACAGTTGGAAATACACATTTTCTTCACAATATAATCAGTTTAGTAAATAATATCATTTACATAAATTTACATATATACATAGAAGAAACTCCCTTTTGGACATACAACATCATCATGTATAAACCCTCATGATCAGATTGTGCGATCTAAAGATTGGACCTAGCATTGACTGGCCTACCACTAGACTAAGTCAAACCTCATGTCTGCAAGTCTGATTTGCCTACCCAACCTAGTCTAGACTCTAGGGGGTACACAACCCTTCTGTGGCCAAATCAAATTTTCATTACTAACAATTCTATCCAGAATAGTGTGGTTGCACTATCTCAAATACTAGTTACGATACCGTGCTCTCATCACAACTGGTCCTCAAGGTTCTTAAACCATATAATGCAATTTAAGTAATAAAAATTGTTATATAAACTCATTTCGTAATTCCGTATAAAACATGTCATATAAAAACTTAAAATTTGACCGTCATAGCAAACCCCAACATACAGTCGTCACATCAAGCCCGACATACAATCCTCATACCAAAACTCGGCATTTAGCTGTCATATCAATCTCGACATTCAACCATCATTTCAAATTTTCACCATTTTCACCACATTTCTAGTATTTTCATCAAATAGTCCAAATCACATTTTCACGATAATACCACAAAAATATTCAGATTCAATTATGCAGTAAAATATAATTAAATCTCATGTCATACTATTTATTCAATAATTATAATTATATAAACTACTAGAAAATAGGTAATTTTATACCCAATATTTATTTTACCAAAAATACCAATTTAATTATCTCCACCATTTATTTAACTCAAAATATGTATTTAAAAAAAAACGGAGATAACCAACCCTACTCACTTTAATTCTTTACAAAACACATATAATAAATCTGTAACGACCTACCTAATTTATCATATAGATTTTTTTTTCCTCGTAATTATAATATCTTAGTGAACCATAATCCACCTGGACCCAGGGGTACCGAGGTAACCTGAAATTGATTACCATTACCTAAGCAGCAGGAAACATGAAATCATATACAAACCAAATACCATTCAACACAATACTAGAGTTTAATACAACCGTCATATAAATATACACATCTCAAAAATATCCAAAAGAGTCCTAGGGTCGCTACCCAAAAATCCGTCTGACCCTAACAAGTACTTACCCTTTAAGTAAGGTAGGATTATCGAACTCTAGCGCTGCGGAGCTTTATCCGCTCTTCTAACTGGGGCTCCTGAAATGTTCATATAATTTGGGGTGAGACACCTCTCAGTAAAGGAAAATAAACTAATACCAATGTGTGGCAACATGAGTATTTCTGTGTTATACATATAACCGTACATAAACATACTGGTACAATTATCTATATCATATCTGGGAATAACATATATGTAATCATATCATGGTGGAACATATTGAATTTCCATAAACATATTTCAACTCATATAATAATAATAGAAAACATCCTGGAAGGTTAGCTGGCTAGTGTCATGTCTTACCCCCATATGACTGGGTAGTGCGCCGGAACGCAGGACCCGACAATGGCTATCCAACCACTACCGAATCAAAAGTAAAAGTTTGTAAGTAAGATGGGTCTACCTCTACTGGTTCGTACACTACAATAAACCACATCGACAGCCATTCTCCCACTGCCCCATACGGCTAGCGATAACACTAACATATCATGATCGTGATCATATAGCTATGGTACCGTACTTGTGTAAGCCTAAACCAAGCCAATCAGGTTTCGATAACATATAACATATTTCCAAATAGTGATACATAGTTATTTCATAGTAATAATTGTCATGTTAATAACATCATATCATTTCATAACATAACATGAAAATCTTTGGCCCTTACACTGGCATTTTGTATTTTATCAATCACGGCCCGTACGTCGTATTACATATCAGATAAAATTCTTGGTCTGTATACCGACATATCATATAGAAGGCTCGACTTGTACGCCGGCATATCATATAAGAAAACTCTCGGCCTATACGCTGGTATATCATAATAAAACCTTCGGCCCATACGCCAACATATCATATAAAAACTTTGTATCATTTTAACATTTTCCTAGAAAACAGTAACCATACTTATTTTGCAAACATAGTATCCCATAGTAAATTTTACTTATGCCACAAAAAATAGATATTACTCATATTTAAATCATATCATTATTTACAGCAGTATTTCCCAAACATAATGCTAATATATATTTTCGAAATTAAATGCTGTAAAATTATACATATAATTCCATGAAAAACAAGTGACTTAGTTTATCCCCTTACCTGATTCTTGAAAAGCCCCTAAAATAAACCAGTCCTACACCCGCAGGGTTCCCCATTCAACACCCTGAAATCAACATCTCCTAGAAAAAAATTCAGTGTTTTCTTTACTATTACAATTTCTACAACTACAGGAAAGTCAAATACTGAATAAAAAGCGTTACCCTAAACTTGGGATGGAGTTCAAGCTAGCCCCACCAACAATCCACTCCAGCAAACATGAAGAGAATTTCCCCAAGAGTGTCGTGGCGGCTTCAGATCGTCAATCCGGCGAAGAATGGACCTAAAAACTTAGAGAGAAGGGAGGGGAACCGAAGAGGAGAGAGAAAGGAAGTTTTGTGCTTGAATTTTCAGCTGAAAAATGAAGTTTAGGCTATTTATATACTGGACTTCGTCGAGCCACGACACTTCGTCGATGAGGTCAAGAAGTAAATTCGTCAACAAATACTTACCCTCGTCGACGAAATTTAGAACTGAGATATATCCTCTCGGTATTTTCTCGTCGACGAGACACGTCCTCGTTGACGAACCCCTCATGTGTGCTAGTCAACGAATCCCCTGTGTTTGTCAACGAGACCCTGTTTAAATATTAAAATACAATTTCCTTTTCCCCCTTTCATTATTTAAAAACTATAATTTCTACGGGTCACTACAAAATCAAACCATTAATTTTAGCAGTCAAAGCATTCAGAAAATCTACTATAATAATCCAGAAATCAAATACTTTAATTCAATTGGTTCAACTTTAAAATAACAATTATTATAAAATCCCTAGGCTCACAAATATTAATTTAATTAACTCATAATAATAATAATAATAATAATCTAAAATCCAATTTTCATATACCAGAATATTTAGAAAAACATGTATATAATTCTTGTAATCTCATATTACAATTTAATCAGTTAAATTATAAAAATTTCTGACATAATTTATTCCTCTTACCTTATCCCAGGAAAAGTGCTTATAATCCCCAAACCATGAATTTGCTCTAATTAAAATGACGAGGGTCGAAGTTAGGACCCTATGGTGGCGTTTGATTGTCAATTTAGCTAAAGACTTGAGAGAAATTGAGGAGAGAGAGAGAGAGAGAGAGAGAGAGAGAGAGTTTACCTTATCCCAAGAGTGGTGTCTACGACGTCCTAATCACGAATCCACTCCGATTAAAATATTGGTGGCCGAGAATGGAACCCAGTGGTATTTTCCATTCTTCAATCGGCTGAAAATTTGTTGAGAAAATGTGGAGAAAGAGAGAGCAGACGTGAGGAGAGAGAGACGGGGAGAGAGTGCCTCAGAACTCTTTGGATTGCAATTTTCTTCCGATCATTCACGATACTTTACTTATGTTATAATATATTATATTATTTTAATATATTAATATATTATATTATATTATTTAATTAATAATAGTTATTTATTTATTTATTTTAATTTTTTTATTTTTTTTGGAATCACTACATTCTTTCCTCCTTATAAAAATTTTGTTCTTGAAATTTGCTAAACATAACTCAAAATAAAATTCATCGTCAACCCAATAAGTTTGGGTTAAAACTCATAAACAACCCTATCAAAATTGATAACTAACACTCACAGATGGATTGGATCGATATCATGCTCTAATACTCCTTGCTACAAAACCAAAACCCAACAACTTTAATTCGCATTTCCAGTCCCCCAAAATCTAACACTGACATAACCTTTTGTTCCTTTGTGTTAGTGTTGACCTCATTGGTCATACTCGGTTTTGATAATGACAAATATTCAAGTATTTGATGGCTATCTAGTTTATGTGCAGGTTTATATTCACAGATACTTTAATGGCACATGAAGTAGAGTATGAAGACCCTGAAGATCATGTTATGTTGTAATTCATTATTATTCAATTGGGTATGTAATAGTAATTAGGGGAAAATGTATGTAATAAATCTCTGTATATCATGCATATAGGCTATTTGTAAGCTCATAGACCTTAGAAAGATCTTAAGTCCCTACACAAATATACAAAATAGTCTCTTTAATCACTTATAATATCGGAGGAATAAATTGAAGTGTAATTGGACTAAAATAGTCAAATCAGTGAGAGGTTAGGAGACCGAATCCGTTGTGTTCAAAACACATCGGGCGTCTGAATCGTGGACAAGACCGAACCAAAATGAATGCAGCGTCCACGGGCGACTGAACCGCTAAGGTGACCGTTCTCACCAACTCAACCAACCGAACTTTACGTTCAAAATGTCCCCAAGTGACAGAACACATGAGTTCGGTTAACCGAATCATAAACCGAGTGACCGAAATACAGACAAAATGATTTTCGCCTTGGATCGGCCAACCGAGCCCAGATTCGGGCACCCGAACATTTAAAAGTTGCTTTTTAACTGAGTCTATTCAGGCGACCGAACTAAGGTTCAGCCACCCAAAAACTCTTGGGTTATTTATTTTTTACCGAGATTAAAATTAATTAAATGGGTTAATTTTCCTGATTGGTTTTAAAACAATTCTAATAAAGACCCCTATGTCCTAAATGGTTATAATTTGGCCAACCTCTATATATAGGGCCTCATTTGCACAAATTAGCAAGAGATTAAGAAAATCATTAGTACAAAATCCTCTCAAACTCAAAAGCTCATTCTTACCTATACTACTGATTATGCGCTTAAATTGCATAATTAGGTGTTTTAATTCATGCATTATGAATTATATTTTTAATTAAATGCCTAATTAATTTCAATAAATTAACATTGTATCTTGTTTATAATATTTGAGTTTTATTGAGTAAATTATTATTTTTTTGTATTTTTTATCGCAAGACGATTATTGGAAGTTAAAAACAGATGGTACTTCGTAATCTATGCGTAACTCTCTCATCCGACCTCCAATTTTGATGATTCAAGATGTTGTAAAAAGATAAGAAAACGCTCTACAATTTTCACGTTTTGTGTTTTGAGAAATACTAACTAAATCAAGGTTGAAATAGGACGTGAAGTTACCATATGCTGTTTTATGGACTGTTTCGGCATTACTCCGTAATCTGAGCGTAACTTTTTCTTCCGAGCTCCGATTGAAACGATTCAAAATTTTGGGGAAAGCTGAGAAAGAGCCCTACAACTTTTGTGTTTTGATCTTTGAAAGATACAGACTTTAATATGGTTGAAATTGTACTTGTGTGTTGGGCTGGCAGTGAGGTGTGTGAGAAGCAAATAAAAGAAAGAAAAATGAAGTGGGCCGGGTCTTGATGAGACCCGGCCATGCAAGTGTGCGCTGGATGCTGGGTGTGTGGGTGAGTTTGTGTTTCTTATTTTTTATGCTTTGAAAAGTCAAATAAAGGGGTAAGAAAGGAAAGAAAAAAAAAAAAGGAACTAGGATTCTAGGTAGCTTTTGAGGAGGTGTGCTTTGGGGAGAGCGCCGCAGCAGAGGAGAAAGGCAGCAGCTGTTGCTGCTGTGTGGAAGACCCACTACCACTCCATCTTTCTCTCTCTCTATTTTAATTTGTTTAGTTGTTTGTGCATTTTATTGTTATTTTAATAAATAGTTTAATGTTGAGTTCGTGTTGATTAATCCATTGGATAAGTATTGTTGAGTTTATTTTTTTCTCTCTCTCTCCTTTGTTATCATTTAGTTGTATTAGATTATTTCATTGTCATTTTTTTTTTAAAAATACCTTGTTATTTTAGTTGCATTTTTTTACTTTAATATCTTTTTAAATATTCTGTTAGCACCTTACTGTTAAATTTCTTTTTCACTTTAATATCATTTTAAATATTTTGTTGGAGTTTTCTATTAGTTTGAGTTTAATTTATTATTTTACTCTAGGTCATTTTAAATATCTTGTTGGAGCCTTTCATTAGTTTAAATTTAGTCATTTTTACTTAAAAGTTGTTTGAGTTTATCTATTGTTAGGTTTAGTTTATTTATTTAGTTGAGCTTTATTTATTATTTACATCTAGTTGAGTCATAGTTTACATTCATTTAGTTTATTCATAGCATTGTGTTGAGTCGGCTTATTACTCTTACGTTATAGTTGAGGTTTGGGTTTAGTTTGTCTTTATTTAAATCTAATTGAGGAGGTTCTTGCTTTTGGTTTACTATTTGAGTGTTTAATTAGTGAGTTGTTGATTGGTTTATGTGTATTAGATTCATATTTTAGGTTTTTCATCATTTAATTTCATCAGAAAATCTCAAAAACTCCAAGATTTTGAATCTAAACCATGTTCAGTAAAATTTGTTTTCTTATTATTTTTTTCTCCTATTTCGCGCTAGTTTAGAACTAATCTGTGTTCCCCATGGAGACGATCTGGCCTATTTGGGCTAATTATTATATGACGTAACTCCTATACTTGGGATAGCCCTAGTGTTACTCATTTTTAGAAGTGAGTCAACTACTTCAAAATCTCTCCAACACTCATTCCTTTGATTAATCCTAGCATTATGAGAGTTTCTTATTGTATTATTGCTTAGTATAGATTGCTTAATACTCCCATTACTTTGCTTAATGGATTGGTATTAATTTTAGGGAGTTAAGTAAGGTTTATCCCACAGATTTAATTTGATAAATCTAGTGTTGGGTAAAACTCAGCAGCTTGAGAATCTTTACATTGTTATTGCAAGATTCTTATAGCTATATTTTTTATGTGCAAAATATTTTACAAGTTATAATTTTTCAAACAACTCTTGTGCTTATTTCATTGAGGAAAATATTTTGAGTTGGTTTGAATGTTTGATTAGCATCTTTGAAACCCTAATCCAATATTATTAAGATTTGATATATCTTGTTTCAAAGAAATAGCTTGCTTATACACTTTTGAGCATATTTGTGATTATACCTTGTTGAGTGTTTGCTTGCACAAAATCACATCACTGAACTTACAATTTCCTATACTGTTGATGTGTAATTTATTAATTACATTTGGTACATATCTGCTTGATTGAGAAGTATAATCACTGTATCTTGTTTGTATTATGAAATTATTGTTGTATTCCAAGCGTGAGCTGAGGGGAGGGTAATCCAACCTCGAAGGATTGGTTGTAAAAGGTTGAAGTCAGTCCTGTGTTAATTTAACCTGGTTGTAAAGGTTGAGATTAGTTCTATGCTAATTGACCTGATTGTTTAGGTGTCACTCCACCCGTTAAGTGAGCTTATAGTGGTAATTCTTGTACTTGTTAGCCAAGGTGAGGACATAGGCAGTTTGCTGAACCTTTATAACATTTCTAGGTGTCATCTCTATTTACTGCTTTATTGTGCATGCTTAGCTAAATTAATTGTGTAGTTTAATTTCTACTGTATATTTATATTGATTTACTTTATCTACACTAGATTGACCTTAAGCTTGCGTAATACTGCCATTAGTGGATTGACCTATGGGATAAAATTTGAAAATACCAATTCACCCCCCTCTTGGGATTAAGGTAAAGCTAACAATTAGACTCCTTTAATTCACATCATCCCAAATTGTTATTTGACAACTATATTCTAAATTTGATCAAATTTTATAGATTTAGTCAAATTTTGAACTCGTTTACCTTAAATTAATTCTAAATTGAATCAAAACCTCTTTCTCTCTTCCTCAATATTTATGAATTAATCAAATATTCTCTTGTTATTTTTTAATACTTGTTTGGATTTTAATAGTTACAATCATCACATCATCGTCATCAGTTTCATCATTCTATATATATATATAACCTTAATATCACCAACCCGACCACCAATTTGAATTAACCGGTCCAACTGGTTCGACCAGCCAGTGGCTCTACAGGGTTGGTCACTAGTTCAGAATACCTTAGGCTTGCGTAATACTGCCGTTAGTGGATTGACCTATGGGATAAAATTTGAAAATACCAATTAACCCCTCCTCTTAGGATTACAGTAAAGCTAATCGTTAGCCTCCTTTAATTCACATCATCCCAAATTGCTATTTGACAACCATATATAGAAATATAATCAAATTCTAAATTTGATCAAATTTTATAGATTTAGTCAAATTTTGAATTCTTTTACCTTAAATTAATTCTAAAATGAATCAAAACCCCTTTCTCTCTTCCTCAATATTTATGAATTAATCAAATATTCTCTCATTATTTTTTAATACTTGTTTGGATTTTGATAGTAACAATCATCACATCATCGTCATCAGTTTCATCATTCTATATTTATATATATATATATATAACACCTTAATATCTCCAACCCAACCACCAATTTGATTCACCGGTCCAACTGGTTTGACCAGCTAGTGGCTCTATAGGGTTGGTCACCAGTTCAGAATATAAAACAATCCAAAGGAAAACCCCCTTTGTTTCATATCAGCCTACTAGTTCACGTCCAAATTTCAGTATTCAAACTAGATTTTCTATTCATTCTACAAATTGTTTGTTTCCGCTCACAGCTCAATCTCCACTTACTTTTGATCAAGAACAAATTACATTTCTGGAATGACTTTCTTTACTATGTTTAAATCAAACAAGAACTTTCGTCTTTCATTTTTGTTACTCTCCTTTAGCTTATTCGCAAGTGTACAACTAGGATTACCCTACCATTGAGATGATCCCCAAAATTCTCTCATGAGATCTTGGAAGCTGCTTCTTTCAGCCATTATATTATCAAACCTAAAAGGGCCCTCACATTGGCTACTACCTTCTCCATCCATTAATATAGAACAATGATCTGATAAAATTCTCAGTAGCCTATTTGTTAGACCTTTAGATAATGATTTTCCAATTAAATGTCACCAATAATATACATTACCATTTGTCCCGTAGACTGCCAAAACAGATATTCACAATTATTAGGTCAAAACTTGTTTTGAAAAAAAAGCATGAAACTGGATATTAGTCATTATTCATTAGTCATCAACCTTCATTAGATAATAATACTCCCCCATGGTGCCTTTGGCTTGACCAAAAAAAAAAAATCCACTCCACACCAAAAGAATCTTAAATGCCACCAATAAATTGCCTTACTTTAATAACCTGCCTATTTTTCTATATTTATTTTTTTTTCACATAATAATATTTATAATAATTCTAATAACCTGCTAAACTGCCAAGGTCATGATCAACCTAGACCTATGGGTATTAGGGATATACCTATCATACAACTCTGATACTTAAATAGCGGAAAACATAATTTACATACATGTCATACAACACCAGAAACCATACCAGAGTTCTACTAAATTTGTCATATACATATATATATACACATCCCAAAAAGACCAAAAAGTATCCTAGGGTCATAACCCAAAAATCCATCTGACCCTAACTCACCCACTTACCCTACAGATAGGGTAGCTCAGTCCACTTCTACTGCTGCAGGGCTCTATCCGCCTTCCTACTTGGATTTCTTAAAATGTTTGTAATGCTGGGGTGAGACACCTCTCAGTAAGGGAGACAAATTAATATTAGTGTGTGGCAACATGAGTATTTTTCGTGATATACATATAAACAGTACATAATTCATATCAGGTATAAACAGTTGTATCATATTGGAATAAAACATGATTTAACATAACATAGTCTAACATACTAAATTCCTGTACTGAAAAATCATCTTATATAAACATATCATACTCGAATTATTACCCAAGATAGATAGATAGTTAGCTATCGTCATATCTTACCCCCCCCCCACACATGATAGGGTTATGCAGCCCAAAGACAGGACCTAGTAATGGTGGCCGACCATGCTAAGTCAAATATCGATTACAGTGTAAGTACGATGGGTATGTTCCACTTGTACCAGACTACCAGGGAAACTATGACACTCCCATAAAGTCACATCAACTGTCATCTCCCACACTCTACATAAGATGTGTGGTAGTACTAACATAAATGTAAACGTGAACATAAACATACAGCTATGGTACCGTGCTTCGTGAAGTTGAACTAAGTTATCCGGGTTGTGATAACATATAATACATTTCATGATATTAAACATAGCAGTTTCATATTTCTGGGTAAAACAAGACATAATAATATTTTCTTGAAACTTAACATAACATGCATAAATACGGCAGTTTATTTCGTTATATCATAATGTAAAAATCATGACACCGGCGCCGGTATAACATGACATACTTGTACATGAAATTTTTGCACTTGTTAACAAAATATTCTTAAAATCATAGTTCTTGTACTATTTTTAGGGTTTTCCTAAAAACTGCTATGACATGCTTATCTTGGAAAAATCATAATATTTTAATATAACATAATTTTCATGGAAATATTATACTCATGCCACAAAAATGTAAATAACCTCATAAACTCATAATTTATTCTGAAATCATATTTCCATATAAAATGTGTTAAAATCATTTCCCTATTCAACAACAGTATTCCCAAATATAGTTCTATATCATACATATTTTCTTGAAAATAAATGTTGTATAATAATAAATAATTCCATGAAAATGCTAACTTAATTTATCCCCTTACCTAACTTACTAAGAAGCCTGCAATTTAAACCAACCTACACCCGTGTGTTCCCCAGCTCAACACCCTAAAATTGCATTTTTCCCAACAAAACTTCAATATTATTCTATCTAAAGCATTTTCCTCAGTCCAAAAATACCAAATACCTTATAAAACTTAAAATACCCAATTTACCCAGATTTTGGGATGGTGCCCAAATTGGCCTAACCAACGAACTACTCCAACAGACTTGAAGAGAATCTTCCCAGGAGTAACGTGGTGGTTTTCGATCATCGAACCGGCGAAGGACAAAGCCAGAAATTTAGAGAGAAGGAGGAGGAGATGAAACTTAGAGAGATAAAGGGTTTCATGCAAAATTTTCACCCTGAAATCCTGAGGTTTGTATATTTATAAAACACAGATTCGTCGACGAGACACATCACCTCGTCGATGAGTCCATGAAGGGAGTTCATTGACGAACACTTACTCTTCGTCGACGAGTTTCAGACCCTGAAATCAACCCTCTCGATAATGTCTCGTCGATGAGCCCAAGAAACCTGTTCGCCGACGAGCACTCTGCACTCGTCAACAAGACCCTACTGAATCCCCTTTTTGAAAAAAAATTCTTTTCTCTTTTTTATTTTATTATTTAATTTCTAAAATTCTTCAAGTCTCTACATTCTCCTCCCCTTATAAAATTTCATCCTCAAAATTTACTATCTCTGCATTGAACACCATCCTTTGAGGAAAATGCCTACTTATTTTATTACTTACCTTTACTTATGGCGAAGGAATACCATGGTTACATTCAGGATTCTAGGAGATTACAAATACATAAAAGAAAAATTCTCCCAAGCCAAAATACTACCTACTATTAGAAAATTATTACATATACTAACTAACCTGCACAAAAGAAACTTAACATACTTACCTGCATCTTTTCCTGATTACTACTAATCCCCACTAAATAGATGCGGGTATTTCTATTGTACTTCTTCCTCAAGCTCCTATGAAACTTCTTCCACCACATGATTCCTCCATAGGACTTTTACTAATGAAATTCTCTTATTACACAATTCCTGTTCCTTCCTGTCTAAGATCTGCACTGGTGTCTCCTCATATGTCAGTGATTCTTTAAGTTCTATCTCTGCATAATTGACCACATGAGAGGGATCTGAGACGTATTTCCTCAATATAGAAACATAAACACGTCATGTATTTTGGATAAAACTGGTGGTAAATCTAGCCAGTAGACAACTGACCTCACCCTCTCAAGTATCTCAAAAAGCCCAATAAACTTAGGGCTCAGCTTATCCTTCCTCCCAAACCTCATAGTACCTTTTAGATATACTATTTTCAAAAATACATGGTCTCCCACTTCAAATTCCAACTTTCGACGATGATTATCAGTGCAACTTTTCTACCGACTCTGAGCTGCAATGATTCTATCTTTAATAAGCCAGACTTTACCATATGCCTGTTGTACTATTTCTAGTCCCAAAACTTGCCTCTCACCTATCTTATCCCAGTATAAAGGAGAACAACATCTCCTACCATATAGCGCCTTGTAAGGTGCCATACTGATGCTGGTTTGATAGTTGTTATTGTATGCAACTCTACCAACCGCAGATACTGGGTCCAACTACCCACAAAATCTAGCACACATGCCTGTAGCATATCCTCTAATATCTGAATCATTCTCTCTGACTGCCCATTCTCCTGAGGATGAAATGTCGTGCTAAATGATAACTGAGACCCCAGAGCCTCTTGCAGACTCCTCCAAAATCGTGACGTGAAACGAGGGTCTCAGTCTGATACTATAGACACTGGCACACCATGTGATCGTATTATCTCTTGAATATATATTTCTACCATTCTGTCCATGGAGTAGTTTACTTTAATAGGAATAAAGTGAGCGATCTTCGTTAGTTGATCTATGACCACCAAAATAGCATTCTATCCCTACCATATAGATGGTAAACCTGTCATGAAATCCATAGAAGTGTGATCCCATTTCCACTCTAGGATGTAAAGTATTTTTAGCTGGCCTGGCGCTCCACCAAAAATACTCTCACAGATCCCTATACATTTTAATGTTGCTCGGATGAACCATGTATAAGGATCTATGAGTCTCCTCAAGGATCATCCTTTTGATATCCACATCTGCAGGCACACACAGCCTGATATGGAACCTTAGAGCTCAGTCATCAAAAATACTAAACTCCTCTCCTTGCCCGTCTTGCACCTCTCTATCAACTCCGTCAACTCTACGTCATTCTTTTGGGCTGCTTTAATCTTTTCATATAGCATAAGCTGCACCACCAGGTTGGCAATCAATGCCTGAGGATCACTCTCTACTAACTCCATGCCAAGCCTCTCCAAGTCCATCTAGATTGGGCGCTGAATTTCTGCTGCTGACAATGCTGCTATTAAGGACATACAAAATTTACCGAAAAATCGAGAACCGGACCGAAACCGAACCGTTTGAAGCTTCGGTTCGATTTTTTAGTTTCGGTCATCGATTTCGGTTTTGAATTTATAAAAACTAGATTTTCAATTTCGATTTCGGTTTCACTCAAAAACCGAACCGTTAAAACCAAAAATCGATTATAATTTTAAAATAATTATTTTTAATACTACATATATATGTCCTGTGGAATATATTATTTTTTTAATTTGAATTGTTGTCTTCTTATACTTTCTTAGGGAGTGGGGAAGGATTTTATATAGGAGGCATTAGATTCATGCTTCCCATTTTGGCCATGTGGGATGAGTGCTATTGGGAAGAAGACTGAAGACTGAAGAGACGCTCAATCCTCCTGGTCTTGGAATCCTGGTAACCTGTCGACTGCCATGCCCTCTGACGCTCATGCCCACACCAATGTCGAGTTGCCCAAGCCTTTCATCCTCGACCCCCCATAGCACCTCCCACTTCCTCCAAAGTCCCACCCCATACCAATGCAGCGACGCTCACGTCCACGCCAGTCACCAACGCCCACATCTCCACGCCGACGCAGTCACACACAGCAACGCAGCTCACGCCCACATTATCTCTAGTGCTAAATGTGTTTCTAGTTGTCCCACATCTGTTGGAAATGGGAAGAAAAAAGTTTCCCCACCCTATTTATTGAAGTTGGATCTACTCATCCTCTTCTGTGCTGGGCTTTGCAATCAAAGCCTTGGTCCAGTTAGAATAATATAGGAGGCTGTGGGCTGTGGCCTGACTTGGCTTTAAGTAATGATTTTTTTGTTTTGTTAGTTTAAAATTTGGTAAAACCGAATTAACTGAATCGAATCATAAAATAAACGGTTTGGTTTGGTTTTAAACCGATGGTATACGGTTCGGTTGCGGTTCAGTAGTTTTAAAAACTAAGAGCTTTGGTTCAGTTGACGGTTTTGGCAATAATCGAACCAAACTGAACCGTGTACACCCCTAGCTGCTATCATGGACTTTCGGTTCAACGCATCAGCCACCACATTTGCTTTACGTGGATGGTAGATGATGGTACAATTATAATCCTTAATGAGCTTTAACCATCTTCTTTGCCACATATTCAACTCCTTCTATGTGAAAAAGTACTTTAAATTTTTATGATCTAAAAATATAGATAATGCCCCAAAATCTTCAGTGCATGAACCACTACAGCCAATTCTAGATCATGAGTGGGATAATTCTTTTCATATTCTTTCAATTGTCTAGAGGTATATGCTTCTACTCTGCCCTGTTGCATCAATACACATCGAGCTCCCTCAAATACGCGTCATAGTAGATCACGTAACCATCACCTCTCAATGGAATAGTCAATACTAGTGCTGTGATGAGCCTCTACTTCAAATCCTGGAAACTCTGCTTACAACTATCATCCTATTCAAACCTGGCATTCTTTCTGGTCAGTCGTGTTAGAGACTTTGATAATGCTGAGAATCCTTCTACAAACCGACAGTAATAACCTGTTAGTCCTAAGAAACTCCTGACTTCCTGTACATTTCTCGGCCTGACCCAATTCACTGTTGCCTCTATCTTGCTGGGATCTACTGAAATTCCATCCTCCGATATAACATATCCTAGAAATGCAACTTTCTCTAACCAAAATTCACATTTGTTAAACTTGGCATACAATTTCTTTTCCCTGAGCATCTGAAGTACTAGCCTTAGGTGCATCTCACGCTCCTCAAAACTCCTCGAGTAGACCAATATGTTATCAATGAAAACCACAATGAATTGGTCTAAATACTAGTGAAAGATTCTATTCATCAAATTCATGAATACAGCAAGAGCATTCATCAGACCAAAAGGCATAACTAAAAATTCATAATACCCATACCTGGTCCTAAAAGTTGTCTTCAAAATATCTTCGATTTTTACTTTCACCTAGTGATAAATTGACCTGAGGTCGATCTTGGAATAGACTCATGTACCCTGAAGCTAATCAAATAAGTCGTAAATAAGTGTAGAGGATATCTTTTCTTAATTGTTACTTTGTTTATTTCTCTGTAATCTATGCACATTCTTATAGACCCGTCCTTCTTCTTCACAAATAACACTGGAGCTCCCTAGGGTGATACATTAGGTCTGATAAACCCTTTATTCAATAAATCATAATCTAATCCTTTAATTCTCCCAATTCTTCTAGAGCCATTCGGTGAGGAGCTTTAGAGATCGATGTTGTTCCTGGAAATAAGTTGATAGTAAAATCTATCTCACGGTCGAGAGGCAACCCAGGTAGTTCCCTTGGAAAAACATCTGAAAACTCCTTAACCACTGGAATAACCTACACTAATTGTGGTAGGGTGCACACATGTGATCTTATAAATCTGAATTTCTACTCACTCAAGGGGTCTAAAGATTACTTCTTTTTAATAGCAGCAAGGCTGGCATAATCAGCTGTCTGCAATCCATGCCCCAATATCACGTCGAACCCTCCCACAAGCCTAACACCACAAGGTCAGCCAGTGATACTTTTGTCCTAAATACCCACTGCATAATAATAATAATAATAATAATAATAATAATAATAATAATAATAATAATAATAATAATAATAATAATAATAATAATAAGTATCCTTTAACAACCCATTGCTAATCATGTCGATGTAATTACTAACAACTCTACATCTAACAACCGTGTCCCAATCCCAAATAATTAAACATATTCCAATAATACAAACAAATGAGTGGTACCCGAGTCAAATTAAAAACGATGGTTTATATGGTAAAACAATAAGAGTACCTGCCACAATGTCTCCGACAGCCTCATCATCTCTCAGTGCCAACGGGTAAACCCACACCTGATCAATATTTCGCTGCTGACCTTAATGGGGTGCCAGGGCATTACCCCAAAGTTATCTGGGAACGAATGCTATAATATGCTGCGCACAACAGACTTGTGCTATATGACCCAATCTACCACATCGATAGCAGACATTCTTCCCTGCTCGGCATTCTCCTGTATGGCTTTTCCAACATGTAAGACAAACAGGATAGGTCTGCCCGCCCTGAACCTCACAGCTCCCTGTCTCCTGCCTCTGGCTACCGCTAGGTCCACCTCTCCTCCTTCGACCTCAACTAGGCCCTGACTGAAACCTAAGAGGCGTAGGCCTCTTCCTCTGATCAATTCCATAAACTCCTCTTCCCGAGCATCTCGAATAAAAGGGAAAATGTATTGCTCACAGAAAATTTCTTTAAAACAATTCCATGTCAAGGTCACTGGTACCAGCTTTTGCTTCTCAAGTATCTTTGCTGACATCCACCAACGCTTGGCCTCCCCAGTCATCTTAAAAACAACATACAACACCTTCTGTTCGTCTGCATAGCAAAGACTTGCCAATATACCCTCCATCTCTTGGATTCACTCATTTGCAGTAATTGCATCAGCCCTTTTTATAAAAGTCGAGGGATTCATATAAGTAAATTGCTCGATAGAGCAGCTTGGATCAGTTGGTGACCAATATTGTCTCCCAGGACTTCGTACAATTCCAACCTGTACTACGCAGCATCTGTTCAGAGTAGCTGCCACCAATCCTGAAAGTCCCTACGTTGGCACTACCTCCAGCATTCATGTTGCTGCTACTAGGGTCCATCCTGAAAAGATAATAAACATGACTTACAAACCCTATCCCTATAATTTTCATATCTAACAAAAACTCTTAATATCCCTCTACCCTAACATCCCTATCTTTATTCAAGATTCAATCCTACACTTTAGAAACATAACTCGGTAATAGTTTACTATGGCTTTCTGGAAATCGTCACCCAAGAAAAACACAAAAACCACCAAGGAAGTCATGCCTCCAAACTGCATAACAAAACCTCAAATCGTTTCTCCTATACACTGGTATTGTTTCCACTGCACTCTAGAGTTTACAGAACCTAACAACTTAGGCTCTGATACCAAACTGTAATAGCCTGCCTATTTTTTTATATTTATTTTTTTTTCATATAAAAATATTTATAATAATTCTAATAACTTGCTAAACTGCCAAGGTCATGATCAACCTGGACCCATGGGTACTAGGGATATACTTGTCATACAACTTTAATACCTAAGCAACAGAAAACATAATTTATATACATGCCATACAACACCAGAAATCATACCAGAGCTTTACTAAATCTGCCATATACATATACATACATCCCAAAAAGACCAAAAAATATCCTAAGGTCATAACCCAAAAATCCATCTAACTCACCCACTTACCGTACAGATAGGGTAGCTCAGTCCACTTCTACTGCTGGGGGGCTCTATTCGCCCTCCTACCTAGATTTCTTGAAATGTTTGTATTACTAGGGTGAGACACCTCTCAGTAAGGGAGACAAATTAATATCAGTGTATGGCAACATGAGTATTTTTTCATGATATACATATAAACAATACATAATTTATATCAGGTATAAACAGTTGTATCATATTTGAATAACACATGATTTAGCATAACTAGTTTAACATACTAAATTCCTATACTAAAAAATCATCTTATATAAACATATTGTAGACACCTCATTTTTACCCAGACCCAATATTATTATTATTATTATTTTTAATATTATTCTTATTTTGCTATTATTATTTTTATTACTATCATTATTATTATTACCTTATTTTTATTATTATTATTATTTTATTTTTATTATTAGTATTTTCATTATTACTTTCTTATAATTATTTTTTATTTATTATTATTTATTACCAGTAGTATTATTAGTATTACTTTACTATTATTATTTTGGATATATTTATTATTATTATTATTATTATTATTATTATCATTATTATTATTATTATTATTATTGTCATTATTTTTAGTATTTTTTACTATTACTATTAGTATTATTATTATTATTAGTATTATTATTATTATTTTGCTGATAGTATCTTTATTATAATTATTTATTATTATTATTATTATTATTATTATTATTATTATTACCTTATTGATCCTTATATTATTATTATAATTATTATTATTATTATCATTACTATTTTCATTATTACCATAATAGTAAAAGCAGAAAAAGAAAAGAAAAAGAAAAAGAAAATAAAAAAGAAAGTTTTTTTTTAGGGTTTACAAAATTTTTTTTATATAAGGGGGCACAGCCAAGCCGAAGGGGGGCGCACGAAGCCAAAGCAAAAGGCAAAAAAAAAAAATCTGCTCCTACTTCTTCTTCTTCTCCCGGGGGAACACCTCCTACCTCCCTTTATCCTATTCTTTCACGCACACTTTCTCCCATCTCCCTCAATCTCCCGGCTTCACCTCACCTCATGCGCAGACAGCCTTGCCCATCTTTGGCCATCATATCTCCATTCCCGCAGCAACACAGCGGCGTCGTCTCCAGCAGTCACCCCGAAAGCCAAGTTCCAGCAAGCCGAAGCTTTCATCCTTCCACGCACCAGCAAATTTCTTGCGCACCAGCATATTTCTCATGGCCACAGCTGCTCATCTCAACCATCAGGCCAGCGCAGCAATTCTGGCCACAAGTCCCGACGTCGCTGGTTCCACACGCTGTCTCTGTCGCCGTTGCCGCTCCCTACACCGCAGACCAGCCTCGTCTCTGTGACCGTCACCCCAGCGCCGTCGTCGTCACCCCATCACTATCGCCGTCACCCTCCGCCACACACCGCACAGCCGGTAGCCTTCGTCCTCACCAGCTCCGGCGGCACCCGTCGTGAGTTCTCTGCTTGTGAACAAAACACACACAGCACATACAACGACACACACGCAGCACACACTGCAAAACACACACACAGCAACACACACACACAGCACACACATACTTATTTGGCACATCATTGGTTTATATATTTGTTTATTATTTACATATGATTTATTGTGGTTTTGCGCATATTGATTGCTTATGTTTATTTAGGTTTCCTTCTTCAGATTATTCTTATGTTACCATGAATTTTAGGGTATTGTTCTTTATTTTTTTTTATTGTGTTATTCTAATACTCAAGATGTTTATATTTAATATTTAGGTCATACATTTGATTTTTATCGTTTGTATATTTATTAAACGTCATGATATTATTTATGATTGTAAATTCTGGTTTATTGTATAGATTATTGTTATTGTGTAAGTTTAAGTTTTTATCATGTTCATTGCATATATAAGTTTTGGATTTATTGTCATTGTACTGATAATATATTTAGGGTTGTTGATTATTGTATTCACATCATTAGGTTAGTCTTATTGCTGTTACATTATTTATATTTATTGTTTACATTTAAGTAGGGTTCTTGATTAGTTAATTTTGAATATTATTTACATACTTATACAACTATTGTTATTAATCGCATTTTATCTTATTTCATATTAATGTTAAGGTTAATTTATTATCATACTTATCCTTGCATATCTATATACTAATTCTAAAATTGATTTGTTTCCATATTGTATAGTTTACATGTTAATTGTGGGATTGATTTGTTTCTTTACTTTCATTAATTATTTCCATATTATATGTATCATCATTAATCACATGTTAATATTAAGGCAGATATTGTATTATTTAGGTATGCCCATTATTACTAATATTATTATTGTTATAATTATATATATACATAGGTATTTTTTTTTTTTTTTAAATGTGTGTTAACATTGTATTCCCTAGTACGCGGTATTATTAGTATTATCATTTTTGTGCAAGTACATATATAGGTAAGTAAATGGTGTTATTACTATTAGTGTATGTGCATATATTTGAATTACATGTTATTTATTATTGTTATACATATGTATACATATGTCGGGATAGTGTTATTATAACCATATATTATTATTATTATTATTATTAGCTTATAATTATTATGCCATAATTATTTACCTAGTGTAATTGTGATATTATTGTATGCTATTATTATATTATAGCGTTGTACTAGTGATATGATAATATTAGAATAGGGTTATGATTATAGTAACTTGTTTTTGTAATTGTTTTTATTCTTGTTACTTCCTATTATTACTAATATTAAATATTCTTAGTATTTTTATTTCTTAGGTATATTTATATTTTATATCATATGTAAGATATTAATATTTATTTTAAATTATTACTTATTTTCGTATACGTATATCCCTATGATTTTAATGCTAGGATATTAGCCTTCTGGCTTCATATACCTTTAAGCTCTGAGGGAATATATATATGTATATATTATATTTATTTAGTTATTTATTTTCCATGTGTATTTATAAATTCATAAAAGGAGTAATTTAATGACTTTTTAAATTAACTTAGGGATAATTCTAAATTAATTAGGTACCGTTCGTAAGAACAGGCGCGTAGGGGGTGCTCGTACCTTCCCCTCGCGTAACCGAACTCCCGACCCCAACTCTGGTAACATAGACCCATTCTACCCTTAACAGGGTAGTAATCACGTGTTCTAACCACACTAAAGGTTAGCAGCGACTCCAATATTCCCTATTTTTCCTTGAAAATTAAAAGTGATTTTTATTTAGCCGCCCGGGGCACATTGCGCGCCGGGATGTCACGACACATATCATACTTGAATTATTACCCAAGATAGATAAATAGTTAGCTATCATCATGTCTTACCCCTCCCCTACATGATAGAGTTGTGCGGCCCGAAGGTGAGACCTATTAATGGTTGGTCGACCATGTTAAGTCAAATATCGGTTACAGTGTAAGTATGATGGGTCTTTTCCACCTGTTCCGAAATACCAAGGGAACTACAACACTCCCATAAAGCCACATCGACTGTCATCTCCCACGCTCTACATAAGATGTGTGGTAGCACTAACATAAACGTAAGCGTGAACATGAACATACAGCTACGGTACCGTGCTTCATGAAACTAAACTAAGCTATCCGGGTTGTGATAACATATAATACATTCCATGATATTGAACATAGCAGTTTCATATTTTAGGGTAAAACACGACATAATAATATTTTCTTGAAACTTGACATAATATGCATAAATACGACATTTTATGTCGTCATATCATAACATAAAAATAATGACACCTGTGCCAACATAACATGACGTACTTGTACATGAATTTTTTGCACTTGTTAACAAAATATTCTTAAAATCATAGTTCTTGTACTGGTTTTAGGGTTTTTCTGAAAACTGCTATGACATGCTTATCTTGGAAAAATCATAATATTTCAATATTACATAATTTTAATGAAAATATTATACTCATGCCACACAAATGTAAATAACCTCATAAACTCATAATTTATTCTGAAATCATATTTCCTTATAAAATGTGTAAAAATCATTTCTCTGTTCAACAGCAGTATTCTCAAACATAGTTCCATATCATATATATTTTCTTGAAAATAAATGTTGTATAAAAATAAATAATTCCATGAAAATACTGACTTAATTTATCCCCTTACCTGACTTGCTGAGAAGCTCACAATTTAAACCAACCTACACCCGTGTGTTCCCCAGCTCAACACTCTGAAATTGCATTTTTCCCAACAAAACTTTAGTATTATTTTATTTAAAGCATTTTCCTCAGTCCACAAACACCAAATACCTTATGGAATTTAAAATACCCAACTTATCCAGATTTTGGGATGGTGCCCAAATTGGCCTAACTAACGAACTACTCCAGTAGACTTGAAGAAAATCTTTCCAGGAGTAGCGTGGTGGTTTCTGATGGTCAAATCGATGAAGGACGAAGCTAGAAATTTAGAGAAAAGGAGGGGGAGATGAAACTTAGAGAGAGAAAGGGTTTCATGCAAAATTTTCACATTGAAATCTCGAGGTTGGTATATTTATAAAACATAGATTCGTCAATGAGGCACGTCACCTCGTCAATGAGGCACGTCACCTCGTCGACGAGTCCATGAAGGGAGTTCGTCGATGAACACTTACTCCTCATCGACGAGTTTCAAGTCCTGAAATCAACCCTCTCGGTAATGTCTCGTTGACAAAACACGCGTCCACGTCGACGAGCACAAGAAACCTGTTCATCGACAAGCACTCTGCAGTCGTTAATGAGCCTTTGCTGAATCCCCTTTTTGAAAAAAAAAAATTATTTTCTCTCTTTTCTTTAATATTTAATTTCTAAAATTCTTCGGGTCTCTACAATTACTGAAAAAATAAATTTAAATTCTTCAAAATGTATAATATCTGCCTTCAATTTGCAAACATTATTCCTTGCAATATGCTTTCTCTCCATCCCATTTAAACCCTATCGTTTCACAATATTAATTGTATTCTCTTTGTGGTAACAATTTTTCAAATAAAAAATTTCACCTATTCTCCATCCGCTCCATCTCTATTCAATTTACACACAACCCCTAAATTTCCTATCATAATTACTAAAAAAAATAATTTACTCAGCTCACTCATGTCTTTCAACATAGCTTTCAATTAAAGGTGATCTTATGATTTAGAGTTAATATTTTTTTGAATAGCCATCAACCACTTGGTTAATTAGAACTCACATTGTTGTTGATATAAATTATTTTTGACCCTATCTCACTTTAGGAAGAAGTTAATTTTCGAAATTTCTTCCAAAACTAGTTTTAGGTCAATGATAATTTCCCAAACCACAGCATGATAGTATAGAAGTAAAATTATAGTGTCAAATCATCTGCATTCTAAGGTCACCCAATCTGACTTCTAGTTTTTCTTTCTTTATTAGAACGATCTTCCCATTATTTGCACTTGCATCCCATTGCAGCAAACCCAATGTTTAGGAATAAAGAATGCAGCTTATCTCTAAACTATTTTAAAATATGGTTCTAGTTTCCAACACTTCTCAAATGTTGTTTTAGACATACAAATGTCAGACTGGGCCCTAAATTTTTATTTTATTACAAAAAAAATACAATAATAATAATAATCATAATAATAATAATAATAATAATAATAATAATAATAATAATAACGACAATAATAGTCCAGATTGAATATATTAGCAAACCAGTCTACTCAAGGCATTCAAGCTCCCACACCAAAAATAATAATAATAATAATAATAATAATAATAATAATAATAATAATAATAATAATAATAATAATAATAATAATATTACCTTTCTCAACCAACTCCATAAATAAAGACTAGACCAAAGAGGAAAAAAAAAACTCCCTAAAGCTTCAATTTACGAATCATAGCATCTTGTTGCTTCAATTTGGCGCTATTACAACAGCATAAAGCATTGGATAAGCCTCACAGCCTCCTTTTCTTCTCTTAGTTAAGCATCATAATCATATAAGAAGTAGGATTTTAATAATTAATTGACTTCTCCCTCAGTAATATAGTAGTATATCATCGACCTTACCTCCTAATTGGTAGGCAATCCAAATATGAGAGGGAACTAGAAGAATGAGGATCCCACCAACAATCACTTCAAAAAGAAACCGAGGAACCTTCCTCTATATCTATTGTGTAGCACACCTTCAGATTATATCTGCAACATTCAAAATGCCTCCCTAGAAAATAGCAAGATGAGATCTTATCAAAAAAATGCAAGCCTCTTACACCTAAATCCAAGGGTAGTCACTAATATTCTTTTAGTTGCTCTCAATTTTAGGCGCACTAAATCGTAAGGAACCTTAGAGAACTAGGAGTACACTCTAATGTGTAAAGGTGCGCACATTCCAAATATGCAAAAAATTCTATTTCAAATTTTCTAGTATTGCAAATGGTATCTCATTCCTTGCAGTGACTATTTACACAAGAAAATATCATAATGCAGCATTCCTGGAGAAAAATGTCAATGGTTTACCATGACTTTTCTAGAACCGTCGACTGTTTTAGAAAAATCATAGAAAACCCTCGATGAATTTATGCTTTCGAATGCGAAACAAAACTCTAAAATTCCAATTTACTTGTAATAGTCATCCCTAGAGTCTATAGAACCTATTTCTTAAGCTCTAATACCACTCTAAAACGCCCCAAACTTGAAACTGGGGTCCAGAGTGTTATAAAAAAATAAATCTCTAATACCAAATAATTACACAACGGAAGACCTAAATATTCATATACCAAAGTACTAAAAACCTTTTATTACAAGAATATCTCCAATAACAAATTTAATATATCCTTGGAAATTCTAAGATAAACCACAAATAACAAATTTAACAATTAATCTAAACCTCTCTATCTAGTCCCACCCACGCTTGCACTGCACTACTCAGATTCCTGTCATACTTCATAGGGCATCTGAAAAATATTTGATAATGATAGGGTGAGACACTTCTCAGTAAGGATGGAGTAAATTATCATCAGTGCGTGGCCAATAAGTTTAGTGTATACAAAATATAATCATTTGTTAATCAACAATAACAATTGTTAATGCATTTATAAACTATACTCACACATACATCATTATTTATAAGTGAGAGTTCCCGAGAATTGGGGAGATTACAAGCTTATAACATGTAGTGCCCCTTTTCTATGATACCTTATATAACCTTAACCATTTAGCTTGGGCGTGGCTACAACTGATACCTATCAGAGCACTCGCCTTACTCAGCAAACCCTCGGGCAGAGAGTTTACTTTGCCCCAATCACAGGTAATGCTATAATATAAAATACATATAATACTTTTCTGAAAATAACTTTCATATGCAAACTATAACTCACACCTATACAGTTGAAAATACGTATTTTCTGCGTAATATAATCAGTTCAGTAAATAATATCATTAATATAAATTTACATATAAGCATAGAAAAAGCCCCATTTTGGACATACAACATCATCATGTATAAACCCCCATGATCGGATTGTGCGGTTCGAAGACTGGACCTAGCCCTGGCTAGCCTACCGCTAGGCTAAGTCAAACCTCATGTCTACAAGTCCGATTTGCCTACCCAGCCTGGTCTAGACTCCAGGGGGGGTACACAACCCTTCTGTGGCCAAATCGACTTTTCATTACCAATACTTCTATCTAGAATAGTGCGGTTGCATTATCTCAAATACTAGCTACAGTACCGTACTCTCATCACAATTGGTCTTTAGGGTTCTTAAACCATATAATGCAATTTAAGTAATAAAAATTGTTATATAAACTCATTTCGTAATTCCGTATAAAACCTGTCATATAAAAACCTAACATTTAGTCATCATAGCAAACCCCGACATACATCTATCACATCAAACCCGGCATATAAGCGTCATACCAAAACCCGGCACATAATTGTCATATCAATCTCGGCATTTAGCCGTCATTTCAAATTTTCACCATTTTCACCATATTTCTAGTATTTCCATCAAATAGTCCAAATCACATTTTCACGATAATACCACAAAAATATTCAGATTCAATTATACAGTAAAATATAATTAAATCTCATGTCACACAATTTATTCAATAATTATAATTATATAAACTATTGGAAAACATGTCATTTTATACCAAATGTCTGTTTTACTGAAAAAACCTGTTTAATTATCTCTACCATTTATTTAACTCAAAATATGTATTTAAAGGAAAAACGGAGATAACCAACCCTACTCACTTTAATTCTTTACAAAATACGTATAATAAATCAAACCAATAATTTTAACCGGTCAAATCATTCAAAAAATTTACTACAATAATCCAAAAATTAAATACTTTAATTCAATTGGTTCAACTTTAAAATAACAATTATTATAAAATCCCTAGGCTCACAAACACCAATTTAATTAACTCATAATAATAATAATAATAATAATAATAATAATAATAATAATAATCCAAAATCCAATTCCCATATACTAGAATATTCAGAAAAACGTGTATATAATTCATGTAATCTCATATTACAATTTAATCAGTTAAATTATAAAAATTCCTGATATAATTTATTTCCCTTACCTTATCCTAGGAGAAGTCCCTACAATTCCCAAATCACGAATTTGCTCCAATTAAAATGACAAGGATTGAAGCTAGGACCTTGGGGTGGTGTCCGATAGTCAATTTGGCTAAAGATTTGAGAGAAATTAAGGGGAGAGAGAGAGAGAGAGAGAGAGAGAGAGAGAGAGAGAGAGAGAGAGAGTTTACCTTATCTTAGGAGTAGTACCTACGACGCCCTAATCACGAATCCACTAAGGTCAAAATGTTGGTGGCCGGAATGAAACCCAGTGGTATTTTCTATTCTTCAATTGACTGAGAATTCGTCGAGAAAATGAGGAGAGAGAGAGAGAGAGAGAGTGCCTAAGAACTCTCAAGATTGCAATTTTCTTCACTTTTCTTACATTATAATATATTATATTATATTATTTAATTAATAATAATAATTTAATTAATTATTATTTTAGTTTAATTTTTAATTTCAATTTTAATTTTAATTTTTTTTTTTTTTTTGGAATCACTACTTATTCACTTAATGCACAAATGAGATGCTTGTGATTTGTCATTATTAAAATGGAATAGGACTCATGAAGTCAACAATCTACTTTTTTTTATGATGACAAACAGAGGAGCAAAATGAGGTTAGCCTAACAAGACTCCCCTTTATAATATGCATAAGTTCAATACAATAGTCAATGTAATACAAGCATATTCAAATTAAAGACTTCTAAATTTTTAAGTTGAACAATTTGAGTTCAGTTTGGTTCAATTTGCATTTTGCATTGAAACTGACTTTGAAAGAATATTTAGGTAAAACAAAGTTACATGATAGTAATATTTTATGTGTATCATTTCTGTATTTTAGCATTTACTGCGAGTTTTAAAAAATAAAGTTAAGAGCAAATAGTCACAGTAACTTCTTGCTTAAAATCATTTCCAATTTTGAAATACAAAAGGCAGTAGGATACAAGTTATGAATTATAAGAATTTTCCTCAAAAACTTCTCCCCCTTTTGTCATCAACAACATGACTAAACTTTTCCCATGTCAATAATAGCATTTAAACAACAAAGTCCTTGAGATTTTTTAACTTCATGACAAAAATTTGAGTTTTATAACATTCCTAATATCACATGTCATAAATGTCTTTAATATTACAACTTGTGCAAGAGAAAAATAAATTATATTTGTGCTTTAAGTTGGTTTCTTGCCATAACAAAGTACATTTTGTTGTAAAAATTTCCCCCTTTTGATATCAGCAAAAGGTGCTAGGAGCAATATAAACAGTTTATTTCAAAAATAATTTTAATACAAAGTTCAATCAGGCTTCATTTTTCTGGTAAGCATTTAAACATAGATCAAATCAATTTGATACTTCAACTAGAATGAACAACCATTTTGATCCTAAATATCAGAAAATTTAATGCTAGATCATATGGCGAAGTTTAGAACAATTGTGCCTAAGCAACATATTTTCACCTAAGATTATTGTGAGTAAAAAGAAAAATCATTATGCTTAACAACACATGCCACGGTAAGCTCTAAAAGGAATCAAAGCCAAAAGATGGGTGAGCATAAAAAATGGAATTCTATTCAAAATCTCCCCTTTTTAATCTAAAGGCTAGCCTAGATATAATTAATCACTTATACTCATCAAGGATCGATTTCATGAAGTGTGTCAATCAATATAAGCAACCAGTTTAAGTCTTTAAAACAATTCTACTGGATATTGATTAAGTCATTTTTATCACCCAGTTAGTATAATTATTCCTAAAGAACACACATGCACCAGAAAACTAATATTAAGTCATGTATAGTGTTCATAAATCCTAAAAACAATCCATATCTATTCATAGATCCATAAAGACAGGATATGATGTTCATGATTTTCGAAAGAGCCTCCATACTCAAAAAAAAAACGATAATGATATGATGCATATGAATCCACATGAGAAACAATTTAAAACTTTTTCTCCTAGGATGTAGCTCATGCTCTCCTGTATGTTCTCATGCACACATATATGCATTTTCAATCAAGGATGAAGTTCATTTATTAATCCATTCATCATGCAACCATCATTCATAGTAAAGTTCAACATGCAGTGAATTATTAACATTTAGCACATAGTCACCTGCATATTACTTTCCATCCAGCATACGATAGCCAACAAGGCTATACTCAATCATTATGCATGCAATAACTATGTAGTTGGGGTTCACTATGAGAACGACCCCACTCAAATGACTCAATGATTGTGTGTCAAATGAAACTTCCCCTATGTTATGCACTTACTCATAGTTTATGGACTATAATCAAGGTATGTGATATTGAATTTAAATCAAGATGAATAACCATTTAGGTCCTAAATGAAGTTCAGAATCTAAAGCTTAGACCAAATGGTGTCCATGAACTAGATTTTCCTAAGATCGGAGAACATGTATATGATTTAAAGTGTTTTAAGAAAAAATCAATGAATTTGGATACTGCAATGATTATACATAAGACTTTTAAAGATATTCGTTTATGAAGAAGAAGGCTTATGTAGTGTTGTGTGTCGGTATGTGTACATGTTTTCAATTTATGCCAAGCATTTAGTATTTAGGAATCACATGCAAAAGCCTAATTATTTATACAGTATGCAATTCACAGAGTTTTGCATCAACCATGCAGATGACATTAAATTTAGTCAGCATGCAATCACACATTCTGCATCAGCCATGCAGATGACATTCAATTCAATTAGCATACAAATATCTTAATCTACTACTAGAATACAATTTCAAGTTCTACATCAGCCATGGAGATGGCATCAATCACTTCAGTATAGCCCAAAAATAGTTCATGCTATAATCAAAAGATAAACCATCCATCAAATGAATTTAGCAAGTTATGGATAGTGATTTTCAATGCTATACAAAGGCATAAAACATACACAAAAAAATAATGTTTTGAAAATAAGTACAATACCATAAAGTGTTTATCAAATGAATTTTAAAATTGCTGCTCCCCCCTCAGTTATGTAGCATACTCATCACCATCATAATGTTCTTCTTTTTCACCTTCTTTATGCATTACATTCTTAGCCAAGAGTTTTAAATTTTCAATAACTTAATTTTGGCTTTGAATGCTTAGACTTAAATGACCAAAAAGTCTAAACAATATCCCTTCAAAGAAGAAAGCCTATTTTGCCTCTTTTATTATAAATTGCAACATATGAAAGGCTTAAGTTTGAATGACTGTCCATTTTAATTGCTTGTACATAGGTCTCTTGGAATTGAAACTTATTACAACCATCCTAGCTCAGTCAACACAATTCTAAAGCTCTAATTGATTTGATTTATAGTCAAGAGCTTATGAAAGGAGTATGCATAAATCCTCTTAAAGAATAATTCAATAATGAATTCAGAAGAGTATTTAGAAGTGATTATGAAAATCAATGCTTATGATTAAGAAGGATTAACCAATAGATCTTGAATTCTAGTGATGACTAAATTATCCAATCATGGTGATGAGATTCGAATGCCCTTGAATATGATAAAGCATTAAAGCTCCAAGATGAGTTTTAGGGGTGGATGATATATAGTATAATGATGAATTCCCTAAAGCTCAAACTTGTGCAATGGATAGAGTATGCTTAACTTTAGATTTTCATATTTAAGCATGAATTAAGCATTAAGAAACATTTACCAAGTAAAGATACCTTTGTCCATTTGGAAGTGGATTAACTCAAGCATGCTTCTCAGATTTTTATTCAAGAGTTGATGATTTATGTTTTTCATCTCAAAAATATAAGATTCCAAATATTGTAACCAGTTATGTCCTTAACCTTTACTTAGAACAATTCAGAGGAATGAAATGGATTGTGTGGAGACCAATATCCCATTCGAGCATATATTAACTCATTCCTTTTCAGTTCAAGGTTAGCATGCAATAGCCAATATTTTCATATTTTAACCAATCATTATGATATATATATATGTTAAGCGATCAAATTGGATATGTCACATGAATTTTCATATTGGCTTGTTTCTCTAAGGTTCTTAGTATAGTAAATGTGTATACAAAGATTTGACATTTTAAGCACAAACCACCTCCCAAGCATTTTGTCATCACTGTCCCTTTTTCATTTAGTTCTCAATCCTAAGATCTAAGGAAGGGTCATTGTGGTTCATTTTGGTAACCATTTTTCTTTGAGTCTCGATGGGTTAGAACCCAAGGATTTTTTGACTCTTCAAATTTTTTTGATTTTCACACCTTTCTTTTTAAATGAGCAATCAAATTTGATGTGGCCCTTCTTTTTACACAAGATGCACGTAGTGTGAGCATATGCACTTGAGAAGGTACTAGCATAGAATTTGGAAGCTTTTACAAAGTACTCCATGTAGAGTTTCTTATTCTTCTTATTTTCAATTCCATTAAATTATATGCCCTCCTTGTCTAAGGTCATCTTTTGTGAGCCTATTAGCTTATCAAAGTTTTCTTTACCTTTTGTGAATGTATATATGATCTTAGATTGGTCTTCTATTTTACTTTCGAAGCTAAGTATTTCTGGATTTTTTATATCTTTGCAATTGGCTTGTAACCTCACTAGTTCTTTGGCCATCTTGTTAATTTTACTATCAAGTTTAGAAGTATACAGATCCTTCTCATTTTCAATAGAAGTTTGGGATCTTAGATCTTCCAGTTCTTTCATCACCTTTTCATTCTTGCTTTCTCATCTCTTAATTGTTAAGTCCTTTCTTTATCAACAATAATTTAGGGTTCTAATTCTTTCATTAAGGCTTCATTCTTGTTTTTCAATGAAGTATATCGTTTATTCATTTTAATAAGAACCTTATAACTCCTAATATATTCATTTTGAAGTTCCTTATAGGATGACATGTTTTCATCACATGATTCACCACTAGATTTATCATAGGATATATCACAAGAATCATTACATGAATCATTAATTGAAGTGGAAAGAGAAGAATGTACCTCTTTGTTAGTTAAAGCTATAAAGCAACAATTTTCTCCTTCTTGATCACTTGAACTCGAATCATCCCAAGTAGTAGCTTTCTTTTCCTCAGTTTCTCCATACCTTTTATCAAGTTCTTCCTAAATTTCCTTAGTACTTCGACATGCCAAGATTTTATAAAAAACATTAGTATCTAAAGCACAATATAACATGTTCATGGCTCTAGAATTTATTTGCATTAAATTTATATCATGCTCATTCATTTCATTTTCTAGTTTGGGAAACTCTTTACTATGAATGATTTTCATAGGGATATAGTCCCCTTGAACAATCACTTTCCAAGCCCTCCAATCAATTGTTTTCGATAAAAATGCTTATTCTTTGTTTCCAAGAGGTGTAATCTATTTGTTGGGTTTTTGTGGAGCCTAGTTGTGTTTTAATTTGGATGACAACCCGACCTCTATTAAATTAGAGATTTCTATCCTAAGGCTTAGTCCATGAGTGTTGTGGCTTGCTGCACTCGTGGGGGTCTGGGGGCAACGCCCCCGGGAAAATTTTGGAGCCCATTCAAAACGAAACCCTAGGTGCAACATATAGAAAAGGATTGCTTTCGAGTGATGTGGGTTCGCGTGGTTGTACCTGCGAGAGAGCGAGAGGGAGAGCATTGTATCGCCACACTCTCTATGTTTTCTTCCTAATAATATTGAAATCCCTACAACTCCGTGGACGTAGGCAAAATTGCTGAACCACGTAAATATTGTCTTGTGCGTGTGATTGATTTTTCTTTGGTATTATTTTTTTTCTCTATTCTGTTTCTCACACGTTTCGGGAATTTGTTCTTTATTCCCAACAATCTACACCACAAAACATTGAAGGCTTTGTAAAGGATTTACCCTTACAAAACGGTGATACAGCAATATGAGCCAAGCGATCTTTATACAAATACAGTTAAGATTATTGCATCTAGGCTCTGATACCAATTGTGATGATTGGTGTTATCCCAAGAGGAGGGGGGGATGAATTGGATATTTAAATATTTTGGTCAATATTTAGCCGATTCACAAATGATATTATCATCAAAATTAAAGTGTGTATGTAAAACAATCACAACAACATATATACATCCATACACGAGCGGAAATATAAAAGGTGTTGGGTTAGAGAGAATGACACCAAGATTTATAAGGTTCGGCTCTACCCGCCTACATCCTTGCCTCAAGCAAATCACTCAAGGATTTCCATTATCTTGCTCCTTTAAACCAGGGCGAAGCTGCCACTACAATCCCTCTTTACAGGCGAAGAAGCCTCTCCAAGTGATATCCCCTCGCTCGGTACGGTACACGCCGTAATCCCTCCTTATAGGCGAAGACACCTCTCCAAGTTATATACTCTCACTTGGCACAGTTCAAAACCCGAACCATAAAGAATACGAATGAGAATAAACTTTTTGTGTGTATAAAGAATGCCCCTTAAAAAGCTGACAAGTATAATGAAAATCTTTCTAAAAGGAACTCTCAAATGATTTGAAATATGAAACTCAATAGAGTGTGGTGGAAATGATTTTCTCAAAATGAACCTTTGAAATATCAAATGTAAGAAGCCTTTGATGCAATATATGTGAGTGTGAAAATGTGCTCAAAGCTTTCAAGAATGCCTCAAAATATTTTCTCCAAAAATGTTTTCAAAAAAAGAGTAGGAGAATTTTGAATTTGATGTTCAAAAAGAGTATAAAATATGTTTAAGAATCCAAAGGATAATCAAATAAGCTTTCAAGATGTTTTTCTAACCTTCTCCAAGTGTTTAAGCTTGATATATATAAGCAAAACCAAGATATATCCGTTATACGACCGTTGGGGCTTTAAAATATATGTTTATTTTGAAAATTAGCCATTTTTCTGACTGTTACGGAGCTTTTTAGAGAGGTTTGATCAACTGGGGCGTAGATCCGGTCGACCAGATGTCAAATTCACGAGCTTCAGTCAACTAGAGTGAAGATCAGGTCGACAAGATTCTAGGTTTTTGCTGTGGACACCCTTTAGTTGTTCGGGCATAACATTTTATATGCAACTCTAAATTGGACGTTCTTGATATCAAAATAAAGCTAAGATAAAATCTCACAACTTTCATGTTGAACACCATTTAATATGAGAAGTGATTAATTGAGAAAATCGCTTATCAATGCGACGACAAAAACATGAAGGAAATTTTCTACTAAGGACACCTTTTAGTATTTTGGGCATTACGTTTTCTAGGAAACTCCAAATGGGACTTTATTGGTATCAAAAGAAAGCTAGGAGAGAATCCCACAATTTTCATGGTGAATATATTTTACGATGAGAACTGATTGATCAAGAAAATTACTCATCAATGAGACAACAGAAACATGAAGGGGATCTTCAAAATCTTGTTTTGGAATTTTTCATTCCAAAAATGATTTTTACACTTGAAATAATTTTTGCACATTTGTAAAATGATTTTCCATGAAATATAAAGTGCTTAGGGTCAGTCGAAGGTCATATGAGAGCTTCACATCAAATCAAATGATATATGCATGCACAATTGAAACATAAGTATATTACAACTGAAAAATACAAGTCTTCAAGCTTTGCTCTTCAAATTTCTATGGAATGTGCCAAGATATGTGCTCGTTTAAGTGTTTCATGACTTCCATTTTACATCGGTCATTTGTGCTTTCTAGAACTTAAACCTGTTCATTCACTTAACGCACAAATGAGATGCTTGTGATTTGTCATTATCAAAACGGGATAGGACTCAAAAAGTCAACAAATACCTCCAAAACGAAAGAATATTGCAAGATAAACCCCCCTCAGAGCTAATACAGATGAGGTCTGAAATATCTCTTTACCCTTTTTAAAATCATTGGGACGCATGCACACACAAAAATCAAGTAAATTTATCAAATTTTAAGCAAAAAGAATCTTTAAAAACATTCCCATATTTCTAAAAAATTTTGTAGAATTCTTCTAAAATTTTTCAACATTTTTCTAAAACTTTCTAGGTTTTTTTAAAGACTTTTCATTATTTTTTGGTATTTTTATTTTTCAATTTGAGCCAAAATACCTAAAATATTTTTCCCCTGATTTTTACAATATTTTCCCTGATTTTTTGGTATTTTTATTATTTTTATTAATTTTTAAAAATTAAAAATCAATTAAAAAAACAACGGTTCTAGAAAATGGATCGTTCAGCCAGTTTGAAACGAGTCAATCAGTTCAATTTAGTGGGTTTAGGTTCGGCCCATAGTTGGGCTAAAGAATTGGGTCTAACATTTTATTTAAAACAAATTTGGGCTTGGCCCATAATTCGCATAAGGATTTGGGTTGGACCTTTTACTTAAGACAAATTTTGGCCTTAAACAAATTCTAGGTTAACGGACATGGGTCTCGAGTCTTTGGGTTCGCAAGTCAAATGGGTTTAGTCAACCGCGTTCAATGGGTCAGGTCAACAGACCCATTTTAATGGGTCGAATCCACCAATCGGATCCGAATCATCAGTTCATTTTCAGAACAATTTCCTTTACTAGATTGAATATGAATACATAACAAAAAGTGTATAAACAACCTTTGGTCTTCAACTCCTCCAATCTTCAATCTAGGTGTTGGTGAAGCTTTCTAATTTCTCCCACCGTATGCTTTTCCCTACGTGTGACTTCCCTTTCTGTGTTTGCTTCAGAATGTCTGAAACTCTTTCAGGTTTTCCTAAATTCCCTCTTTAGATCCTCAATTCCTCAATTCCTCAATTCTTCAGCAAATCAAACTCGCAGCCCACTTAGAATTATTGAAACCATAACTCTCTAGCTGTCGTCACGATTGCCTTCTGTGTCATTTCCTCTCATCCTAGCCCACTATTTATAGGCTTGAAGAATCAATCTAGATTAAATTTGATTTGATCAATCAATTTTTTAACTGATCAATCAAACTTAACACAAATTGATAATTTAATCAATAATGTCAATCAATTTTATTTTTGTTTTTTAACACATGTTAAACCCTCTTTTTTTCCTTTCTACTAAATAATATCCTATATATTATAATATTTTAGTTAAGAGGTACTTTAGTCTTTGTATCATCATTAAGGTTAGGTTCAATGGAATTCAATTCATATATATGTAATGTATAAAGGCAAAGGCTCTCTTTTTGGCCTCTTGTGTGGCCACTCTATCTCTCTCTCTCTCTCTCTCTCTCTCTCTCTCTCTCTCTCTCTCTCTCTCTCTCTCTCTCTCTTCATTGGATCATGAATGTTTTCACTTTCTTTTCAAGTTCAAAATTGTTGCATATTTAAAAATTATTGGGTCCCCCACTCTTTTATTCTTTTTTTTTTTTTGTGTAAAATTTAAATCTCTGCATTTCCCTTTTTTATTTTTATGTATTTTTTTTTTGTATTTGTATTTTTTTCATAAAATAAATAAACATTTTTATTAAGGTCTGTTTTGGGTGTTTACACTATTCTATTATATTATTGTAACTATATTCCAACTTATTATTTTATTATATTATTTTCCTACTTTTTTTAAAATATTAATATAAAATCATAAATGCGTTAATCACATTTCTTGAAATATATCCATTTTAATTATTTTAAACATTTTTTATCTATCACACTTAGATTTGACTTTTTCTTTCCAACAACATTTTTTTTTTTGGCAGGCAACAATTTTTACATTCCTTTCCATAGGTTTTTTTTTTTTTTTTAAAAGAAAGTTATAGAAGGTCAAACTAAACTTTAATTTGTTCATAAAATTATTTAATCACTTGTTTAAAGTAGCTAGGTACCAAAAAAGTAATCATAGGTAACTATATATAAATTAATTATAGATATTTATGAGTTAAATATAAATACATAGCTAGAAATTAATATAAAATATATACATTTTTTATATTGCCACATGGGGTCCCTTTATTAAATTAGTACTTTTACATAGATAATTTAGGAAAATAATGAGTGGATAGTAGAAATTTATTAATATTTTTATAATACTAGTAAACAAAATTTTAGGATTTAAATGTGGCCGCAACTTTAAAAAATAAATTCTAACAAATTATATATATATATATATATATATATATATATATATTGTAACGACATACTTTCTTTACTACATAATCAACCATATTAAATATCATTAGCTTAAAATGTATATTCAAGTTTAAACAATTGGCAAGCAAAAGACATAATCATCATAAATTTGTTAAACAATAAGCTTTCTTAGATTTAAAGGATGACTAATAGTCCGCTGGAGGGACGTGCTACTATGTTAGAATAACTGGCCGAGCCAGGCTTGACTGATAACCCTTGAACAATCTTGAGAAATGAATAAATACTAATTAAAACAGTTTTCTGATGCACAAGATCAATCGAAGTCGCAAGTGCAAAGCATACTTAAGAAATGATATACGCAAATACACCAACACTTTTATTGAAAGCTTGATTAAATATTTTACATAAGAGAAATGACTCACAGAAAAGAGGGATAGAATAGGGAGAAGAGAGAAGTTGAGTGGAGCTCGAGGACTCAGGCTTTCCCTAATGGAAATTAAACCCTCAACTTGGTGCGAGTTGTGAAGAAGGCAGACTACCTTATTTATAGATAGAAGGGCTCGGACATGAAAATGTTTGGAATCCGGGGAAATTAGTGTGGGTGCTCAATGGGCCCCATCGACCACTAAAGACCTCATAGGTTCCTTACAGAACACTCGAGCCGACACAAACGACAACAGAAAAGTAGGGTTACTGTAGATGGACGGCAGCAATTCTGAGGCAGAGCGACAACCCCAACTTTAAAAAAAAAAATAATAATAATAATAATTACAACCCTAGCCAAAAGGTGGATAGGTGTAAAAGGAAATACAAAGCTGGGCCAAGTGGCTAGACAGATGTAAAACTAACATGATAAGCTTTGAGAAGATGACAGAAAGATATTTGACAATCTTGAATAAACCGCAACTTTTGACAAGTTTGCAAACAGACAATCTTTATGCTTCTTTTGAGGAGCTTTCAGCTGGATCATGAATAAATTTATACTAGGCGTCAGAATCTAAACCTAGTAGATTGAACTTTGGGGCGATTGGTGAGTCAGGCTCGGAACCAGAACCATCCGAGTTGAGCTGACCAATCATCTTGAGTAATTTCAATTTTATTGGAGATTTTGAATTTCTTGATGATAGTGTTGACAAAGTATCATTCTCTTCAAAAGTTTTCTTCTTATCCTTTTGAGCTTGACAAGGAACATCTGGACTGAGGGACTGAGAAAGCCATGCACGGACTTTTCCTTTCGGCATAGAGAATTTATCCCACCATCGGAATTTAAAAATTCTTCGTAATGTTCTCGAGTGTCTGAAAGAACTTTCAGGTGGAGAAACCAGAACATAGTCCCAACAGAAGATCCAAGTAATCATAAAAATTGAACAGAAGAAGAGAAGACTGGTTGAATCTTCTACTCCTTTTGAAAAACCAAGAGGAAGCTTGAAATTCTTTTTGAATAAATCAAAATCATTTCGAATTTGTTTCTGGGAACAAATCAACTTCAGGTCCGAAGAAATTGAACCATGTAACAAACCATTTTGAAAAATGTTTGATAATTTTTTGATCAAAGTGAATAAACCATGAGTGGGTAAAGTTTCTTACAAAAAAAGCATAAAACCAGGCCTTTTGAGAATCTTGATAATCATAGGTTTGAGGAACATAAACTCCTTTAAATTCTTTTGAAGTTCGAGGATGTTGACCCCATTCAGAAGGAGAAATAATTTTTAAAATCTTAATTTTTGAGAAATTAATTTTCGTGGCATCTTGAAGATCATAAGTATGATCAATGGCAACAGAATGAGTTTCAATAAGAATTAATTCATAAAAACGTCTATCTTTGAGAATGTCAGGAGTATCAAAATGATATCCCCTGAAAAAGCATTTTTTGATAATTTCAAAAGATTGAGATGCCTCCCATTCAGGTTCAACGGGGAACAAATCTTCATATAGATTTTTGGTAAAGTATCCTTTTGATGTAGGTTTTGAAGGATGAGGAGAAGAAACTTGTCCTTCCATAATCTTTCTGAAACTAGGGGTTTAAGGTCTTGAAGGTCTAGTAAGGGGAGAATACCTGTTTGAAACAGGAATTCCTTCTAAAGGTTTTGAAGAAGGAGCTTTTGAATAAAAGTCACTGGTGGTTTGTCTTCTGGCCATGATAACCCTGTAAGAATTCTCTTGTTAAAAAATCTGGGATTGAATTTGATGTTACTTTTAAAAATTCAATTTGAAAATCGAAAACTGAAAGGATTGCTTGCCATCTTGCAAAAATCTGTTTTGAAACAAGATTTTTAACATCTTTTTTAATAATATTTTTCGCACTTGCACAATCAATTCGAAGTAAAAATTCTTTATTAATTAAATCATCTTGAAATTTTTGAATGCATAAAACAATTGAAAGCATTTCTTTTTTAATAGTTGAATAATTAATTTGAGGGCCAAACCATGCTCCTGAATGAAACCTAATCAGGGTTTCTTTTGAATCAATTCTTTGTTTAAGGATGCCTCCAAATCCAACATCAGAAGCATCTGTTTCTACTATCATAAAGGCTTTAGGATCTGGAGGACTAAGGCAAGGAAGAGTCTTGACTAAAGCTTTGATTTTAATGATAATTTGAGTACATTCATCATTCCAGGCTGGAGGATTCTTTCTAAGTCTTTTAAATAATGGTTTGATTAAAATTCTGATGTTTGGAATAAAATCTGCAACATAGTTGAGACATCCCAAAAATCTTTGTAATTGAATTTTATTGATAATTTCATTTGGGAATTTATCAGCGAATTCAATAGATCTTTGTATTAGGGTAATCTTGTTTTGATAAATTTGATGACCAAGAAATCTGATATTCGTTTGAAACAATTTAATTTTGGGTTTAGAAACAACCAAACCATTTTTCTTTACAATATTGTAAAAAATATTAAGATGTTTAAAATGTTGACTAATTGACTCAAAGTATACAAGGACATAGTCAATGTATACAATGGTAAAGTTTGTATAATTATTAAAAATTTCATTCATAATATTTTGAAATTCTGAAGGGGCATTTTTAAGTCCAAAAGGCATTACATTCCATTCGTAGTGACCAAATGGTACTGTAAAAGCAGTTTTGTACTTATCCTCTTCAGCAATCTGTATTTGCCAAAATCTAAATTTTATATCAAATTTTGAATATATTGAGGCAGTATTAAGTCTGTTGAGTAAATCTCTTTTGTTTGGTATTGGATACCTAATCCATTGCAAAGTTTTATTTAAAGGTTTGTCATTGATAACAAGTCTTGGAGCACCTCTTTTTATTTCAACTTGATTTTGAACATAAAAAGTAGCACAACTCCAGGGAGATTTACTTTTCCTAATAAGCTTTTTATTGAGTAATTCTTGAATTTCTTTTTTACAATATTCAAGTAGTTCTTTATTCATTTGTATTGGCCTTGCTTTTGTGGGTATTTTTTTTTCATTAAATTCTTTTGTATAAGGTAATTTAACAAAATGTCTTTTTCTATCCCAAAAGGCATTTGGTAGGTCTGAGCAAACTTCCTTTTCAAGTTTTTCTTTGAATAAATATATTTGTTTTTGGATTTCTGAAGTTTGAATTTGTTCTTCTATTTTCTTATGATAAATTTCTCTTGATAAAGATTTAATATGTTTTTGTTTATTTTGGATAAGATTTATTTTACTTATTCCAAGATTTTTGAGTAAATTAATTTCTTTTTCTTGCATTTTATCAATAAATTCAAACGTAATATCTTGACTACCGATTGAGGTATGAACACTACTTTCATTGACTGTGAATGGGTAGATCATTGTAAAGAAGGGTGTACCAGGTATGATTTCTTGTTGCATATTTTTAACGAGTACAAAAGTAGTTTTGAAATAGATATCTTGTTTGCAAATATGAGCATTTGAAATTTTGTATTGTATTTTGAGCGCAGAATTTGTTGCACTAAATAATTGTACTTTGGTTTTTTCGTAATAACAGGAGGGTATGAGACCTTCTTGGATACAATTAAGATCTGCTCCTGTGTCAAGAAGAGCACAGGCTTTGAGAACAAAGTCTTTATTGATAACAATCTTGATTTCTAAATACCATTTATGGATGTTTACTTTGGATAAATAATGAAGAAATCCTTAATTAATTTGAAAATCATCTTCATTATCAGAATTAATTTTCTCCTTTCCTTTATAATTAATTTTATCAATTTTTGAATTTAATTGAAACATCCCTTGCTTAAATTCTTCACTTTGTTCCTTTAATTTTTTGATTTCTTCTTTAGTTTGATTAACTTCTCTTTGTATATCTTGAATACTTAATTCTTCTTTTGGTAAAGATTCTTTATCTTTAAATCTATTAAAGATTTCTTCAAGATTGTAACCTTTGTTAATTTTGGGAAAATTTTCTTTTTCTAAATTCTTTTTTAATTTTTGCAAGTATTTATTTTTAATTTCTGGTTCTTGAATATGTTCGATCATTTCGAACATAATTTTATTTTCTTTCGAGATAACATTAATAGTTTTCAAACATTTATTGCATGAACAAAATCCTAAGTCTTTTTGGCAAGATTCTTCTGAAGAAATACTTTGTTCTGAAGATTCAGAGTTTGAATCAATTTTATTGATAAATTCTTTATCAAAAGATGAAGATAAGTTTGAATCTTCAGACTCTTCTGATTCACTATTTATGATTAAATTAAGCATTTGCTTTTTTAATTTCTTTCCAATATTAAGTTCTTTAATTTCTTGCTTAACTCTGCATTCTCTTATATAATGACCTTTCTTTCCACATTTGAAGCAAGTTTTTTGATTTTTAAATTTTTTAGGTTTTGAGGTTTCTTCAGATTTCTTTTTCTTATAATGTTTTTTGTTATATTTTTTGTAATAACCTTTCAAAGGTTTATGTTTTTTATAAATTTTCTTTTGATGTTTTCTTGATGGTGCTTGAATTTTTTCATAATCATATTGGGCACAAAAGTCACCAAGTTCGCCTTTATTTTTCTTAAATTCAGCTTTCATTTGAGATTGAATCTTAAGTTCATTGCATAATTTTAATCCTTCATGATTAATTGTACAAACAATTTGACCATATGTGATAGATTCATAATTTGTTCCTAATGTTTCCTTAACATGATCTCTAACTCTTTGAGCAAAAAGTTTAGGTAATCCGCTAATAAATTTTTCTTTCCAAAAGCCAGATCTTTCATCTGGTCTGCTCATAACTTTAGTAATAAAAACTTCTTTGTACCATTGAAAATCTGATAATTTTGGACAAGTAAGATTAAGAAGGATAACACTATTTTTCTCGCGTTGACTACTTTGTTCTCCAATAAATTGTCTAAAGATTGACCAAATAAGTGCTGCAACAGCATCACTTTCTTGAGTAGGAATTCCATTTTCATCTTTAACTTTCTTGGATTCGTAAACTTGTCTTTTTTCAAAGGGAGTGAGGTAATGATCCCACCATTCTCTTAGAGTTCCAGTAAACCCATGAACAAGAAGAGAAACAATCTGATCTTCACTAACTTTGTTTGAATGAAGTCTATAGGCAGTTGCTGCCATAACCATTTGATGTAGAAATGAATGAAGTTGGTGTTCGGTTAAACTGTCAATTCTCCATTCATGAATTTCATTACCTTGAAAATTTCTTTGTGGAAGTAAATCATATGATTCTTCTTATAAAAGGCTTAGAGGTGTGGGTTTCTGGTAATAAGTTCTTTGGCTCTGACTTTTCCAATCCTTAATCTTGTTAATATCAAAACTTTCTTCTATAAAGTTTGACTCAAGGGTATTAATTGCTTCTTTTGTTATTGTGTTAATTTTGAGATTTGAAGTTTCACTAACTAATTCATCAATTTTCATTATGAGTAAATCATTTTGTTTGTCAAAATTAAAATTCTTTAAGTTATGATCCAATATGTTAAATCTGATAGGTTCTTCAAGTCTTTCTTTAGACTTACTTGATTCTCCTTTTTCATAAGTACTATTCTTTTTTTTTTTTCAAGAAGATTCTCAAGTTGTTCTTCAATCCTTGTTGACTGAGTGGCCATTGATCTTAACATTGGATTTGTATAATTATTTTGGCTAATTAATTGATCAATATCTGTCTTTCCTTTTGATTCTTTGAAGGGAGAAACTAAGATTTATGTTCCTTTGTAATTAAATTTTATTGAATTTTCTGGAGGATGAACTGATTTGATAAAATATTTATCAATAGTTTTCAAGTTTTTAGAAGGGTCTTGAATAACATTAACCGTTCTTCTTTCTTTGATAAATTTGAAGAGAGGAATATTTTCTTGTATTTGTTCCATCTTGTTAAACCATTCCAATTTAATTTGTTCTCTTTCTTCGTGATTATATTTTTTGAAAAATAACTTCCTATTTTTTTCGTTAAGTTCATGATAATAATCTCTTTTGATCATTTCCATATTTGGCTTAAATTCTTTATTGATTACCATGATATTCTTTCTTTGATTTTCTTCGTAAAGAAATTCTTTTTGTTCTTCTGTTAAAATTTGTGATTCAGTTAGAGAGTTTGATTCAGGAATTTCTTGATAATATCCCTGAGGTATTTTAGGACCAAAATCAACTCTTTTAAGCTTAAGATTTGTTTGATTTGGCTCAATATAAGTGTATAGACTTGAAATACTTTTTCTTCCTAAATCAATTGTTTGTTTTGAAGTCTGTCCTAGACTATGACTTCTTGTGAGTAAAGGTTGAAAGTTAATTTTAACATTTCCTTCTTGATCTTGAATAACTTTTGTGGCAACTGTTTTTTGTGTTTCAGGAATAATTTGATGATCTGTTTCGTTTAAATTTGTGAATTCCCAATCTCCCCCGGCCTGAATCTCATGCCATAGAAGTTTCTTGGGATGAGAGGCAAAAGATTTTCTATTATAATTGGCTTGCAACAGAAGAGTTTCTCCTTTTTCACTTGTTTGAATTGAATTTGGTAAGATTGTTGAAGTTGTTGCTTTATAATAAACTTGATAAATTAGTTCAAGATTTGAACTTCTCGAGTCCATATTGTATCCTTTAGTTTGAATATCAAGTGTTAATAATTTGTATAATGATTCATCGTTAAGATTTGCTCTAATATTTGGATAACATTCAAAATAAATTGGGCCTTCAGCAATGTTTGATTCTAACATTCCTAAAAGGGAATCATTGAATTCATGATGCCTGGCATCACAAAAGACAACACAAACTTGTTTGTTGAGTTCTGCTCTTGTTAAAGGAAATAATCCTACTTGGACCTTTCCAATATGAAGTCTATCATATTTTGATCTAAGGGACTCTAGATCTTCTAGACTAAAGAGTCTTTTCTGTTGTCTTGCTTCATTAGTTGTTAATGAAACTGATTTGTTAATAATTTTGATAAAATATTCTTCATCTTTTCCAATTGATCCTTTATATTTAATAACTTGACTTTCATATCTGCTCATCTTCCAAATCTTATTTGAATCTTGACTTGGTAGACTCTTACTATTCCAATTTGATAATCTTCTTTCAATTTTGCCAAGTGATATTTGTAACTCTTTCTTATCAGATCTTTTGCTTGTTTCTTCTTGTTTATTCCTAACTTCTTTTAAGAATTTTCCTTTGTTCATGATACTTTGAACTAACTTATCCATCTTCTTTCTAAGTTTTCGCAATGTTATGTTTTTAGATTTTCCTAATCGGGAACGGCACCGGGACCACCCTATACGCTCTCCTCGCTTCGATGGGCTAACCAACTGATTTTCACTGCCTTACCAACGCTTAGCAAAAATCAAAAACATATAATTAAATGAAAACTGTTGAAAGAGCAATGAATAAAACTGGCTCTGATACCATTCACGCCCAAATCCTTCTTAGAACAAGGAAAGTTTAAACAAATGGCAAGCAAAAGACATAATCATCATAAATTTGTTAAACAATAAGGTTTCTCATATTTAAGGGATGACTAATAGTCTGCTGGAGGGACGTGCTATTATGTCAGAATAACTGGCCGAGTCAGGCTTGACAGACAACCCTTTAGTCTTTGTATCATCATTAAGGTTAGGTTCAATGGAATTCAATATATATATATATATATATATATATATATATATATGTAATGTATAAAGGCAAAGGCTCTCTTTTTGGCCTCTTGTGTGGCAACTCTCTCTCTCTCTCTCTCTCTCTCTCTCTCTCTCTCTCTCTCTCTCTCTTTCTCTCTTTCTTTGTCTCTTCATGGGATCATGAATGTTTTCACTTTCTTTTCAGGTTCAAAATTGTTGCAGATTTAAAAATTATTGGGTCCCCCACTCTTTTATTCTTTTTATTTTTATATTTTATTTTTTTTGTTGTGTAAAATTTAAATCTCTGCATTTCCCTTTTTTATTTTTATGTATTTCTTTTTTTTGTATTTGTATTTTTTTCATAAAAAAATAAAATGTTTTTATTAAGGTCTATTTTGGGTGTTTACACTATTCTATTATATTATTGTAACTATATTCCAACTTATTATTTTATTATATTATTTTCCTACTTTTTTTAAAATATTAATATAAAATCATAAATGCGTTAATCACATTTCTTGAAATATATCCATTTTAATTATTTTAAAAATTTTTTATCTATCACACTTAAAATTGACTTTTTCTTTCCAACAACATTTTTTTTTGGCACGGAGGGCAACAATTTTTACATTCCTTTCCATAGGATTTTTTTTTTTTTAAAAGAAAGTTATAGAAGGTCAAACTAAACTTTAATTTGTTCATAAAATTATTTAATCACTTGTTTAAAGTAGCTAGGTACCAAAAATGTAATCATAGGTAACTATATATAAATTAATTATAGATATTTATGAGTTAAATATAAATACATAGCTAGAAATTAATATAAAATATATACATTTTTTATATCGCCACATGAGGTCCCTTTATTAAATTAGTACTTTTACATAGATAATTTAGGAAAATAATGAGTGGATAGTAGAAATTTATTAATATTTTTGTAATACTAATAAACAAAATTTTAGGATTTAAATGTGGCCGCAACTTTAAAAAATAAATTCTAACAAATTATATATATATATATATATATATATATATATATTGTAACGACCTGCTTACTTTACTACATAATCAACCATATTAAATATCATTAGCTTAAAACGTAGTAAAGTCAACCCGAACCTGTGGTATCGGGGACACACCTGTCATATATAGCGGAAACCTAAGCAGCAGTAAACATAAATTCCATTTACCAAACCATAAAAATACAATATACCAAAGTTATCTACATTCCACCACAATATTGTATATGTACATTCCCCAAAACATCGCAAGATATATCTAACATCCTCCAACAAAAATTTACTGATCCTAGTTCAAAAAGTCACCCTCTTAACGGGGTAGCAATAACTGTTTCAATAGCGGGCTCGGTCCGCCTGTCTTTTTGGGTCCCCTAAAATGGTTTAAGTTAGGGTGAGACACTTCTAAGTAAGCGAAATAAACTAAATACAGCTGTGTGACAATATGAATATTGATGTGCTATAATAAATACATAGTACATGTCATAGGTTTGAAATACTGATAATAACATAACTGAGTAAACATACACTTTCATAGAATTAATAAATCATACTGCATCACACTGTTTATAAAACCATCTAATATAACTAATAATTCTAAAATTTACCCAAGATGAATAGTTAGTTGATGTCATGTATTACCTCCCATGATGGATTGTGTAACCCGAAAGCGGGACCCGACAATGGCTGGCCAACCACTGCCGAGTCAAAAATGTCAGTAAGTACAATGGGCCTGCCACACCCGGGTCCGGACTATCAGGTGGACGTCTACAACTCTACACTGAAAGCCACATTGACTATCCATCTCCCACCCCCTCTACTAGCAAGGGCAGTTAGCACAAGTCTGAACTGAACTAAACTGTATAGCTACGGTACCGTGCTCCTGGAATTGATCTGAATTATCATTTGGGTTCTGAAAACATATAGTACATGATAATATATTGTTTGAACATAAATAGATTGATAGCATTTTTCTAAATTCTGTAATAACATAAATAATTACGACCTTACGCCGAATACATTCAAAACTGCAGCCTCCCACCAAAAACATGCATAACTACGGCCTTACGCCAGCTGTCAATCACAGCCTTGCACTGAGCATAACATACATACTGATCTGAATAAATGTATTGTTTATCATATATTCTGAAATCATAGTTTAGTATATTATCAAGTTATTCTTAAAATAACTGCAAATATGTTTTTCTTCTAAAATTGACTTAACATAATACAATTTGTGTAAAATAATATTCATGTCATACAATGTGACGACGTGCTTATTTTCCACATTTTTTTTAAAACATAATAATAATAAAATCAATATCTCATATTCCAGCTCAGCAGATCATAATCCACCTGGACCCGTGTGTACTAGGGATACATCAGACCACAATACGAAATCCTAAGCAGCAGAAAACAAACAATCATACACATCTCAATACCATATATCACAATATACCAGAGTTACTACAATCACTGTATCTCAGTATATACATCCCAAAAATCATATCTAGGGACATTTCCCCTAAAATCTAACTGTCCCTACAAAAACTTACTCTTCACAGAGGGCAGATAAACAACTCTAGATCAGCGGGGCTTTTCCCGCTCTCTTATCAGGGGCTCCTGAAAAGTTTATAAAATTTAGGGGTGAGACACCTCTCAGTAAGGGAAATAAATTAATATCAGTGTGTGAATACATGAGTATTCTGTGTTTTACATATACCATACATAACATATTCAGTAACTATTTGTCAAAATCTAGGAAACATATATATATATATATATATATATATATCAAAACATGGCAGAACATACTACATTTTCATAATCATATCTCATCTCATATCATAATAATAATAACACAAAATATTCCTGGTAGGTTAGCTGGTTGTTGTCATGTATTACCCCCACATGACTGGGTTGTGTGGCCCAAAAGCGGGACCTGACAATGGTTGGTCGACCACTGTCAAGTCAAACATACAATCTGTAAGTCCGATGGGTCTGCCTGACCTGGTCCATACACTAGGGGCGATCACACACACTTCTTAATAACCACATCGACCATCCAATCTCACACCACTCCGTACAGCGGCGTTAACACAAATATCATGATCACGAAGACCATGCACACATAGCAACGGTATCGTGCAAGTGTTAGCTTAGACTAAGCCAACCAGGTTCTGATATCATATAACATATACTAAAACTGTGATACGTAGATATCTTATATCATTTATTTTCACATCAATCATATCATTTTGTATATATACATGTATCATGAAAATCATCGACCCATACGCCAGTATTACACATTTTATCATAGCTCGGCCCGTACGCTGGCAAATCATACCATAGCTCAGCCCATACGCTGGAAAATCACATCCATAGCATGGCTCGTACGCCGGCAAATCATATCATAGCCCAGCTCGTACACTGGAAAATCATACACATAGCACGGCCCGTAGGCCGGCAAAATATATGTATATAAAATCTCGGCCCATACGCCGGTTTTCCATCATAAAAATCTGTATCATAATCACATTTCCATAAAACAGTATCTTATACATTTAATACTCATTCCACACTAACAGATTTGCCGCATATTCAATCATACGATCATTTTCACAGTATTTTTCCCAAATATAAATCATATATAAATATATTTATTTTCCTGAAACCAAATGTTATACATATGTACATACATTTTCTCAAAAAGAACTAGCTTAGTTTATCCCCTTACCTGGCTATTGAGAAAGCCCTCAAAACAATCTAGTCTAACTCCCATAGGATTTCCTGACCAATACCCTAAAAATGAAAACTTCAGTATTAAATTTCAGTATTTTCATGCGTACATCATTTCTTATAACTACCCTGAGGCCAAATTTGGCTTAAAAAGTCTTACCACAACTCTGGGATGATTCCCAACTTGCTTCAACCAACGATCCGCTCTAGTAGATTTGGAGAGAACTTTCCTAAGAGCATCATGGTGGCTTCAAACTGTCGATCCGGCGAAGATTTGGCCTAGAATCGAAGAGAGAGAGAGAGAGAGAAAACTGAAGAGGAGAGAGAAAGGGAAAACTTAGCTTCTTTAAAAAGTCAAAATCCAAATTTCCATATTTATAGAACAGGGGAATTCATCGACGAGCCACGTCGTTGACGAATCCTTCAATAATCTCATCGACGAAATTCAGTCTTCGTCGATGAAATTTAGTTGGCTCAAACCCCCTCTTGGTATTTCTTCGTCAACAAGTCCCCTGTATTTGTCGATGAATTCTCTTATACCTTCGTCGACGAGTCCTCTATATTCGTCAACGAGGAGCTAAGAATTCCTTAGGATTTTTCCTTTCCAAAATGCAATATCGTCGACGAAGTCGACTTCCTCTTTTTGTTTCCAGTTTCCATTCCCCTTTCTTTTATTATTTAAATACCATTACTCTTCAGGTCGTTACATTCTCCCCTCCTTATAAAATTTCATCATCAAAATTTACTATTCACTTAACTCGTCATCCCTTAACAAGAAAAAAAAAAAGGGTCTACTTATTTTATTACTTACCCTCACTTATGGCGGAAGAATACCATGGTTACATTCCGAGTCTTGGGAGATTACATATACAAAAGAAAACTTCTCCCAATACTAAAATGCTATACTATTTAAACCATTACATGTACCTGCAAAAGAAAATATTACCTAACTACTTACATTTTACCCAATCAAACTTCTTGGAATAGATGTGGGTACCTCTGTTTCATCTGTTCCTCAGATTCCCATGAAGCTTCTTTAATTGCATGATTCTTTCACAAAACTTTTACCTGAGGAATCTTCTTGTTACGTAGCTCCTGTACCTTCCTGTCCAGAATCTGTACTGGTACCTCCGTATACCCCAGTGAATCACTAAGCTCCAACTCATCATAACTGATAATATGAGAAGGATCTAGGACATATTTCCTCAACATAGCAACATGGAATACGTCGTGAATCCTGGATAACACAGGTGGTAAAGTTATCCTGTAGGCTATCGGCCCCACCTTATCTAGAATCTCAAATGGACTGATAAACCTAGGACTAAGTTTACCCTTCTTCCCAAATCGCATAACACCTTTCATCGGAGCTATCTTCAAAAACACATGATTACCCACATCAAATTCCAGATTCCTGCAGCAATTATCAGCATAACTTTTCTGTCAGCTCTGAGTTGCACTGATCCTGTCTCTGATAAGCCGAACCTTATCACAGGCATGTTGTACCAGTTCTAGCCCCACTACTTGCCGCTCACCCACTTCATCCCAAAACAAAGGAGATCAACATATCCTACCATATAGAGCCTCAAATGGTGTCATGCCAATGCTGGACTGGTAACTATTATTATACGCGAACTCTATCAATGGTATGAATTGATTCCAACTACCCCCAAAGTCTAATACACACGCTCAGAGCATATCCTCTAGTATCTATATCGTTCTCTTAGTCTGCCTGTCTGACTGGGGATGGAATGTCATACTAAACGATAACTGAGACCCCAGAGCCTCCTGCAAAGTCCTTCAAAATCGTGACATGAAACGCGGGTCTCAATCTGACACAATCGATACTGGCACCCCATGAAAACGAACTATCTACTAAATATAGATCTCCACTAAACGGTTGAGGGAGTAGCTGATTTTGATAGGTATAAAGTGCGCGGTCTTAGTCAAATGGTCAACAATCACCCAAATGGCATTTTGGCCATGTAATGTCGTTGGCAGTCCTGACACGAAGTCCATAGATATATAATCCCACTTCCACTCCGGGATAAATAACGGTTGCAACTGCCCTACCAACCTCTGGTGCTCAGCTTTTACCTACTGACACGTCAAACACTAGACTACATACTCGGCGATTTCTTTCTTCATGCCACTCCACCAGTATGAATCTCGCAGATCTCTGTACATCTTTGTATTACCGGGATGAACTGTATACAAAGATATGTGAGCCTCCTCTAAAATAGTCTTCCTGATCTCAGTATCGGCAGGAACGCATAATCTGGAACGGAATCGCAAAGTTCCGTCGCTCCGTCATCTACAATACTGAACTCCTCCCCTTGACCACTATGTACTCTATTCATCACCTCTTCTAATTCTGGGTCTTCCTTCTGGGCAGCTTTATTTCTTTCTTGCAGAGTAGGCTATACTACTAAGGTGGCAATACACACTAGAAGATCACTCTCCACCAATTCTATACCAAGCCTCTCCAGATCCATTATGATTGGATGCTGGATTTCCATAGCTGCCAACACTAGTTCTTTGGATTTCCTACTCAACGCATCAACTACCACGTTTGCTTTCCCCGGGTGATAACTGATGGTACAATCAAAATCCTTTATCAGTTCCAACCACCTTCTTTGCCTCATATTCAGTTCCTTCTACGTGAAGAAATACTTTAAACTCTTGTGGTCAGAGAAAATCTCACACTGCTCACTGTACAAGTAATGCCTCCAAATTTTTAATGCATGTACCACTGCAGCCAATTCAAGATCATGTGTAGGATAGTTCTTTTCATATTCTTTCAACTGCCTGGACGCATACGCCACTACCCTGCCATACTGCATTAATACACAGCCAAGTCCCTTCAAGGACACATCACTGTAAATGACATACCCCTCACCCCCTGATGGGATAACCAATATTGGTGTTGTGACCAATCTTTGCTTCAGTTCTTGAAAACTCTGCTCACAGCTGTCATCCCACTCAAATCTGACATTCTTCCTCGTCAGTCATGTCAAAGGTCCTGACAAGGCTGAGAATCCCTCAACGAAATGGCAATAATAGCCAGCTAGCCCCAAGAAACTCCTGATCTCCTAGACATTTCTTGGTCTAGCCTAATTTACTACCACCTCAATCTTGCTAGGATCCACAGAAATACCATCTCCAAATACAACATGCCCCAATAACACGACCTTCTCAAGCCAAAATTCACATTTACTGAACTTGGCGTACAACTTTTTTTCCCGAAGTGTCTGCAAAACCTGCCTCAGATGCGTCTCATGCTCCTCATAACTCTTCGAACCAGTACATCATCAATAAAAACAACAACAAACTGGTCTAGGTATTGGTGAAAGGCTCTGTTCATCAAATCCAATACAGCAGGAGCATTCGTCAGACCAAATGGCATAATAAGAAACTCGTAATGCCCGTACCTAATCCTAAAGGCCGTCTTCGAGACGTCTTATGCGTTCACTTTTATTTGATGGTAGCCGAATTTGAGGTCAATCTTCAAATATACCCGTGTACCCTGAAGCTGGTCAAACAAATCGTCAATACAGGGTAGAAGATACTTGTTCTTGATTGTCGCTTTATTAATCTCCCTATAGTCTATACACAACCTCATAGTCCCATCTTTCTTCTTTATAAATAAAATTGGAGCTCCCCACGGAGATACACTGGGTCGTATGAAGCTTTTATCAAGTAGATCTTGTAACTGATTCTTTAATTCTGCCAATTCTGCGGGCACCATCCGGTATGGTACTTTAGAAATCGGCGCTATACTTGGAAGTAGATCAATAGGGAAATCTACCTCACAATCGGGTGGCAAGCCTGGTAACTCATCTGGGAAAACATCTGTAAACTCCTTTACTACAGGCGTGCTAGCAAGTTTCAATTCATTCCCTGACATCTCCTTCACAATAGCCACGAACCCTTGACAACCACTCAACAGTAGTCTTCCGGCCTGGATAGTTGAAACTAGCTTAGGCGGGGATCGCACCCGTGACCCTACGAACTTGAATTCTGTTTTCCACGGAGGTCTAAATATCAATTCTCATGCTCGGCAATCTATGCTGGAAAAATTAGCTGCTAGCCAATCCATGCCAAAGATAACATCAAACCCGTGCATGTCCAGCACTATCAAATCAACCAACAAAGTCTTTCCTTGAATATCAACTGGACAACCCTGGAGCACCATATTACACCTCACTGCTAACCCAGTTGGTGTAGATACCAACAATTTAACATTCAATGATCGTGTTTCAGCCCCACATAATTTAACACACCTCGAAGACACGAACGAGTTCGTAGCTCCTGAATCAAACAATGCTATAATTTTAAAAGAAAACATAACAACCATACCTATCACCACGTCACCCGCCGTCTCAACCTCACCTGGCGTCAAAGTAAACAATCTGGCTGTAGTCGTATTTCTCTACTGGCCCCCACATGGCACCTGATAACCTCCCCGGTATGGTCTGGGAGCTGGAACTGCATCTAGTGGGGTAGGGCAATCTCGCACCATGTGCCCCGATCTACCGCAGCGATAACACACCATACCACCATCTGGTGAGGTAGGACAGTCTCGCACCATATGCCCCGATCTACAGCAGTGATAGCACACCATACCACCAGCTCGACACTCTCCTCAGTGCCTCCTACCACAAGTCTGACAGACTGTAGGACCCTGCTCTACCTGCACCTCACGTCCTCTTGTCTCCTGCCTCCGTCCCCTGCCATGATTTCCTCTCCTCCATTGACCTGGTCTATGACCCTGCTGGTAACTGGTAGATGCAGATCTCTTCCTCTGTCACTGCTCCTCTGCATCAAGACGCTCACCAATCTCTGCCAAGGCTGCCCTGTCAACTAACTCAGCAAAGTCTTGGATCCGCAGCACTACCACCTGCGTGAATATACTCCGCCTCAAGCCTCTCTCAAACTGCCTCGCCTTCTTTACCTCATCAGGACCAATGTATGGGGCAAAAAAGGAGAGCTCAATGAAACGCGCCGCATACTACTAGACAGATAGTTGTCCCTGCTTCAGACTCAAGAACTCTTCTACCTTAGTCTCCCTGACAGTAGCTGGAAAATACCTATCAAAGAACAATTTTTTAAACCGATCCCATGTCATGGCTATAAGGGTCGCCCTCTACTGCTCCAATAGTCTCATTGCAGTCCACCACCTCTCGGCCTCTCCTGCCAATCTATAGGTGGCGAAGAGGACCCTCTGTTCCTCAGTACACTGCAACACGGCCAAGACTTTCTCGGTCTCCTACATCCAATTCTCAGTGACTACAGGATCAACTCCACCCAAGAATGTCGGAGGATTCATCTTCGTAAACTTCTCTATAGTGCACCCATGGCCTGTAGATGGACCACTCTACTCCCTCGAGCTCCTAGCGATCTCAACCATAACCTGCTGAGCTACGCTACGTAATACCGTGTCAGAGTCGGTCCCAGCTGCACCTGATGGTCCTACCCCATCACTGCCACTCGCATGGGCACTATTTCCTTCTAGATCCATCTTGAAAACAACAACTGCAACTTAGGAATTCTATCTTTATAATTTACCCACCTATCCTCACCACTTATCTCAACATTTCTAGCTCATTTCTAATCCCCTATTCTACATTCTAGGGACACAACCCGACAATAGCTTACTATGGTTTTCCTGAAATTGTTACCCTAGGAAAAACATAGAAACTACCACGGAAGTCCTACCTCTAGACTGTAGAACAATCCTAAATCTTTTCCGAAACTCTGATATCATTTCCGCTGCATTCTAACCTTGCAACCTAGGCTTTAATACCACACTGTGATGACCTGCTTATTTTTCACATTTTTTTTAAAACATAATAATAATAAAATCAATATCTCATATTCTAGCTCAGCAGATCATAATCCACCTGGACCCATGCGTACCAGGGATACATCAGACCATAATACAAAAGTCTAAACAGCAGAAAACATACAATCATACACATCTCAATACCATATATCACAATATACCAGAGTTACTACAATCACTGTATCTTAGTATATACATCCCAAAAATCATATCTAGGGACATTTCCCCCAAAATCTAATTGTCCCTACAAAAACTTACCCTTCACAGAGGGCAGATAAACAACTCTAGATCAGCGGGGCTTTTCTCGCTCTCTTATCAGGGGCTCTTGAAAAGTTTATAAAATTTAGGGGTGAGACACCTCTCAGTAAGAGAAATAAACTAATACCAGTGTATGACAACATGAGTATTCCGTGTTCTACATATACCATACATAACATATTCAGTAACTATTTGTCAAAATCTGGGAAACATATATATATCAAAACATGGCAGAACATACTACATTTTTATAATCATATCTCATCTCATGTCATAATAATAATAACACAAAACATCCCTGGTAGGTTAGCTAGCTGCTGTCATGTATTACCCCCATATGACTAGGTTGTGTGGCCCGAAGGCGGGACCTGACAATGGTTGGCCGACCACTGCCAAGTCAAACATACAGTCTGTAAATCCGATAAGTCTGCCTGACCTGGTCCGTACACCAGGGCCGATCACGCACACTTCTTAATAACCACATCGACCATCCAATCTCACACCACTCCGTACAGCGACGTTAACACAAATATCATGATCACGAAGACCATGGACACATAGCAACGGTACCGTGCAAGTGCTAGCCTAGACCAAGCCAACCATGTTCTGATATCATATAACATATACTAAAATTGTGATACATAGATATCTCATATCATTTATTTTCACATCAATCATATCATTTTGCATATATACGTGTATCATGAAAATCATCGGCCCATACGCCGGTATTACACATTTTATTATAGCTCGGCCCGTATGCCGGTAAATCATAGCACAGCCTGTACGCTGGAAAATCACATCCATAGCTCGGCTCATACGCCATAAAATCATACCATAGCCCAGGCCGTACGCTGGCAAATCACATCTATAGCACGGCCCATACGCCGGCAAATCATATCATAGCCCAACCCGTACGCTGGCAAATCATACATATAGCACGGCCCGAACGCCTGCAATATATATATATAAAATCTCGGCCCATACGCCGGTTTTCCATCATAAAAATCTGTATCATAATCACATTTCCAGAAAACAGTATCTCATACATTTAATACTTATGCCACACTAACATATTTTCCGCATATTCAATCATACGATCATTTTCACAGTATTTTCCCAAGTATAAATCATATATAAATATATTTATTTTCCTGAAACCAAATGTTATACATATATACATACATTTTCTCAAAAAGAACTAACTTAGTTTATCCCCTTACAAGACTACTGAGAAAGCCCCCAAAACAATCTAGTCTAACTCCCGTAGGATTTCCTGACCAATACCCTGAAAATGAAAACTGCCAGTATTAAACTTCAGTATTTTCATGCGTACATCATTTCTTATAACTACCCTGAGGCCAAATTTGGCTTAAAAAGCCTTACCTCAACTCTAGGATGATTCCCAACTTGCTTCCACCAACGATCCGCTTCGACAGATTTGGAGAGAACTTCCCCAAGAGCGTCGTAGTGGCTTCAAACTTTGATCCGGCGAAGATTTGGCCTGAAATCGAAGAGAGAGAGAATCAAATAGGAGAGAGAGAGAGAGGGAAAACTTAGCTTCTTTAGGAAGTCAAAATCCGGATTTCCATAATTATAGAACAGGGGAATTCATCGACGAGCCGTCATTCGTCGACGAATCCTTCAATAATCTCATCGACGAAATTCAGTCGGCTCAAACCCCCTTTTGGTATTTCTTCATTGACAAGTCCCCTGTATTCGTCGACGAATTCTCTCATACCTTCGTCGACGAGTCCCCTGTATTTGTCGATGAATTATCTTATACCTTCGTCAACGAGTCCCCTATATTCGTCGACGAGGAGCTGAGAATTCCTTGGGATTTTTCCTTTCAAAAATGCAATGTCGTTGACGAAGTCGACTTCCTTCTTTTGTTTCTAGTTTCCATTCCCCTTTCTTTTATTATTTAAATATCGTTACTCTTTCGGTCGTTACATACAAACTCAATAAAATCATGAATTCTGTTCTGAAATCATATTTCCTAACATTTCATATTAAAAATACATATTTCTGTGTAACAGCAGTATTTTCCCAAATATGCATTTTCTTAGATATACTCATATATAATACATGTTTTCTAAACATAATTCTACTATTAAATAATAATAGTTTTCATAGAAAATTACTGTTTTAGTTTACTCCCTTACCTGACTTTTGAAAGGCCCCTACAATGTCTAGTCCTACACCCGCAGGGTTCCCCATTCAATACCCTGAAAATAATATCTCCCTGCACAAAACTTCAACATTTCTTCGAGTATTACATTTCCTACAACTGTAGGAAAGCCAAATACTAAATAAAAAGTCTTACCTTGAATTTGGGATGCCACCAACGATCCACTCCAACAAACTTGAAGAGAACTTTCTCAGGAGTATCTTGGTGGCCTCGGATCGTCGAACCGACAAGAATTTGGCCCAAAATCCTAGAGAGAAGGGGGAAGGGACAAATAGGAGAGAGAGAGAGAGAGAGAGAGAGAGAGAGAGAGAGAGTTTCTACGCATAATTCTGCAAAAAAATTTGAGTTTAGGCTATTTATAAACCTGCACTCATCGACGAGCCACGTCACTTCGTTGACAAGGCCACGAAGGAAGTTTGTCGACGAATGGCTATTCCTTGTCGACAAAATTCAGAGCTGAAAATAGCCTCTCGGTAACTTCTTATCCACGAGATGCATGTCCCCGTCAATGATCCCAATAAGCGGCTTCATCGACAAACGCTGCACGTTCGTCAACGAGGACCTGCTGTAATCCCCTTTACAATTTTCTTTTTCTCCCACTTTATTATTTAATCATTATAATTTCTTCAAGTCTCTACATTCTCCCCTCCTTATAAAATTTCGTCCTCGAAATTTACTATCCATATGATTCCCCATCCCTGAAAGATAACCAGTCTACTTATCTTATTACTTATCCTCACTTATGGCGGAGGAATACCATGGTTACGTTCAAAGTTCTGGGAGATTACATATACAAAATAAAATTCTCCCAAAACTAAAGTACTACTTATTATAAACTACTACATATACTGACTAACCTGCAAAAGAAACATTACACAATTATCTACACTTTATCTGATTATAATTGAACTTCATGGAACAATTGTGGGTATTTCTATCTTATCTGTTTCTCAAGCTCCCAAGAAGCTTCTTCTATTGCTTGATTCCTCCACAGGACTTCTACTAGAGAAATCTTCTTATTACGTAATTCCTATTCTTTCTTGTCCAAAATCTGTACCGGTACCTCCTCATAAACTAGTGAATCACTGAACTCTGATTCACCATAACTAATTGCATGAGAAGGGTCTGGGACGTATTTCCTTAACATGAAAACATGAAATACTTCATATATCCTGGACAACACAGGTGGTAAAGCTAACCTGTAGGCAACTGGCCCCACTTTCTCTAGAATCTCAAATGGGCCAATAAACCTAGGGCTAAGTTTACCTTTCCTTCTAAATCTCATAACCCCTTTCAACAAAACTATTTTCAAAAACACATGATCACCGATATCAAACTCTAATTTCCTGCGGCGGTTATCGGCGTAACTTTTTTGTCGACTCTGAGCTGCACTAATTCTATCTCTGATGAGCTGAACCTTATCATATGCTTGTTGTACTAATTCTGGTCCCACAACTCGCCACTCACCCATATCGTCCAAATATAAAGGAGAACGATATCTCCTACTGTAAAGTGCCTCAAACGATGTCATGCCAATGCTGCCCTAATAATTGTTATTATACGTAAACTCCACCAGCGGCATGAATGGAGTCCAACTACCCCCAAAATTCAGCATGCATGCTTGAAACATATTCTAATATCTGAATCATCCTCTCAGTCTACCCATTTGATTGAGAATGGAATGTTGTGCTAAAAGATAACTGAGACCTTAGAGCTTTCTACAAGCTTCTCCAAAATCGTGACGTGAAATGTGGGTCTCGATCTGACACTATAGACACTGACACTCCATAAGAACAGACTATTTTCTGAATATAAATCTTTGCCAGGTGGTTAAGGGAGTAGCTGATCTTGATAAGAAGGAAATGGGCGGTCTTAGTCAAATGATCTACAATCACCTAGATTGCATTCTAGCTATGCAATGCTGATGGCAACCCTGAAACAAATCCCATAGATATATGATCCTATTTCCACTCTGGGATAAAAAGTGGCTGCAACTAACCTACAAACCTCTAGTGCTTAGCTTTGACTTCCTGGCATGTCAAACACTGTGCTACATACTCAGCAATCTCCTTCTTCATACCACTCCACCAATAAGACTCTTGTAAATCCCTATACATTTTCGTGCTACCAGGATGAACCTTGTACAAAGATTTGTGAGCCTCTTCCAAATGGTCTTTTTGATATTAGTATCTGCACGAATACATAATCTAGAACGGAATCACAGAGCTCTATCATCTGTAATACAAAATTCCTCTCCCTAACCATTCTGTACTCTGACCATTACTTCTGCTAACTCTGGATCCTCCTTCTAAGCAGCTTTAATCCTTCCCTACAGAGTAGGCCGCACCACTAAACTAATAATACATACCTAAGGATCACTCTCGATCAACTCTATGCCGAATCTTTCCAGATCCACATGATCGGATACTGAATCTCCATAGCTGCCAGCACTGTCCCACAAACTTCCTACTCAATACGTCAGCTACCACGTTTGCTTTTCCTAGGTGGTAACTGATAGTACAATCAAAATCTTTTATGAACTCCAACCACCTTCTCTGCCTCATGTTCAATTCCTTTTAAGTGAAGAAATACTTTAAACTCTTATAGTCGGAGAAGATTTCACATCGCTCGTCATACAGGTAATGCTTCCAAATCTTCAGTGCATGTACTACTACATCCAATTCAAAATCATGGGTAGGGTAGTTCTTTTCATATTCTTTCAACTTCCTGGAAGCATACGCTACCACCCTATCATGCCGCATCAATATACAGCCAAGTTCCTTTAAGGATGTATCACTGTAGATAACATAACCTTCACCCCCTGACAGGATGATCAACACTGGTGCCATGACAAGCCTTTACTTTAATTCATGGAAACTCTACTCACAAATGTCGTCCCATTCAAATATGACGTTCTTCCTAGTCAGTCGCGTCAGAGGCCCTGATAACGTTAAGAATCCGTCAACAAAACGACTGTAATAACCATCCAACCCCAAGAAACTCGTGATCTCTTAGACGTTCCTTGGTCTAGCCCAATTCACTACCCCGCCAATTTTACTAGGATTTATAGAAATTCCATCCCCTGAGATAACATGCTAAAAAAAAACAACCTTCTCAAGCCAGAATTCACATTTACTGAACTTGGCGTACAACTTCTTTTCCCTGAGCGTCTGTAAGACCTGCCTCAAATGCATCTCATGCTCCTCATAGCTCCTCGAATAGACCATTACATCATCAATAAAAACAGCAACAAACTGGTCTAAATATTGTTGGAAGATTCTATTCATCAAATCCAAAAATATTGCAGAAGCATTCGTTAGACCAAAAGGCATAACAAGAAATTCATAATATCCATACCTAGTCCGAAAAGCCGTCTTCGATACATCTTCTGCCTTTACCTTTACTTGATGGTAGCCTGATCTGAGATCAATCTTAGAATACACCCGTGTACCCTGGAGCTGATCAAATAAATCATTTATATGGGGTAGAGGATACTTGTTCTTGATTGTCACCTAATTAATTTCCCTATAATCTATACACATCCTCATGGTCCCGTATTTCTTTTTCACAAATAACACTGGAGCTCCCCACGGAGATACATTAGGTTGTATAAAACCCTTATTAAGCAAATCTTACAACTGATTCTTTAATTATGCCAACTCTGCTGGCACCATTCGGTAAGGTGCCTTAGAGATCGGCGCTGTACCTAGAAGCAGATTAATAGGAAAATCTACCTTACGATTAGGTGGTAAGCCTAGTAGCTCATCTGGAAACACATCTATAAACTCTTTTACTACTAGCATACTATTGAGCTTCAATTCATTCCCTGACATTTCTTTCACAAAGGCCACGAATCCTTGAAAACCACTCAGGAGCAGTCTCCTTGCTTGAATAGCTGAAACTAACTAAGGCGGTGATTGCACTCATGACCCTATAAACTTGAATTCTAATATTCCCGAAGGTCTGAATATCACTTCTCTTTAACGACAATCTATACTGGCAAAGTTAGCTACTAGCCAATTAATGCCGAATATGACATCAAACCCATGCATGTCTTGCACTATCAAATCAGCAGGCAAAATTTTCCCCTATATATCCATTGGACAGCCCCGAAGCACCCTACTACACCTCACTGCTGACCCAGTTGGTATAGTCACTAACAGTTCAATGTCTAATAACTGTTTTTTTGCCCCACATAATTTGATACATCCCATAGACACGAACTAGTGTGTGACCCCTGAATCAAATAATACAATAACTTTAAAGGAAAGCATGCTAACCATACTTATCACCACGTCGTCAGCTGTCTCAACATCACTCGGTGTCAAAGCAAAAACTCTAGCTGGAGTCATATTCCTCTGCTGGCCTCCACGTGGTGCTTGATAGCCTCCCTGAGCAGGTTTAGGAGCAGGAGCAGCACCAATCTGAGCCTAAAAGTCTCTCATCATATGCCCTAACTCCCCACAGTGGTAGTAGATACCTCGCCCGGCATGACACTCGCCCGGATGTCTCTTTCCACAAGTCAAGGAAGCTGGAAATGGCTGCATAGCTTGAAACCCACGACTCCCCGACTCCTGCCTCCAATATCTGTAGTAGCCACCTCTTTTCCATGAACCCCGACTGGACCCCTACTGGGAACAAAACTACGTGGATCTCTTCCTCTGTCTCTGCTCCTCAGCCTCCAACCACTCTCCAACTTCTGCTATAGTTGCTCTATCTACTAGTTTGGCGAAATCTTGCAACTTCAGTATCAACACTTGCTTATATAATTCTCTCCTCATACCTTTTTCAAACTATCTTACCTTTTTTGTCTCATCTACAATAATGTACGAGGCAAAGCAAGATAACTCAATGAACCTCGCCGCGTACTGCTGCACTGTCTGTTGTCCTTGCTTCAAATTTAGGAACTTCTCAATCTTGGCTTCCCTGGATGAGGCTAGAAAATATCTATCAAAAAATATCTCCTTAAATCACTCCCATGTCATCTCTATAGGCACTGTCGTCTACTGCTCTAAGAGTTTCACTACCGTCCACTATCTCTCAGCCTCTTCAGTCAGTTTATACATAGCGAACAGCACCCTCTGCTCCTCAGTACACTGTAGAACTGCAAATACTTTTTCAATCTCTTACACCCAGTTTTCAGCGACTGCAGAATCAATTCCTCCCGAGAAGGCCTGAAGATTCATCTTGATAAACTTCTCAATCGAACTGCCGTGGCCTGCAGACGGACCACTCTGCTCTCTGGAGTTCCTTGCAATTTCAAACATGACTTGCTAAGTCACGCTACGCAATACTGCATCTGAATCACCACCTACAGTGCCTGAGGGCCCAACACCCTCATTACCACTAACATGGGCGCTATTACCTCCAAATCTATCCTAAAAAGACAATAAACTTAACTTAGGACCCTACTACCATAACATATCATCTAACTAGTATATTATATCCGTAACTAATTCATCATCCCTGATCTTAATTCAAGGTTCAATCTTGCAACCTAGATACCCAACCCGACGATAGTTTACTATGACTTTCCTGAAATCGTCACCCCTGGAAAGACACACAAATCATCACAGAAGTCCTGTATCTAGACTACAAAACCAGACCTCAAATTCCCCTATCCTATACTTTGGTATTGTTACTGTAACAACCTAAAAATATATATATATTAATTAATTAATTTAAAAAAATTAATAATAATAATAATTAATTAAATTAAGAAATTTAAGGATTTTGGATATACATATATATATATATATATATAAGTATATATAAAAGTAAAGTATGGATAAAGGAGAACAAAAAAAAGGACTTAGTGGTTAAGTCTTTGATGGAAGCACCTGGAACAAGCAGAAGCAGGAACTCACGCTGGAGCAGATAGAAAGAGAAAAAAAAAAATTCTCTCAGCTCACGTTCTCCACTCCTCTTCTCTCTATAATTTTGCGGCAGATTCTCGCCCAATTAAAAATCTGAAAATACCACTAGACTTCATTCTTCGCCACCAACATATCTACCGAAGTGGATTTGTCGTAGGAATAACGTGGGCATATCTCTTAGGGTAAGGCAAATTTTTATTCTTACCTCAATTTTTCTTAAATTTTAAGCCAAATTGACGATCAAACACCACCACGAGAGTCTAGGGATGATTCTCTACAAATCTAGCGGAGGAGATTTCTCGTGGGGTCATTATGGAAATAGCCCCAAAACTAGAATAAATGGGTTATTTAGAAATTAATTGGTATTTAATTATTGTAAATTAGGAAATGTTAAAATAATATTTTATTGGGGTTGATTTGATTGAATCAGGGTTCGGGTGAGTGCTGCGGGTATAATTTTGGGAACCCTATAGGCGTGGTTCAGGAAATTAGGTAAGGGGGTGTAACAACCCGGAGAATAATGGTATTTATATAATAAAGAGAAGGGGAAATGGAAATCAGAAGTAGAAGGAAGCAGTTGACTTCGTCGACGAATATAGGGGATTCATCGACGAAGGCTTAAGAGAATTCGTCAACAAATACATGGGATTCGTCGACGAAGAAATACCGAGAGTAGTTTCTGAGCCGCCTGAATTTCATTGACGAGGAATGAATTTCGTCGATGAAATTAATGAAGGATTTGTCGATGAAGGACGTGGCTCGTCGACGAATCCAGTTATATATATATATATATATATATATATATACATATATGTAAAAATCCATATTTTTAACTTACAAACGAAGCTACCTCTTCTCTCTCTCTCTCTCCCCTTCGGTTTTCTTTCTCTCTCTCTCTCTCTCTCTCTCTCTCTCTCTCTCTTTCTCTCTCTCTCTCTCTTTGATTCTAGGCCAAATTTACGCCGGATCGACAATCCGAAGTCACCACGACTCTCCTGGGGAAGTTCTCTCCAAATCTGTCAGAGCGGATCATTGGTGGAAGTAAGTTGGAAACCATCCCAAATCCAGGGTAAGGCTTTTTACTCAATATTTGGACTTTTGACAATTGAAGGAATTGTTATACGCGTAGAAATACTGAACTTTAATACTGGGTATTTTCATTTTCAAGGTATTGGTCAGGAAATCCTACGGGGGTTAAACCAGATTGTTTTGGAGGCTTTCTCAGTAGTTAGGTAAGGGGATAAACTAAGTTAGTACTTTTTGAAAAATGTTTGTATATTATTATAGAACTCGATTTCAGGGAAATGAATATATATTTATATATGAATTATATTTGGGAAAATTCTGTTAAAATGACGGTATGTTGAATATGTGAAAATTTGTTAGTGTGATATGAGTATAGAATGCTATGAAATACTGTTTTTGGAATTGTGTTTATGATATGGATTGTTATAATGGGAAAACCGGTGTACGAGCTGAGATTTTTATATGTGATATGTTTGTCGGCGTACGAGCCGTGCTATGATGTGATTCGTCAGCGTACGGGCTGTGCTGTGATGTGTTTGCCGACGTACGGGCTGTACTATGATGTGATTTGCCAGCGTACGAGCCATGCTATGATATGATTTTCTGGCATACGGGCTATGCTATGATGTGGTTTGCCAGTATACGGGCCATACTATGATGTGATTTGCCAGCTTACAGGCTGTGCTATGATGTGGTTTGCCGGCGTATGCGCCGTGCTATGATAAAATGTGTAATACCGACGTACGGGCCAATGATTTTCATAATATACGTATATATGCGAAATGATATGATTAATGTGAAAATATATGATATGAGATATCTATGTATCACGGTTTCAGTATATATTATATGATATCAGAACCTGGTTGGCTTGGTTTAGGCTAGCACTTGCACGGTACTGTTGCTATGTGTCCATGGTCTTCGTGATCATGATATTTGTGTTAACGCCGCTGTACGGAGTGGTGTGAGATTGGATGGTCGATGTGGCTTTTAAGAAGTGTGTGTGATCGCCCCTAGTGTACGGACCAGGTCAGGCAGGCCCATCGGACTTACAGGCTGTATGTTTGACTTGGCAGTGGTCAGCCAACCATTGTCAGCTCCCGCCTTCGGGCCACATAACCCAGTCATGTGGGGGTAATACATGACAACAGCCAGCTAACCTACCAGGAATGTTTTTGTGATATTATTATTGTATGAGATGAGATATGTTTATAAAATGTAGTATGTTCTGCCATGTGTTGATATATATATATATATATATATATGTTTTCTAGACTTGACGAAACAGTACTAAATATGATATGTATGGTATATGTAGAACACAAAATACTTATGTTACCACACACTGTTATTAGTTTATTTCCCTTACTGAGAGGTGTCTCACCCCTGAATTTTATAAACTTTTCAGGAGCCCCGGATAGGAGAGCGGGAAAAGCCCCGCAAAATTAGTGTTGTTTATTTGCCCTCTGTGAAGGGTAAGTTTTTGTAGGGACAGTTAAATTTTGGGGAAAATGTCTCTAGATATGATTTTTGGGATGTATATTATGAGATACAATGATTGTAGTAACTCTGGTATATTGTGATGTATGACATGATGATATGTATATGATTGTATAATTTCTGCTGCTTAGGCTTTCGTTTTGTATTCTGATGTATCCTTAGTACCCACGGGTCCAGGTGGATTGTGATCTGCTGAGCTGGAATGTATGATGTTGATATTATTATATATAAAAAAATGAGGAAAATAAGCAGGTCGTCACAGGGGGAATAAAATTATATCAGTATTTTATTAAGGTGAACCGGTTATTTACGAGCGTATGAAATTTATTATTTATCGATGTGATTTTTAGAACCGCCTGAGTACTAAAAAATGATAATTTTGTTTAAGGTTTATATTTGGGATAATTGCATATGATATTAAATTTGTGTGACATGGGAGTAATTTTTCTTAATAAATTGAATATGAATTACTATGGTATTTGGGTTTGCATGTGGGGATGTTTGGAATGATTATGACATGATGAATGAATTGTTATACTTGACTCTTGTGTGGAAATGTATTGATCTGTTGGGATACTGTGTGGGAAATGAATTGATCTATTGGATTCCTGTGTGAAAATGCATTGATGCATCTGTGTGAACTAACTGGTTTAGTTATTCGTATGCGTCTCAATATAACATTGGCATGAAGAGGTTGTTATATTGCTTAGATATAAATCATGATATGGCGTTGGCAGGTCGAGGAGCTTGTCATATTATCATTTATATGGGGTAGGACATTGGCAGGTCGAGGAGCTTGTTCTATTGATATATGACGGGTAAATCATAGGGATTGGATACTAGTAAATAGTGGTGGCTGTGTGGGCCACATTATATCCTATGTGGATAATGACACCTGTGTGGGCCATGTTTTGTATCCTGTGTGGGTAGTGGTGCTTATGTGGGCCACATTATATCCTGTGTGGATAATGACGCCTATATGGGCCATGTTTTGTATCCTGTGTGGGTAGTGGTGCCTGTGTGGGCCATGTTATATCCTGTGTGGATAATGGCGCTTATGTGGGCTATGTTATGTACCTTGTGTGGGTAGTGGTGCCTGTGTGGATAGTGGCGCTTGTGTGGGTCATGTTATGTACCCTGTGTGGGTAGTGGTGCCTATGTGGGCGACGTTATATCTTGTGTGGATAATGGCGCATGTGTGAGCCATGTTATGTACCCTGTGTGGATAGTGGAGCCTGTATGGGCCACGTTATATCTTGTGTGGATGATGGCGCCTGTGTGGGCCATGTTATATACCCTGTATGGGTAGTGGTGCCTGTGTGGGCCATGTTATATCCTGTGTGGATAGTGACGCCTGTGTGGGCCATGTTATGTACCCTGTGTGGGTAGTGGTGCCTGTGTGGACCACGTTATATCTTGTGTGGATAATGCGCCTATGTGGGCCATGTTATGTACCTTGTGTGGGTAGTGGTGCCTGTGTGGGCCACGTTATATTCTGTGTGGATAATGGCGCCTGTGTGGGCCATGTTATATACCTTGTGTGGGTGGTGGTGTTTGTGTGGGCCACGTGTAGATAAAAAGTACTTAGGTGCCTGTGTGGGCCACGTATTGACATGTACGCAGTTGCTCTGTGTGGGCCACGTACTAAGGACATTGGAAGATGAAGTATGAGATGCATGATTCCTGTGTGAATGTGTTGTGCGCATGTGAATTTAATTATAACATAAAAATAATGGTATATCATATTGTGAATGCATATGTGTGCATACGGTGAGGTAAACATACCACCGGGGACTTGCTGAGAAAGGCGAGTGCTCTACTAGGTAGTTTTTTTGTATCAGTGCAAAGGGATGCTACTTGTATGGGCGGATAGACATCTCGATCCTCGGAAACCTTCGCCTTTAAAATAATAAAGATGTGTGTACTGACGGCGAGGTAATACTTCACTTGAGGGCTTACTGAGTAAAGTGAGTGTTCTGGTAGGTAGTTTTTAGTACTAGAGCAGAGGGAAGTTACTTGTATGGGCGGGTAATCTTCCCTATCCTTGGGAACTTTTTCCTGCATAAAAATTATGTACTTATGCATATTGGATGTGTGTATGATATTAGATGTCGGGGATGTTATTAATGGTACATTTTCTCAGTTATTATTGATACTATGTGAGAAACAGTTTATTTTGATATGTAGATATTAAAACTCATGTGTCACACACTGTTATAATTTATTCCACCCTTACTGAGAAGTGTCTCACCCTAGTGGATTAACAATTTTTTAGGTTCTTCTGGAGATTGGGTTTGAAGGCCTAAGCTGGGACTGTTTTTGCTAGTTTCTTTTTGGGGTATTGTGAGATACTGATATATGTATAGATATATTTGTACGAGATTATGTTTTAAATACTGGTTGTGGATATAGATATCTGGATGTTGTAGTGTTTGTTTTTGAGTTGTTATATGGAACTCTGGTATTTATTTGAGACTATTTATTTATGTTTCACTACGTGCATGATAATTATGGTATCAGATGCAGGTGATTGGAATATGTGGCACCCGGGCCCCACTTGGTGGGTTCGGGGCGTCACAGTTACTGCTGCATTTTAGAGTCTACAAAACCTAACAATCTAGGCTCTGATACTAAATTGTAACGACTTGCTTACTTTACTACATAATCAACTATATTAAATATCATTAGCTTAAAACGTAGTAAAGTCAACCCGAACCCGTGGTATCGGGGACACACTTGTCATACACAGTGGAAACCTAAGCAGCAGTAAACATAAATTCCATTTACCAAACCATAAAAATACAATATACCAGAGTTATCTACATTCCACCACAATACTGTATATGTATATTCCCCAAAACATCAAAAGATATATCTAGGATCTTACAACAAAAATCTACTGATCTTAGTTCATAAACTCACCCTCCTAGCGGGGTAGCAATAACTATTTCAACGGTGGGCTCGGTTCACCTATCTTTCTAGGTCCCCTGAAATGGTTTAAGTTGGGGTGAGACACTTCTTAGTAAGGGAAATAAACTAAATACAATTGTGTGGTAACATGAATATTTATGTGCTATAATAAATACACAGTACATGTCATAGGTTTGAAATACTGATAATAACATAACTGAGTAAACATACACTTTCATAGTATTACTAAATCATACTGCATTACACTGTTCATAAAACCATCTGATATAACTAATAATTCTGAAATTTACCTAGGATGAATAGCTAACTGATGTCATGTATTACCCCCCATAATGGTTGTGTAGCTCGAAAGCGGGACTCGACAATGGTTGGCTGACCACTGTCGAGTCAAAAATGTCTATAAGTACGATGGGTCCGCCACACCCTGATCCAGATTGTTAGGTGGATGTCTACAACTCTACACTGAAAGCCACATCAACTATCCATCTCCCACCCCCTCTACTAGTAGGGGCAGTTAGCACAAGTCTGAACTGAACTAAACTGTATAGCTACGGTACCGTGCTTTTAGAACTGATCTGAACTATCATTCGGGTTCTGATAACATATAGTACATGATAATATACTATTTGAACATAAATAGATTGATAGCATTTTTTTGAATTTTGTAATAACATAAATAATTACGGTCTTGCGTCGAATACATTCATAACTGCGACCTTGCGCCGAAAACATGCATAACTACGACCTTGCGCCGAATATCAATCACGTCCTTGCACCGAGCATAACATACATACTGATCTGAATAAATGTATTGTTTATCATATATTCTGAAATCATAGTTTACTATATTATCAAGTTATTCTTGCAATAACTGCAAATATGTTTTTCTTGTTAAATTGACTTAACATAATACAGTTTGTATAAAATAATATTCATGCCACACATGCTGAATAAAATCATGAATTCTGTTCTGAAATCATATTTCCTGACATTTCATATTAAAAATACATATTCATGAGTACCAACAGTATTTTCCCAAATATACATTTTCTCAGATATACTGATGTATAATACATGCTTTCTAAACATATTTATGCTATTAAATAATAATAGTTTTCATGAAAAATTATTGCCTTAGTTTACTCCCTTACCTGACTACTGAAAAGCCCTTACAATGTCTAATCTTACACCCATAGGGTTTCCCATTCAACATCTTGAAAATAATATCTCCCTGAACAAAATTTCAGTATTTTTTCGAGTACTATATTTCCTACAACTGTAGGAAAACCAAATACTAAATAAAAAACCTTACTTTGAATTTGGGATGGAGTTTAAGTCAGCCATACTAACGATTCACTCCAGCAACCTTGAAGAAAACTTTCCCAGGAGTGTCGTGGTGGCCTTGGATCGTCGAACCGGCAAGAATCCGGCCCAGAATCTTAGAGAGAAGAGGGAAGGGACGAACAGGAGAGAGAGAGAGAGAGAGAGAGAGAGAGAGAGAGAGAGAGAGAGAGAGAGAGAGAGAGAGAGAGAGTTTCTGTGCGTAATTCTGCAGAAAAATTCGAGTTCAGGCTATTTATAAACCTGCACTCGTCGACCAGTCACGTCACTTTGTCGATAAGGCCATGAAGGAAGTTTGTCGACGAATGACTATTCCTCGTTGACGAAATTTAGAACTGAAAATAGCCTCTTGGTAATTTTTCGTCGACGAGACACGTGTCCCCGTCGACGATCTCATTTACAATTTTCTTTTTCTCCCTCTTTATTATTTAATCATTATAATTTCTTCGGGTCTCTACATATATATATAGAAGTATATATATATACAATATACATGACTAAATATAATATTGTAACGAGTTATATGATGCTAGCAATCTAGTTTTTAATTTATAGGGTTTATGACGATAAATACATATTGCGAAGGCATGTGGAAATAACATATCATACCAAGCAATAATTGTTAAGTTTAATGAATTACCATAGGCTTAATAATAATTTAAACCATAAAAAAATGCAATAAGATAGAGGAGCAAAATTTGGAATGAAAGGATCTTATTATTATTATAATTATTAAATTTTTTTTTTTGAAAAAAGAAGAATGGTAATGAGAAACAGATGGTTTAAGGTTGTAGAAAAAAAATATATATATAACGATGTATGCGAAAATTATACACAAAACAACTTATACTTTATTTTTTTAGGCTTCTCTGTATTTGATACTATATTTTATATCTTGTTATATGTTACCGAACACAATGGAGCATAAAAAATAGAATTGTTTGATCCATCTTCCAATTATTTTGCTCTAAATAGTAAGTAAGGTGAATTAATACTAACTTTAGTATAAAAACCAATAAAAATATAAAAAATAGAAATATACCAATCTTTAAAAAAAAAAAAAAAAGGAGCTTTAGGAACCGTAGAAGGCAAAAAATTCACAACTATATCAAATAAGAAGCTAAAATGGGTAATTAAAATTATAAAAAAAATTGTTTCTTTCTGCCATCTAAAAGTAATCAATAAAATAATTTACATGTAATGTTAATATCAAATAGGTACCTTGGATAAATTTGTTTGGATGTGGATTGAAATTTGACTAATTAGGTCTAAATTCTATTATATTTATTATATCTTATAAATTTTTACTATTAATTAGGAAAAGTTTAAGTAATTTTTTTAATTTTTTTCCTTCAATCATCTCTCTAAAAATATCCTGTATTTTAAGTAATATTGTAATTACGATATTTGCAAATCATGAAATATAAATGATTTAATAAGATATTTTTATTTTAAAATTTTAATAAATTTTTATTAAAGATAATAATAAAATTTTAAAATGCGGGCCATACCAGAAGGATAAACTTGATGAGCTGTAAATACAAATCCCATACGTCTATACATATATATATTTTCTGGACTTACGTGCCAGATTAATAAGTTGTTCCAATCGCAGACCCACGATGCTTGCCAGAAATTAATATACCTCCTCACCTCCAGCTCCACTAGAAGACACTCGGGGGCTTGCAGAGCGAGGAAGGATGATCCAGGTCGCACTGCAGCAAGGTGAAGATGTTAATTCTCAAAATCACTAGAAGTTCAAGCTCAAACTCTAACTTGATTTCTTCTTCTTTTGTTTTCTATCGCGTTTGCAGGAAAACGCTTTCAGAATTTCAGGCTACAGATCTTTGCTTTGCGTGGTGCTTTGTTCTCAACTGCTGCCGAGCCGTCCTCCAAGCAGCAGAAGCCTCTGGTGGGCTTCTTCTTCCTTGGTTATCGTGATGCAAAATGATTCCAAAGAAAATGATGGGAATAGACTGATATTGGATACACGAATTTTCTGCGAATAGTTATGAACTGTTTGGACGCCGAGAAAACTGAGGGAAAGAAAGAAACGTTAAAATTTTCAAGTTTGCAGATTCTAAATTTTTTATGGCCGGCGGGCATAGTTTGTGGATGCGTGGGCCGTGAAAGTTAAAAGTACTTTTGAAACGAAAGCAACATTTTGATTTTGAAAGATTGGAATTTCAAAGCTGCTCCCAGAAGCAAAAGCTACTTCCAAAGTAGTTGCTAATTTCACTAGCGACGTTTAATTTGAAACTTGCTTTTGATTTGTCATTATTGTCATTCCAGTAACTTGTGCTCATGAATCATGCTCCTTCCTCCATTAATGATGTGGTCGCCAGTAAACATTATTTGCAAGACCATCCGAGTTTTGCAGATGATTTTTATTGAATCCAGTTCCATCTTTAAAATAACAAGTTGTTATCCCCATTTCCAATATGTACTTTGTGCTGGAAGCAACGAGAATGTTAATCATCTGTCTTTTGTTTTTGCATATGGTTTTTCAAATAAAAGTCTGGAAGAAATTCTCAGTTCTGTATTATTTATAGAAATATGGGTGAATAAGAGCTAGAGAGGATTTGGCGTCCAGAATCTTAATGGTTAGAGCATTGATGCATTATTGAAAAATCCGGCTATTGCAGCTGTAATCTATAGCGTTTGGCAGGAGAGGAATGGCAAGATTATCTGGCCAAGTAGTAACCAGTAATGCTGTTCAACAGTTTGTGCTCCTAATAAAAAGGGATGTTCAAGTAAATTTTCTGGGTTCATTAGATTTTAAAGAGCTAATGGCATGCAGATCTTGATTGATAGGAAGTTATCTGTGAAGAATGAGTGCTTGTATAGCTGGTAGTAGAATTGTTAGCAACTGTGAGTTTCTGCCTGCCATGTTCTTTTAGCTGTATTTTCTCTGTTAGATGTATGAGTGTTGTATTCTATTGGTTATCTCCTCAGGGGAGATTATTTCTGTTTGACCTGATTTGTCTAACATATTTACCTATTGCCAAAAAATTTTGTTTTGAGAAGTGGAAAGCATTGTTAAATAAGTGATAGCCTTGAACATGGAATTTTGAATGTTTACTTTCTTTATCTTCTTTTATTTCCTTGGTGGCTATATAGGACGTGCTGATTATGGGTTTTAGAGTTTGGCTATTTTTTTTTGGTTGTTGAAGTTGACTGAAGCACTCCATTGTTGAATTGTATCAGAGGGTTCCCAATCTCATTGGTGGTAGCTTTGTAGATTCACACTCAGTTGAATCTATTAATGTTATAAACCCTGTAAGTTCAGATAAGACCCTTCACTGATTGTAATAAATTGAGCCATTCATTTATCTTGTGGTGATTTATTTCTCCTTTTGATCGTAGGCAACACAAGAAGTTGTTTCCCAAGTTCCTTTAACTACCAATGATGAGTTTAAAGCTGCAGTGTCTGCAGCAAAACTAGCTTTTCCATTGTGGCGTAACACACCAATTCCTACCCGCCAACATGTTATGTTCAAGCTCCAAGAGCTTATTCGGAGAGACATTGTAAGTGTGTCTAGTCTTTAATTATATGAACTTTTCAATTCAACATATAACTTTGCTTAATGAACAGTCATTGTAATCTTGTTTCAGGATAAGCTTGCGTTGAACATTTCTATTGAGCAAGGAAAAACATTGAAGGATGCACAAGGCGATGTATTCCGTGGATTAGGTTAGTATTATCTTCACTTTTCTGCATCTTCAAGGAGTTTTGGTTGATTATTAGGTATGCAAATACCTGGGTTTTTCTTTTAGAGGTGGTGGAACTTGCTTGCGGTATGGCAACTCTGCAAATGGGAGAGTTCGTTCCCAATGTATCTACTGGAATTGATACATACAGCATTAGAGAGCCACTCGGTGTTTGCGCTGGGATATGCCCTTTTAACTTTCCAGCCATGATTCCCTTATGGGTAATCAGCTTTTCTCCATTTCTTTAGTGGTCCTTCCTTCATTTGGTTTTTTTGCAAGTTGTATTAGCAGAGTGCTGTTTGATATTTTAATGTTTGCTTGAGTGTTGAGTCACTGATTATATTTTTTAAAAAGCCCATATAGAAGCCTGTAGGGTTAATGCTTCACTTTTCTTATAGTCTTGCCATTAACAGATCCAATGCAATATATGAGGGAGAAAAAATCAAGAATATGTTAAAGAAAAACTGAGTCAATCAAAGTCCCAATTTCAGGAATTGAGAATTGAATCAAATTGCAAGATTCAGTGGAAATTTTTAATTCGATTCCACAATATATGCATTTACTGAAATTAATGATAAAAAAATCATTTTTCATGCATGTGTATGCTTTCTCTAACAATAGAAGTAGCAGAAGGAATAAAGAAAAAGTAATAGAAAAACTAAACCTTACTTTGTTTGAGGGAAGAAATCAAGAAAAAATAATTAAAAAAATTAAATTTTTTGTGTTTGTCAACAATAAAGAAAATCATATTTCATGCATACACTTTCTTTAAAAGAAAAGAGGAAAAAAAGAAGTAACTTTAAACAAAATTGATAAATAATTGAACAAATCATTTGAAAAACCAATCTTTGAATCTTAACAACACAACCACCTCAGCAATTCTGCCCGTCTTCTCAATACCAGAACACTATACTCCTCTAACAGTGAAGAATGGTTTTGTAAGGTAGTAGAAGGCCTACAGTTATGTTTTTTTTTTGGCTCAGTTTTAGCATAAAACTGGTGCAGAGAAGGAATGGAACGCGATTCTAAAAAAAGCAATAAAAAGGCTCTTTTAGGGTTTCAAACCAGTCAGGTTTTACTCGATCTGACTGATAGGTTCAGAATTATATGTATTGATTGATCAGATAGATGAAATTATAGTTTTGTTGAATAATTCAGTTGTTTTTTGATTCTCTAGCTATATTTGAATCTATTTCATGTGGAGTTGATTTGAATAATTCAGTTCGTGATTCTAACTATGTGTACATGTATGTAGAGCACTGCTGGTCTGCTGCCTCAAGGAATCACATTAGACGTTTTGACTTTCAACTCTGAAGCATGCGTATGATATAATAAATTTTTTTTTTTCAATGGAAAAAGAAAAAATATTAAGAAAAGGGAGAGATACAAAGAGGAGGATAATAAATCTTCCTAGGGAAAACAAAACAAAAGAAAAAACAATGAAGAAGCAATGAAAAAGATACAACAGACACTCAGCCTAGCAAAGCCATCCTATCCTGCTGAAAATCCTAGAAGTAAATTCCAAAGCAACTTGTTCATAGAGAAGGAAAATGATTATGTCGTAAAGCAACTGTTAAGTTATAGAATGACCACTTGAAATACAAGCACTTTCTGAACCAAATGCCCCATAACACTGAGTGTGCAACCATAACCTGCTATAATCCTTATGCCTCCCAAGCCTACAAAGAAGTCAACAGAATGGTCTCCAAGGAGCTTGAATGAACCCAACATTCACCCAAGAAGCCCAAAAACTTATTACATAAGTTCATAGCTAAGTAGAGATGAGAATCTGACTCCACTGTTAGTGTTGACTCTATTAACTATTGGTGTTCAGAGGTCTCCTAATCTGCAGCAGATTGTTGGTGTTAATTCTATTAACGGCTGGTGTTTGCACTACTAACTATTGGTGTTGCCCTTACAATTAGTCAAGAAAGCAGCGGCATTCACGTTCTCAGAGATCGAACAACTGGGGACTCTTCCCACCAGGAATTTAATATGGGGAATGAAGACGGGATAACTCTGAGTGATAGCTTTCTACAGACCCTATGAAGAACATGTAAATCTCAAATTGTTATCCATACTTACTTTTAACAACTAAATGCCACAAGGAAGAATTCTCTAGTAGAAACAGCCAAAGCCATTTAGCCAAAAGAGCTGTGTTTTTAGACACCAAATTTCCAATTCCCAAACCACCCTCCTGTTTAGACTTCCCCACCACTCAAATTATCAAATGATCCCTAAGACGCCCTACCCTTGACCATGAGAAATCCCTCATGATCTTCTCAATCTTATTAGCAACCTCGACTAGAATCTTGAAAAATGAAAGAAAATATAAAGGGATACTTGAAAGACAAGCCTGGATAAGCGTTATTCCACCACCAAGAGAAAAAAAGGTGGCTTTCCACCCATCTAGTTTCTTGGAAACCCTTTCTACTACAGGATCCCAAAAGCTAATAGATCTAGGGTTACCCCCCAAAGGAACCCCAGCATAGGACAGCAGCCAATCCAAAACACTGCATCCCACCTTTGCAGAGAACTCCCTAACACTCTCAACAGGCATATTGATAGCTGTGATACCGCCTCTTCCCCATATTAATCTTAAGCCTAGATACCTTCTCGAAAATGTGGAGACCCAAAATATTCATAGAGGTTTTATGATCCTCTAAACAGAAGATAGTTTCATTGAAAAAATAAGGGTGCAACAACCTAACCCCCTCTCTCCCTACCTCCAGACTTTTCACCAAAACTCTAACCACTGCTCTATCCACCTTACTACTCGAAGTATTAGCCACAAAACCAAACAAAAATAGGGAGAGAGGGTCACCTTGCCTAATCCCTCTCATTGCCTTAAACCATGGTTTAGGCTCGCTGTTCACTAAAACCGAGTAATTCACATTATGCAAACAGCTTGTAATCCAACGCCTCCATCTCTCACCAAACCCCTTCCTCTCAAAAATCCTATCCAGGAATTTCTAGTTCACTCTATCATAAGCTTTCTTAAAACCCAACCTAAAGATGATTCCCCCCTTCTTTGTTCTCTAAATAGTCTTTTTTATTTTTATTATTTTTTTGATATTCTTTTGATTTAAAAGCAAAAGTGAGCATTTGTTCAATCAAATTTTTAATTTGCTTTTGTTTTAGAAATATTAACATAACAAGTTGTTGGTTTCGAGTTTTTAGGGTCTATTTGGTATCATTTGTTGAGAATTTCACTTGTGAGTTTGTCGCACATTGGAAAAATTGAGTGGATGGTGGGTGTTTATATACATGGTTGGGCCCAAGACCCAATAGGCTTAAGCTTTTGGGTTAGGTTGGTGCTCACCCATGTGTATCAAGTTCACCCATGAACTTCTCTGGTACTAACAAGTGGTATCAAAGCCAATGGTTCGTAACTCTAGGTAAGCGACATCGTAAAAATAAAAGTCAAGGATTGAAGCTAATTCTCCTGATGTGTTAACAGTTGGATGACCAAGTGTGTGACTGAGACCAATAAGGATCATTTTGGCTAGGAAGATGAATCCGAATAGGGTCAAGACGTGGGAGATATGATTGGTTCGGAGGCACGTGGAATGCAATCCGAGGCACGTAAGTCACCAGTGGTAAGGCTCACTTGAGCAACTGTTGGAGAATTGTGCTTACTCCCATAAGGGAGATGGATTCTGTTCAAGGGGGAGCAGTTGGAACTCACAAGTGAATGAGAGATTGTTGAGAATTTCACTTGTGAGTTTGTCCCACATTGGAAAAATTGAGTGGATGGTGGGTGCTTATATGTATGGTTGGGCTGAAGACTCAATAGGCTTAAACTTTTGGGTCAGGTTGGTACTCACCCATGTGTATCAAGCTTACCCATGGACTCCTTCGGTGCTAACATCATTTCTGTTTTCTGTTTCTTGTTTTCATTTTTGGAGATAGATTATGAAAATAAGTTTGTTTACATTCTCAATTTTTTGTTTTTGTTGTCGGTTTTCAGCTATTCTTGAAAAAATTGAAAACTAGATTTGTGATTTTCAGCTGTCATAGCAACTAGCTACTATAATAACTTAATATCTAGAATTATCTTTTGTGTATTAAATCATTTATTTCATACATAATTTTTAATTAAAAATAAAATAAAATGATTAGATGAATTTAAAATATAATTAAAGTAAAAATACCAATAAATTTTAAAAAATATCAAAACTAATAAAAGATATTTAAAAAATGTTATCACTAGTTCTCAATTGTCATGTACAATAAGATTATTTTTTAAAGTGAATTTTGAAATATAATAATTAACTAGAATAATTATAATAAGTTTTATTTCTATTATAATATTTTTTTTTCGTGAATTAAGTTCCATTACATTAATAAAAGAGGCAAAATAGGCTAAATAATCGAAGGAGAAATCAAAAGAACATATCAAATGGCCGGATTAGTAAAAACAAAACTCTAACCCCCTGATTGGTTTGTTGAACCAGAACAGGAATGGAATCACATTCTTGTATTTGGTTTGTGGAATCTATGATTCCACCTGGAATACTAATTCCTTCATTTGAGGGAATTGTGATTCCTGTCCAAATGGGCTTGAATCATTTCTCATTCCATGGAATCAACCCATTTCCCATAATACCCTCCCATCTCCATTTCTTCTTCTTCTTCTTCTTCTTCTTCTTTTGCAGTGAGTAACCAAAACAATGACAACATCTCCAGCGATGTTGCTCCCCAAATACCCTTACCCATTTGGACTCCATTCCCCTCCTCATTACAAACCTTCAATCCTCAGCTGTGGTCGGAAATGGTAGCCATGATCTGCAGCCGGCAGCCATGGTCGGAGCAACAGGCTTCTCAAACAGATTACCTGAAGAAATTTTGAAGCAAAAAATGAATCCAAAATAAAAAAAGTCATTTTAAAACTTGAAAGGGTATTTTTGGAAAATATTTTATTCTTTAGTCCATTCCCATCTCTATTCTATGTGAGAATCCAAATGCAGTAATGGAATTTTTATGTTGATTCCATTCCCATCTCTATTCTATGTGAGAAACCAAATGCAGTAATGAAATTTTTATGTTGATTCCATTCTAGTCCTGATTCCATTCCCATTCTCATTCCATTCCTATGTATTTTCATTTGCAAACCAAACGGGGGGTAAAGATCAGGCAGGGAGTCAAAACTTTTAAGGCTTATGCATCTACCTTTAACATAAAAAAGTACTTGGCTAATGACTCCATCAGTATTTACAGCCCCCCCTTAAAAAATGAGTAAGTTTCTTGCTTTCCAACTGTAGTATATGGAAGTAGTCCATGTTAGTCTGCAAAGATCATCAAAACATGAGCAACTTAAAGAAGTAATCCAATTTAGGCTAACTTCCTAGAATTGTGAAGCCGCAAGCTTATTAAACTCAGCAGTAGCAGCCATATAAAATTTCCCAAAACATTGACATCTGAAAAATATATGATCTTTTGTTTCTTTATCAACTGAACAAGCTCTGTAATTTGAAATTGTTCCATCCCACTATTAAGTCTATTGGGCACTGCCAACCTGGAAATGAATGAGAATCTGGGAACATAATATTTAAACCATGTAGACTTAGACCAAATAACAGTGTTACCTCCCAAGCATATGTAATTGAAAACTTTTCACTTGAAGTTAGGTTCCAACTGATTCTATCCTCAACCCCTATGTTAGGAGGAAAACCAATATTCATATTGAGGTTGTCACATTAGCTGAGGATCTTCTAGGCCATTTCCGTAAGCCTTCAGTTATTATAGAACTAACAGTGGCATTAGTTGAAAGGCCAAGTTCAACTAACAAATGCTCACCATAATGATGAATGAGAGGACTGAAGGAGTGCCAGTTATCAAAGAATAAATATGTAGATCTGCCATTGCCAATTTTATGTTTAATATGTGGGTAAATCTGGAGGGCGGGCCTTGGATCAATGGTAAGGTTGCTCCTTTGTCACTGGTTGAACACTGGTTCGAGTCGAAGCAAACAGCCTCTCTGCATTGAAGCAGGGGTGAGGTTGCATACACTGTGACAACACTCCCCCTACCCTTGCAAAGCGGGGAACCTTGTGGCTCAGGGACACCCTTTATGTGGGTAAATCTGGATCCTGCCTTTCAGAGTTTGCTTACATGACCAAGAACTCCCAGCTGTAGCCTTAATAACACATGAAGTTCTGCCTTTTAATTTATACTTTTGAGCTGCATATATGTCATAGCATTTTCATTACTGAAACTGTTCTCTGTATATTATTATTATTTGAGTCAAGGACAAAATGGACATTTGTTCAATCAAATTTAAAATTTGTTTTAGTTTTAGAAATATTAACCAAACAGGTTTGTTTTTAGTTTTCGCTTTTAGTTTTTGTTTTCATAATTTATAGCAGTGATACCAAATGACCGCTTAGTTTATGTTTCTGGTTTTTTCATAATTTTTGACAGCAAGCAGACCCTAAGACTTTAAAGGGTACCCTCGAATCCTAGTAATATTATGCTTGAAAAGTTCAAAATCATGCAGTTGGCCATCAACCTTGACAGAAATTATTAGAAGATGAGAGGTCCTTATTTGAACCCTCCTCATGGATGGATTATGCATAATGGTGAAGGGCATGCTAATGGCAACCTGGCCCAGCGGGAACTGGAGGGCATTTCAGAAATAAAGAAGGGTAATGGGTGTTTGGTTTCATGTCCCATGCGATGTGCCTGTCATAATGACCAAGTGGAGTTGTGGGCCCTTTGTAATGGTCCAAATATTGCATGGGGTTTTGGTCTTAAACATTTGATTTTAGAATCTGATGCTGCTACTATCCTTTATTTTCTAGCCAACAGCCAACTGAGTTACTGATATGGCAATACCCATCTAGTTTCAGTCTAATCTCAGAGTGCCAGCGCAATATCAGCAGAGGTTGGTGTTGCTGACTTCAATACATGTGCAGAGAAGGCAGCAGAAGCGCCGACTGGCTAGCGAATCTCAGTATTCACACTGCCTTGCATCCTTTTCCTTTTCACAAAACCCGTCCTGATTAAACCCTAGAATCTTTTCTGGAAGAAGGCTGAAACGATACATGCAAACTGAGTAACAAAGAATGCTCACCGGCCTCCATATCATTGAAGTTTCTATGAAAATGAAAAATCTTGAGAAAAAATTCCCTGTCAAGAACCAAGAAAAAGATATGGGCATATTTTTCCTTTTTTGATAAACGAAGATATTTGTTAGAGAGAGAGAGAGGGGGGGGGGGGAGAGGGTACAATAATAAAAAGAAGGAAAACAGGGAGGATAAGATATCCTCCAGAAACAACAGAAAAAGAACAAACTAGAAAACCATAGAACAAAGGTTACATATCAGCTTTACTCGAGCGAAGCAACTCAGCCCTGCTGTAAATCTTCCAGAGGTAAGAACATTGCTTTTGTGAGACAGTGGTTGTCACACTTTCCCTTGGAAGCTAAATTTTTTGGCATAAGGTGATCAAGAATAAATATGGTGTGTGGGAGAATGGTGGGACTCAGGATGCTAATATTCTTATAAAGGTACCTCGAAAGCCCTTGGAAATTCATTTTGCAAGCTTCATCCAAATTCTTTTCATTTGTTAATAATAAAGTGAGAGATGGTTTCTCAGGTAAGGTTTTATTTTGGGAGGTTTTATGGTTATGGGGGCATCCTTTTGGTAGTTGCATTCCCCTGCCTTCCATAGCCGCAAGGCCTACAAATAATCCTCCCAACTCACTAAGTGATTCCTCAACCAACACAAAAGCAATGGAATTCCCAAATCACAAGTACTAACACGGACATAGGGACACTTCAAATTCTGAAAATGGACGATGTGAGATGGCAAGGGCATGACAATATACGCCCTTCGACTGATAGATGAGTTTTGAGGACTATTAATGTCCATCACTCAGATGTGCCTGGCATGGACATGGTGGTCAACTAAGAGATGAGAAAAGCACTTGAGATATCAAAAAATAAGTAAAAGAAATAATCTTTAATATTCAGCTTAACTAACACCTAAAGAACTGTACGAGCCACCTAAAAAATTGTAATGTTGTGTAGCTTGTTGAGGACGTGCCAGAAGTCCAGTTCACACGATTCTTAAAATGGATATGCAAGTAAACTCATTCTTTCTCGACCTGCCCTTTCAATTGTCCTTCTAGATGGGCAGTATAGCGGCTAAACATGTTCAATCAGTACTAAAGCTGCTGACCTACAAATCCAAAGCTCCCTTGGAGAAAACCCAAGCAGTTCCTGCCTCACAGATTACAAAGTGCGTGCGCTAAAGAAATTGTAGAAAATATTTTCCATTGTCTCTTCTACATGCACACAGAAAATTTCAAGGAAAATGGCTTTATTTTCTTCTGAGACGAGGTAGAAGGTATTGATCTTAGTAAGAATATCAGTCCTGGTGGAAGTCTTTGCTTTGGGAGGACTCTTGGGTGCTAGCTTAGATGGTGAAGTTAATGTTATGGGAATTGGAAAACATAAAATCATGATGTGAGATTTTGTTTATCCTCGGAAGCGAATGCCAAAATTAGTGACCTGGAGAAAGCACATTATCATGCTTAAAGCCACTTGGCAGGACAAATGAAATAACATCAACCAAGGATGCAAGCAGAAGGATGATGGTTTAATCTAAGTGAATGGGATGGTTCAAGTTAAGCGTTTGATGTACACTGAAGTCTGGTCAGTTTGGACAGAGGGAGAATAAGAGACTGACTATTACTGTTAATACTGGCTAAAGTGACTTGAATCCCATTTGAAGAAAAAAAAGGCTAGTTGGGTAATGTCGAGTTGTTCACAAGCCCATGGAAAGGCTAGAAAGGAAGGCAGACCGGTGGCAGCATAAATGTTAAGAAATTACTTACTGCTGTGACTAGTTGCATGTTTTGAGTAGTTACTAGAGGAAGTGGAAGCATCTAAGTGGTCTAAGGAAAATTGAAAAAACTCACCAAACTGAATGGAGGCATTTTTTAATTGTTTTTTTTTTGATTTGGACGAACCATAGAGGGCAAACTGAACTGAAACTGTATTATATTATTTAAAAGTGCTTTCATCTACATAAAATAACTGACAACCATGGACTTGGAAAATTTATAGGAGTGACATCTAGAGGGGCTCTCTGTATGCCATATTGTTGAATAATGTTACTGTACCAACTGTCTTGGTCTTTATAGTACTTGACCAACTTTCGTTTTGCTCAATGTTAGACACTTATTTATTTATTTATTTTCTGCAGATGTTCCCGCTTGCAGTAACATGTGGTAATACCTTCATTCTAAAACCATCAGAGAAAGATCCAGGTGATGCATATCTCGTACCCTGTAATTTAATGTGTAAAATTCTAGATCATTAGCTTCATTCTTCTTTTCGATGCTTAAAACTCTGGAACAAAAAAAAGAGAAAATTTTTTTTTTTTTCTGTTATTTTGGTCAAGGATAACAAGTTAATACCTCAGTGTGTCTATCCATAAAGTTGTGCCATCGCAACAGGTCACACCAGTTGTGACAATTTTCATATTTCAAAAGGGCTTATTCTGTTTATTTTTTATATTTTAAAACTAGACCATCTAGTTCTTAATTTGAACTTAACCGGCCAGGCATAATTTTAACAAGTTGTTGTGAACAAATGTTGGTTATGTGGAAGAAGCAAATCAATAATTTGTTGGGCTTTTGTGGAGCCTAGTTATGTTTTGATTTGGATGACGACCCGACCTCTATTTAATTAGAGATTTCTATCCTAAGGCTTAGTCCATGGAGCGAAGGCTTGGGCCGTGAGGTACAAGCTGTACTTGTGGGGGTCCGGGGGCAACGTCCCCAGGGAAAATTTTTGGAGCCCATTTGGAACGGAACCCTAGGCGCAACATATAAAAGGGTGCTTTCGGATGATTAGGGTTTCGGTGGTTGTATCCGCGAGAGAGAACGAGAGCGAGAGAATTGTATCGCCACACTCTCTGTGCTTTCTTCCTGATAATATTGAAATCCCTGCAACTCCGTGGACGTAGGCAAAGTTGCCGAACCACGTAAATATTGTCTTGTGCGTGTGATTGAATTTTTCTTTGGCGTTATTCTTTCTCTATTTGTTTCTCACAGGTTTCAGGAATTTGTTCGTATATTCCTAACATAATTTGCACATCTTTTCTCTTTTAGTGGTAAAGAGTCTTTTTCTGTAAGTCTTTTTTCTTTTTGGGTTTTATTTTTGGTTTATTTTTCTTTTTCAGATTGCTGATTTCCAAATTGATTTATTAGAGATTTTCCAATGCTGACTTTAAGTTAGCTTTCTAGTTAAAGGGTTTTGATGTTACTAAAGATTCTGTTTCGTAATATATTGGTCAGAATGTTTAAAAGGATTCTTTGACCAAAGCAAGAGACATTTTAGTTTTCTACCACAACCTCTTGCGTAAACTCTATATATATTTAGGTTATGTTTGGTTTGTGTAACACCTATTCCTAAGAATAGACATTCCATCAACCAAATGTTACCCAGTTTTTAATCTGCAACAAGTGGTTGATCGAGTGATTCACCTGCGCCTGCATTTCTTAATCCAAATTCTCAGAGTCAGACATGCTAAAGTGTGAAGTTACAGAGCCTGGTTGCTGTAATCCTGCAATAGGCTGACTTATATTGCTTGTCAGGTTCTGAAAAATAGAACTACTGAAATTTTAAACTGCCTGCTAGTGTTAATGTAATTCTACACTGTTTAGACGTGATTTTTGGTACCCAGTTGCAAGCTCACTCTCCCCTAATTGCATATCAGCCATTGGGTGGATTATCTTTGTTTTTGGTATTTTGAGCATGTGTTTTTTTTTTTTTTTTCCCTCCTATTTAGTTGGCTGCGGAGGCATTCTTTGATTTTTCAAGGTGATTTGAAGGATGCAATGTTTTTGCATTTTTGTGATTGCTTGGAATATCATGAGGATGCTTTTAAACGAAGACTTTGTGTTCTATCAAAAAATGAAGACCTTGTGTACAACATTGAGATGAAATGTTTATTCAAACGTCAGTCTGCCTTTCATTTATTCCTTGAAGGCCATCTCACAAATGGTTGCTTGCTGGGTTCCTCTGTTCTATGTAGATGCTGTGCATTCTGTTTTAAGATCCAGTTTTTATTCCTTTTTTTTAATTGTTTATGCCAAGCTGTTACAACTTACATGTGGATAAGACATTGAAATTTCATAATTGCAATTAGGAGTGATAATCTGTTTTTTGTGTTCAGGTGCTTCTATGATGCTTGCAGAGTTGGCATTGGAAGCTGGTTTGCCAAATGGTGTCTTAAATATAGTTCATGGGACCAATGTATTGTAGCTATAATAACTGTTTATGATTTTTTCTTTTAATATCTTACCTAATTCCATTTAATGGACACAAGGATAGTGCGTGAATTTTATTGAACTTCACTTGTAACCTGTGAAGTCTTTATTTAAATTTGTTACCATTAACCTAGGAGCTTGTAGTTCCAACCTTGGATTTGGATTTGTATGGATTTAGACTAAAAACTTAGTTAAGTATATAATTAATTTTGTCCCAACCTGTCCCAACTCCAAATCTGAGGCTTAAAACCCATGCACCCAGACACTTCTGGAAGTATTTCCACTGGACTGTGCAGCCGTAGCTTATGCATATGCACATTTTGTCATGGTCTACAATCTACAGTTTAATTCTCTTTAATTGTTTGATCAAATATATAAACTTGTGAGGTTTTTTGATACTTTGAAGTTACTAACTTGTGCATCAACTGGGGCAGGACATAGTTAATGCTATTTGTGATGATGAGGACATCAGAGCCATATCATTTGTTGGTTCAAATACAGTAAGTTTACTTAGTTTATATTCTTCTTCTTTCAATATATATATATATATATATATATATATATATATTATAACACTTGCATGCGAAGTTAAGATATCCATAATCTTTGGTTACTTTTTAAGCAATAGGAATAAATTTTTTTTCACAAGTTGTTTCTTGTTGTGTGATGCATCTGCTTTCACGAAAGTTTATTGTGGTATAAGTTACTGCAGTGAATGATAAATTATCTTCATGATCTATACCTGAAAACTGAAATTTTTAGAAGTTAAATTCACAGATTTAATTGATTCATGTCTTAGAACATCCATTTTTTTTTTATTATGATTTATGAATTTATTTTTTTGCATGTTTTGTTGCAATAGATTTATTTTTTACTAGTTTAGGATGCAAATTTGAGTTGGTCAGTTAAGAAGTATTAGTTGGAGGGAATGGGATGTTAAAATGGTGAACTGATACTGGAGTGTGATGTGGTTGTAGAGTAATGTTAGGTTGTAAAATTCAATGTGATGGTTGTAAGGCCCATTATTTTATATGGATTCAAATATTTTGCAATTACCAGAAAAATGACATTCAGATGAGTTTAGTTGAATCAGATGTTGAGATGGATGGTTCTAATATGAGTAAATATTGAATAAGGAATGGTTGCATATGTGAGAATTTAGGGTTGCATTAGTTGGGGATAGGATGAGAGAACTGGTTAAAGATGGTTCACACATAATGAAGACAGGATGAGAAAAACTGGTGAAGATGGGCAGCAAAGACACTACACAGGAAGAGTGATTTGATTGAGATATAAAATCCCACTAGCACGACAGGATGATTAAGAAGAATGTGTGTTGAGGTGGTTTAAAAAAATTATTTAGTTTCTATTCGTGCTCGAGAAAAATCCTTCTTGGAATAGATGTGGATTAAACTTCCGAAAGAGGTAGTTCTCTGGTTTGCCAATGGTCTGCCAGATTTTGTTCTATTGGTTAGGGGTTCTCGAATGGTCTGAATAAGGAATATGCTGTTTTGGAGTTCAATTAAGTGGACTAGGGTGGGAATTTTTTGGACTTAGTGTTGGGTTGGAATGGTAAGATGTTCTCTGTGTTTATCCCTGGTGGAGCAAAAGGGGTTGGTTGGTACAACTTCGCAAGAAAGTTCTGCGAATTAGCCAAAGAGGTTGGGTTTCAATTGTGAGGTGCAGGCGTGGGTAGACCTTCAGAGCCCAGATATGTGGAGTCACGTATGAAAAGGAAGGCAGGTGAAGGAGAAGTCTGTGAAAGCAAGTACCAACAAGGAAAGCAGGATGCTGCGAATGGGATAGATGATAAGTGCATTTGATGTGGGGCTAACCTCGAGTTGAACATTGCAGGGTAGCCGATGCTAGAAGATTCCCGACCAAAGGCGCATGTTCATATTGCTCAGGCAGTTGGGCGTGCTGATAGGGCAATGGCGGCTAGGGTTTTGGATGAGGGTGCAGCTCCAGTTGAGGTGGCTAGGGTTACAGTAGGGGAAGAGGAAGATAAAAAATCTGGGCTGGGCTTGGCTATTGTATTGGACCTGGGCAAGTTAATGGAAATAGGAGGGGCCTCATTTTTATATAAAATGGGCTTATTAATTGGACAAGCCCATAATTTGGAAGGCCCTATTTTGGATGGCCAGTCTAAGGGAAAGGATGATTGGGCCATTCATAAGGGGCTGGCCGAAGATTTTCAGGGGCCTATTTTGGATAGCCAGTCTAAGAGAATATACAGGTGGAGAATATAGGGAAGAAGGATTGTCACCCATCTGTAATTGAAGGCCTAAATCTCTCTCCAATTCCCTAAGATTCAAGTGGAACTGATCATCTCATGGAGTAATCACAGGAAATCGGCAGTTCGATTTCGGAAAAGTTTCTTGACAACAATAAGGGAATAACTAAAAGTGTTAAAAAGTGGTTGAAGATTCTGGTTTTGCAGAGGGACAAGCGGATGCTGCAGCAAAGGTTTATAAAGATGATGGTGTTTTGGGTAGTTTATCTGATGCCTAAGACATTAAGGCAAAGCCGCAAAAGGATCTAAGGTCCCAACATTTATACTTGTTGGAAGTTTGTGCAGATGGGTGTGGAAATGAAAAAAATGTTCAAAGATAAGAGAAGGCACTCTGGTGAGGTTGTGCCAAAGATTTTAAAGAGGAATTTAGGAGAGTTAGGTATTGTGGAAGGCAAAAATGCTAAGAAAAAATGGAAATTCTTGTAATAGGGTTAACAAAGGAAAGAAGGTAATGAAATGGGGGGATTTATTAGATAATGAAAGTGATGGTCTCAATGAGTTTGATTGTGGGGGTTTACTGTTGGATGAAATTAGGCAAAAATGTGGATATGTTTCTGATTCCAGTGACGTTTTAGGGGACTGATCATACGTACATCCATTCCCTTTGGAAGGATTGGAGGGGGTTTCTATATTTGAAAATGATGATTTGGTTAATGAGATGCAGTGCAAGGACGGTGTTTGACCAACACCTGTGGAGGAGATTTCAAGGAAGGATTTAGAAGTTCTAGATCTCATGGATAAATTGAATCTAAAGTTTTGTCGTCTTGGGAGAAATGAAGCATGTATTGATGGGTGTAAAAATAGAAGCTAAAAAAGGGTCAAAGGGAATTAGCTAACTTGAAATGTTTGGTGAATTATGAAGGAAAAGGATTGGAGAGTGGGTTCCTTGTTTAATTATTAATTTTATTTATTATTTTTTCATTTTATTTTATTTTATTTTTATGAGGTGGACTTGTCCTCTTTCGTGGTAATTTCTCTCTCTATCTAATGTACCTTCCTTTATTATCCGAAAGAACGGACAAATAATTTATTTTAAGTTTTAACTGAAAGGGTAGACTTGAATTATGCTGAATGGAGAAAAAGGAGTCATGTGGCCAACCCCAAATAATCGGGAATTAGGCTTTATTCTTGTATTTAATTTCAATATAGATTTATTCGGCCATCAAAACAGGATGTGGTGCAAAGAGGAGTTATTCTCTTCTCAGACCTGGTCTTAGCTTTATAACAAGTTTCTCACTTTTGACATCCACCCTTAGATGTATAATCCCCTGTACATCATGTACATATAAGCTTACTTTTCTGTGGTAATTTCTATATCTGAGGGGCTTCAATTTATTTAATGCTTATTTCACAGTCAGTCTCAATTTGAAGGCTGTACTTGTCAAATGTTAATTTAAATGTCTTTTTTAGTCATCTTGCATCATCATTATCATTTAACCTGCTTGTAATTTTAGCAAATAAAATTTATCAGGTTTCCTGCATGAATGATTCTCTATCAGTTATTATATAAACAATATCAACAGCTAGAGGCGGATCTACATCGTGTGAGCTATAGCCCTCACTCATCTTATAGAAAACCACCAATATATATATATATATGTATAATGTGATAGGCTTAGAAAAAAGGTTTAGGGGGATTGCACCCACTCAGCATGGGATCTAAGTCCAAATGAACAAGATTTGGGGGCTGATTTAATTTTGTTCAGTTTATTTTATTTTATTTGGGATCTAATTCAAAAATAAACAAGTTTAGATTCCTAAATTCTAGCAATATCTTCTAAAAATTTCATTAGAAAATTTAGAGCATTGAGTGAACCCTAAATTGTTATTTTTTCCATATGGACCCCAAATTGTTGGATGAATGATTGCTAGCCAGTTAAATTGAGAGAGAGATTTTCAATAGCACTACAATTTACGAATAAGTTGATTATGGAGCGATTCAAAAACATGAAACCTATTGAGGGTATAAGGTGTATGTTTTTTCAAAATGAATGTGAAAAATTGACCCTTTTTTTTAAAAAAAAAATAAAAAATAATAATTAGTACTTCAATGCTATGTCAAAATTAATAATGTAATAATTTACGATTAAAGGGCATCCCTTGGCCACAAGGCCTCACGCTTTGCGAGGGTAGGGAGAGGGTCATCATAGTGTAGATAGTCTTATCTTGTTTTTTATTTTATTTTATTTATTTATTTAATGTAGAGAGGTTGCCCCCTTGGACTCAAATCCATGATCAGCTGGTCACAAAGGACCATTATTCCAAGTAGGGGTGTACTCGGTTCTTATCGGTTCGGTTTTGACTGAAATCGATAGCCGAACCGAAAAAATCCTTTTTCAAAATCTAAAACCGAAACCGAACTGTACACCAATGGTTTAGTGTAACCGTAAACCGAATTTTTATGGTTCTGTTCGGTTTCACTCGGTTTTAAATATAAAATTTATATTTGAAAAAACAATGAAAAAGATTTGCAAGCCCAAAATAGCCCAAACCGAAATCAAGCCCTTCTGAATGTAGACAAGGCCCAAGGGTAGCCCACCCACACAACTAGAGTGAAGGGCCTTACTCAATGCAATGATAGGAAGGCTAGATGGGCTTTTATATGGGAAGGGAGGGAGCTTCTATTCTTCCTCCAACCAATGTGGACAAAGGTTCCCCTAGGCCAAGTCCCCAACCCAACTTCCACTCCACTACACTTGTCCCACATCGCCAAAATGAGAATTTTGAGAGTCATGCATCTTGTATAAATCCCTTTCCCACTCCTTCTTTATCCTTGAGCAAGGTCAACAACCCAGATTTAATTAGTTAAAAAAATTAATTAATTAAATAATTTATTAAATGGTTTCAATTATATAATTAAAGAAATAATATATTTTATAGTGCACATATATACAATATTAAAAATAATCATTTTAAAATTTTGTACACCCCTACATAGTCCCCCACTCCTTAGCTAGATATATGATATATATATCAAGTAATTATATTAATTTATATATTTATTTTTTATTTAAATCAGTTTTGTGGTTTGGTTATGTTTTGAAACTGAAACCGAAATTGAAAATTTATTTTTTGAGAACCGAAACCGAAATGGAAACTGGGAACCGAAAAACCGAACTGCTTTTGATTTCGGTCCGGTTTTTGATTTTTCTGTAATTTTTATACGCCCCTAATTCCAAGGCCTGCTCTTAATAGTTAATGATTATGAAGAGTAATTGTAAAAACATAAATCTTATAAAATAAATAAAAATATTTTAAAAGGTGAGCTTTCACACACTAAAACTTACCACCTTGCTCTCTCTCTCTCTCCCGTGGTATTCTTTTTTCTCATTGGCCATGAAATTGTTCGACAATTTCATTCGACAACCATGATGGAGAAGAATCTCTAGCAATTAGTACAAGTCGAAGGTAAATCCTTTGATTTGAGAATAGGAAAAGTCAAGGATAGGATATTTCGTGGTTTCAATTGAAAGGAACATGAAAAGAAATTGATGGGTGAGGGCCCCTATGTCGTTGATGCAATGGATTTGCAGAATGTGACTTCGGTGTGGTCTCGATTGAGTAGGTTCGTTGAAAGAAAGAGATTTGGATGCTTCAAGTGTGGTGGCGATTAGGCTGACTTGGCTTGGCATATTTCTTGAGTTAGAGGTCTAGAAATCTTCGATTTTTGTTCCTAAAGGGTTGAAAGGTGGTAGTTGGAGAAGCTCTGTAGGAGGGCTACATGATTTGGTTGGGAGAATTGTATTGATTGATTCTAAGCTTGAGAGGTTGATATGGAAGAGGCAAAAACAAAGGAAGATTTTGTGGAGCAAGGTCGTTAAGGGAAAATCTCCTTTGGAGTCGTTAGCGCATGGATGGAGGTGTGCAAATTGTGGGAACAAAGAAGGCTTCCTCGGTGAAGGTAGTCTAGTAGCCACGGTATAGTGTGATTGAGAAGAAAAGATGATGACAGCAGTTTGGTGAGATACGAAACTAGGGTTTCCCATGAGTGAACAATCAACCAAGGATGTGAAGATTGGGTCAGAGAGTAGTGGACCTTCTCTTCCTTGTACTATTGATTTAGTGGGTAATGGATCTCATCAAGTTACTGGGCCTAAGAATGATGGGCTTCAAATTAGTGGATTTTTGAGCACATGTCGCTTCATGGGCTTGTTGGGAGAGAGTACAACATGTTTTAAAGATTTCAATAGATTTGGCCAATGATTGTGGTCTTTTTACTAAAGGGGCCCAGGTTAATTTGATGGATGTGATTAAAGAGGTAGCTTTCTCTTTTATCAAAACAAGCGGAGAGTCCCAGACACGACTTGTAGGGGACTCGCATATAGATAAAGTGGTTTTCCCCCATGATAATATGGATGCCATGCAAGTGGATAAGAGGAGAAATTATGAATAGAAACTTCTTATTCAATTGTTACTAGTCTTTTTCTAGAAACATGGGATAAACAAATTGTCAAGAATTCTCATGAGAAGCGGAAGATGCAATCAGATGGAAGACTGAATGAAGAAAGCTTGGGCAATGGGTCATGCGCAGAGGTGGCAAGTGCTTCTGGGGATAGAAAGAATGAAAAAAAATGTTCAAAGGCAGTGGAAATGAAGGTGTATAAGCATCGATCAGCGAGGAAGGAATGGAAAGGTATTGAAAATTTGTTTGATAACAGTTGTAATAACTCAAGTTTGCAGGGAGGAAAATATTTAAAAAATGATGATGCCAGAAAGTTTTGTCTTCAGGAATCTCAGAATTGTTGGTAGTCTGTCTTAGACAATGGAGGTAATTATTCTCATTGCATGGGCCATTCACACCTAGGCCCTTGTGTGACCACTTTTTATAAATGATTTCAATGAGATGGCATATTGGAGCATAGGAAACTCAATGGCAATGGCAGTGAACAAGAATTTGTGGAAGACAAAGGTCAAGGACTGGTTGAGGCAGGGAGGATGGCATAGGGTGGTGGTTTGTGGTGGCGCATTGGAGAGACAATAAGGTTTGGTGCATTGTGTTTGGGCCAAACAAGGGATTCTGATTTTTATGGTGACAGTGGTTGAAGCACAAGCAATCAGATGTGGTGTAACAGGAAGCAGTAATGAAAGATGCTCTATGGCAGTGTGGCCACTTTGACTGAGGTTTGGTTTCGAGGGATTTTGAAAGATGAATGGACCTGACCACAAATAATAACTCATGGGGAGAAAAACTGAAATTTAGGAAACTAGGACCAAACATCTTACTAATCAAAATAGAACCCCTAAAACTAACTGACTAAAAATAAACCACCTTACAAAAATAATCCCAACTACTTAATTATGCCTAAATTTATAGGCACAGAACCCAACTAGATGTTGACCTTATTCTTTAGAGATGGCCTACAAAGAGGGTTGACTCCATTTCTGGATTTCTATCCTACATTGTTGGGGTATTTTTGTGTTTTAGGAAATATGTCAAGGGCATTACACAAAGAACAGAAGAAATGTTGATTTCCATAATCACTTTTTGTCAAAGTAGCATTGGAGTTCTGAAACATGATTTTGGCTATTTTTCATGATTGAAATTTTGGTTTCATAATCAATTATTTCTAATTAAATAGTCCGCAGAAGCGATTTTGGGTCTCACTAGGACATCAATCATGGTTCCCAAAACACCCCTGTTAGATATCACTTCACGTAAAAGCTTAATTTGTTAGATTGTAGGCAAACAATATATATTAAGCCTTTAATTCTCCCCTGCATGTGCAGCCTGATAGCACGTCGAGAGACAAAACAAATGATAAATTACACCTATTACAGGGAATACAATAGTTTTTAGACACCACAAAATAAATGCGGTCAACAAGACTAGACCCATACCTAACAGCTTAAGCTTTTAGGTAAAAAATGAATTTGTGTTGGAATCATTCCCGTTTGATCAAATGCAAAGTTTGGTCAGATTGAATTATTCTGTGATTTGCAACGTCCATCAATTCCATTGCCTCTGGTTGAATTTCTCTGGGGCTTATCCTTCATTATATCAACCACTTTATGGCATCCTATGTCTTGTGGTCACATAATCAGTTACTTTAATTTTTATCTCCAAAATGGAGGGAGATTCGAACCTGGAAGAAAAATAAATAAAAAACCTCATTGAGGAAAATAAAATAGATCAAAAGTGCTTCCGCTGGCTTGGCTGCCATTGTAAAATTCAGTGACTCACCACTAGCAGCAGATGTGTTTCTGTTTGTTAGATTGGTTGTTTGTTTATATGGTCTCTATTGGTTTTGATTTTGTGTAGATGCTCCTTCAAGCAGCAATTTTGAATGCCGGTGAATCTGTGTAAATGGTGGATTTTGTTGGTGTTGTTCTGTTGAATTGGGTGGTGATATCAGGAGTATAGTTGTTGGAACCAGCTAAAGATGGCAATGTTGGTGGCGAGGAAAGATTGAACCAGTGGAGGACAAGTATTTTTTTCTGAGAGGTGAACATTAGAGTAATCAAAGACCAAAATCTTTTATGGCTATGGCCTAATCAGAGTTGAATAGTGGTTGGAGACCAAAATCTTAGTTTAGAAGTGGTTGGAGATTGAATAGTGGTTAGGCAAGGGCTAGCTTTTGCTCACTTTGGATGCTGTTTTTTTCAGCTGAGTTGCAAACCTGATTGCATGTTTTTAGGATGCTGTATATTTGGGATTTATGGATTGTCCCTACTGAAATTTAACTTCTATGCAATACTAAAAATTGGTGCGTGTCTAGATGGATGCAGGCTGATGGTAATTTGAAACAGTTAAAAGGGACATTTTTGTTTGCAGTTCGACATTAATATATGTAGACCTGTTATTGCCATGTGTCACGATCCCACATCGTATGTGTACTAGAGAGATCTTGGGCTTATAAGAATGATTCAGTCTCCAACTATGTGAAGCGCCTTTTATTGGACGAACCTATGAAGGCAGTGGGCCAATGCAGAAAATACTTCATTGGAGTTGGGTCCAAAACTGTTACATTTGGTATCAGAGCTACCCTTGAAGTACTATCATGTGGGTGGATCCTACACTGAGGTGTAAACCACTCTAAAGAGGGTGTCGAAGATCGGACTGGAGAGCATGTCACGATTTCACATCGGATGTGTATTAGGGAGATCTTAGGCTTATAAGGATGGTTTGGGCTCCAACTATGTGAGACATCTTTTCTAAGACAAACCCATGAGGCCAATGGGCTAAAGCAGACAATGCCTCACTAGAGTTGGGCCCAAGACCCTTACACCATGCTTCAAGTTTATTCTCTTTCTTCTATGGTTGCTTGGTAATGTTTCAACTAGCTTCATTTTATAAAACTACATGTGTGCACATGCATACTTTTCCACACAAGTCTTGGCAACATAATTGTTGCTAAACAACTTTGATTTTCTTATCATTAAACTTCTCATTGGAATTATTATCCATTTAATTATTGGTATTTCTTTTCATATGTTGATTATACATGACATGCTCAATTGATTTATATATTTTATTTGTTTAATTTTAAAGGCTGGCATGCATATATATTCGAGGGCATCGTCCAAAGGGAAACGCGTTCAGGTTAAGTTCAGTCTGTTTCTGTTTGCAGCAAAATGCAGATTAATCTATGAGCAGTATTTTTATTTTATGCACACTAGTTGAAATAACTGCCAATGGCTTTCTGTATCCAGTCCAATATGGGAGCGAAAAATCATGCAATTGTCATGCCTGATGCAGATGTGGGTGCTACTTTGAATGCTTTAGTTGCCGCTGGTTTTGGTGCTGCCGGACAACGATGCATGGCTCTTAGCACAGTAGTTTTTGTTGGAGATTCAAAATCTTGGTACCATTTTTCTTCCTTGTTTACCATATTTTATTTGTAGTTCTATACTTTCTATCTCTATTGTTTTTGCTGAGTTCTTTTTATCCTTTGTTCGTTGATAAAAAACTTTTAGATCTTTAATATGATTTAAAGCGTGAGTAGTCTTGACCATAACTAAGTGCATCTTATTAATATGAGCTATTTGAAGAACTTCATTTACTAGATTTTATTTCCTGTCTGCGTGGAAGTCTTCACATGTTATGTGTTGTAAGTGCCGCTTATTGCATATATTTTTACATTTCCTTTTTAACCAACGTGGATAAACAGTCAAATCATGTTGCATTATAATATCATTTTTTATTTGGTGTTAGAGTTTTTACTCTTTTTGTTGCATTGGCCTTTGGCTGGCCCCCTGAAGTTGATGGATGTATAGCATGTTACCATGTATTTAATCAGCAGTTGCTTAAAAACATTTCATTAATTATTTAGTGCTTAAAATTAATGAACTTAGTATGATTTCTATGTCAAAATGTTGGATTCTATGCTTCATGAAAAGTTTTACATTTCATCTCCTTTATATGAACCAAAATTGCATCAGGACTAGCTTCTTATTAAGGGTGAATCTCTGCAGGATATTCATACGGTTAATTTGAATAATTTGAGTTCAATCTGGGAAATAGAAGAATAATGAATCAAAAAGTTGTGCAAGTCTCAACTGCAGCTTTACACTTTGCACACTTGATGGTAGTCATCCATCCTGCACAATTTCCTTTGTTATTATCCTATTCAAAGAATATTACCATTGAGAAAGCATTCTTCATGGTGACTAGAGTCTCACAAGTTCCTTTCATGTGTTTGAGATATTAAAATCCATTCCACCTAGCAGCTTAAGCTTTTTGGTGATGTCAGAGCCTCTCTGGCTAAAAGCTCTAGAGGTTGATCGTCGCTAACCTCATTTTTATTAATTAGAATTGAAAATTTTAGCACATGGTATAGTGGGCCTATGCTTTCTTACTCTTAAAGCCCATTGGCTAGCATGTGTGAGGTTGTCTAGAAGGTGTTAAAAACTATGCCTAGGAATGATCAATTTTTATCATTGACACATAAAATAACCCTATATTTATTTACTGGAGTAGCCATACCCTCATATTCACTTTGCCAAGGCCATTAGGCTATTTAGTAGTCAATTTCCTAACTTGGCATGTTTCCGAGTTACATAAGGACTAGAAGTGTGACAAATAATTTTTTCCTTCTTGTATTTTTTCAATAAATTATATGGGTTGGCCAAGAAATGGTAATGATGAGAGAGTCTTTTATGGAGAAGTGGGTCTACTTGAAAGCCATATGCTCCTCCATTCACCACTCAATTGCTACTTTCAACCATTGCTAATATTTGCATGCCAACTCCCTTCACATGAATGCATAGTTTCTTCACTTGCTTTCTGTAGTGCCTTAACATTGATGACCTTGAGTCACTCTTCCTCCTAGATTCAAAGATTTATTTTGACCTTGAGGCCCCTTTTTTGAGTCTTCACCTTTCTATTTTTGAGTCTTTTGAGTTCTGTTGACCTTGATGAGTCCTTTTCTTTGCCTAGCCCTCCAAATCCTAACCTATTTTCATCTAGGTTGGCCTTTCTTGTTGCTTGGATTAATCCCAATTTACAGGTGTGCACATGGTGACTTAAAGGAGGAGAGCCTCTAACTTCTACTTCCACCTCTTGTTCCCTCATCTAACGGTCTTATTTCACAAGATGTTGATCCTCCTATTGATGTTTGGAAAATTAAGCACATTTGTACATGACATCCAATCCTTATTTTTGTTTGTAATGATTTCTTGTCACCCTTATATTACTATTTTTTCAATACTCTTATCTTCTGTTGCTATTTTAAAATATATTTATAAAGCCCTATCCCATCTTGTGTGGAGCATCGCAATGGTTGAAGAGTTGTGTGCACTATAGGATAATGATACTTGGGAGTTGCCTTGTCCTCTTGATAAGTCTGTGATTGGTTGTTGCTAGGTTTATACCATGAAGATCAATCCAAATGGTTTGTGGCTCATTTGATGACTTGTCTTGTTGCTAAGGGATATACTTTGGTGTATGGTTTGGATTATTCAAACACATTCTCCCTAGTTGCTAGCTTATATTCTTAGCCACCCCTAGTCACTTGCCTCTACATCAGTTAGATATAAAGAATGCTTTCCTACATGGCGATCTTTAAGAAATCATTATATGGTTTAAAACAGTCACTCAGAGCATGGTTTGGTTGATTCATTCTTGTAGTATTTGAGTTTGGCTTCTGATGGTGTGTAGTAGATCACTTTATATTTTATCATCATACTCCATTCAACATAAATTTTCTTATTGTGCTTTTGGATGATATTGTGATTACTAGTGATGATCATATGTGCTAGCAGTAGGGGAGGGTTTAAGAGAGGAATTCGTTTAGATAGCTTCTTAGGTACAATCGATGGTGTTGAAGGTGATGTTGTTGGCTAAGCAGTTGGAGTCAAAGGTGGCTAGGGTTCTTCGTGTGGACCATGGGAAGACAAAAACAAAGGTGGGTAGGGTTCCTTGTGTGAAGATGGGATGACGAAGTTTGAGTGGGTAGGGCCTGCTTATTGTGTATTAACATTGATTTGGGCTAGTTGTTCGAAAATAATAAGAGTTCAGTAAACTCTTTGTTGCGCTTTTGGGTTAAGGAGGCCCAAAAGCAGTCTTTTGAGTTAAAAATGGGCTTGGGCAGTGGGGAAACTTCTACAGAAGAGCAAATGGGTCACTTATTTGGGAAGGCCCAAGAGTCTTTACAGCCCCTTGAACATAAGAGAGCCTCTTTGTCCATGATGTGGGATTATATGGGGGTTTACCATCCTTCAGAGCAGCAACAAGTTGAATAATGTCCATTTTCAAATGAAGTGCAAGGAGATTCGATTATGTGCTCTTCTTCGAATAACATATTTGATGGTCATGATGAGGGATGCTCTAATAACAGTAAGATGCAAGAGACAAAAAGAGGAGGAAGGCCTGATTGGTCTTATGCTTCTCGGCTGGACGAAATTGACATTAGGGGGAGCTTAAGAAATGTTAGGGGGGAGTCTGGTTTTATAATTTTATTTCTTGTGAGTTGTAAAATCAAGATTTCATCTATGGTTCGGCGGTAACTCAAGTAGGAGAGGGAGTCTATTCTAATAATAGAGGAGTAGTAAGGTGTATGCCCGTCGGAAGAAAATGTAGGCATGTTTTGAAGGGAGGAAACTCAATGAAAATAAGCAAAAATTATGTTGTGAAAAAACACATAAAATTATAAAGAGGGATTCCAAAGGTGTATTAAGTATAGTGGAAGAGCCAATCGTTGAGAGGGCAAAGTTGAGTAAGGAAAGCAATAGATGGGGAGATGTTTCGAATGAGGACAACATGGGGAGTAGTGATTTTGAATGTGAGAAAAGGTATACTTTTGGACCATATTTGGGAACAGTGTGGATATTCCTCCAATTCTGCTATTGATCGTCTCGGGGATCTATCTTATGTGCTGCCACCTCCCCTAGAAGGTTTAGAAGGTATTAGTATGTTTGAAGATGAGGTCCCCAAAAATGATGAAAAGGTTAAATATGGAAATTTTCCTACTCCTATTCAAAAAAAATTCCTAGGAAGGACATTGATACTCATAGGTTGTTGGATGACTTGGGTCTCGTGTATCAAGGAAGTAATGAAGTTAGACTTGATGGTGGCAAATCCCAGGTGAAGAAGTGTTAGAAAGAATTAGCTAATTTGAAGTGTTTGGCGAACTATGATGAGAAGGGCTCAAAGAGGCGATTTCTTGGCTGATCATAGTAGTTTTTGTTTTTTTTTGTTATTCTTTTATTTCTTTTTTATTTTTTCATTTTGAGTTTTCTTTTGATTTTATTTTTAATTTCTTTTTTGAGGATTTAGTGTCCTTGATTTGATTGTACATTTTCTACCTTAATACATTTTATTTTATTATAAAAAAAGGTGTCCATGTCCTAGAGCATTTCCTACAAACTAAGTTTCAGACCAAAGATTTGGGGACCATTTTAAGTGCTTTTAGTATCTAAATCTCATATGAGAGCTGTCTTGTCATAGCTGAAGTATGTTCTTAATCTTTTAGATGAGACTGGGCTCTTGGGAACCAAATCTGTTGATACATCCATGGATCCTAATAATAAGTTAGTGCAAATATGGGTGATTTGTTGCCCGACTTAGTAAGGTACTAGAGCCTTGTTGGAAAATTGACTTATCTCATAGTCACTTGATCGGATATATGTTTCACAAGCGTTGTGAGTTAGTTTCTTGGTTCATTGAAAACAAGTCATTAGGGTGCAATATTCACATCTTAAGATCTCTCAAAGGTGTACTTGGAGATATGACTTTGAGCATTCAGTCGGTACGGATAATTCCGTTAACTGAATTAACCAAAAAATTTTAATTAAATAACTTGTCTCAACAAACTGAACCAAATTGTGGATGGTACCAAATGGTTAACCAATCAAATTAAAATTCAGTTGAATAAGTTAACTGATTTTAACTGAACTAAACTAGACTTAGAATTCCTTTTGCAATTATTTAATTAGCTAATTTCCCAAACATTCATTGCCAAGGCATGTCGGCAGTGATTGGCAACAACTGTGATGGCAAGGAGGGTGTCCCCAGCAAGAACTGTGACGTCCATGCTGAAAATCTGTTGGTTGCTGGACTTTCCTTGCCGGAGATTGTCATTGTCTGTGTAGGAGCAATGCGTGGATTCATGCTGCCACTTCTGGTGAATGTATGCAATCCATTCACTGGATTCCTGTGTAGTACTGAAGGAGGGGAGCTGGGGATTGGGTAATAGCATAATACATGTATGTATACATACATGTATATTGGAAGTTAACTTTTAAATATTTTATGCATGCATATTTATTCGGTTAATTTGGTTAACCAAATACATTAAGGCCTATACTGAACTGAAAGTCAAACAATTGAAAATTCACAAAATTCATACCATACTGACCAAATTAAAAAAAAAAAAAAAAAACCCGAATTGGTTTAACTAAATTCAGTTGGTTTGGCCAGTTATTTGGTTTTTACTGAATAGTGCTCAACTCAATGTTACCTAGAAAATGAAATGTTTTGGTTTGTGGAATGAGAACAGGATTGTGGTACGACACATGCTCTAAAATGCGGAACGCTAGGGGTATACTTAATTTGATATATTGGTGAAAAAGTGTAATGGTACTTGTATATGTTGAAGAGGATGTTGAGCTGTTTCTAAATCTAGAAGAGATTTTTTTTTTTTTTTTTGCTGTGGGATAGATTAGAAGTAATAAAAATAGAATTAAAATGTGATGATTCCCCACTTAGGTACCTAACAAAAAGTGTGTTAGCGTGTTAGCGTACCAATATGTGGTTCACTAGGGTGTTAGCATTTTCTAGTAACTGTGGCTCAGCCCTACCTAGAGAGGTCTCTTATATTAGGATCAGGGTCACACTTGTATTCAGGGATATACAGATGTAGATTGGGCTGGATACCTTACGATAGAAGATCCACAACCGGATATTGTATCTTTATTGGGGTAATTTAGTTTTTGGAAGAGCAAGAAGCAAACTGTGGTAGCTCGGTGTTACATGTAAACTTGTTTAATTGAAGAACATAGATGAACTGGGTTTTACACATTCTTAGTCTATGGAGTTGATGTGTGATAATTTATTTTGCTATTTGTATTGCCTCCAACCCAGCCTTCCATGAGTGGACAAAACACATTGAAGTTGATTGCCACTTTGTATAGGAGAAACTTGTGCAGAAGCTCATTACAGCCACTCATGTGAAGTCTGATTTGTAGCTTGCTGATTTACTTACTAAGGCCTCGGGGGGATGCTCGTGTTAAGTTCATTTGTAACAAGTTAGGACATGTGATATCTTTGCTCCAGCTTGGGGGGGGGGGGGGGAGTGTTAATGGTTAGTTTGGTCATTTAGCATTGTTAGCATGTGCTAATGTTCTGTTGGTAAGCGTGAGTCAGTAAGGGTACTTGACATATATTATAAATAGAGGGAGAGACCTATTGTTGTGATTAGGCTTTCCATTTTACGCAATTATTCAACGGTGAAAAAGTTCCTGATTCTTCAACAGTGAAAAAGTTTACAGAAGAATGATTGAACAATGTCATTCTGTTAGGGAATCCAATTTGAAGTTATTGATGCTGTTACTTCACCACTGTATTCTCTCTAAGATTCTTTATCATACACTGAGGATGTCAATGTAGATTCACAATCACAACAGATTATGCTCAATAGTTTTTTCTAGACTTTGAGGAACAGCTGTTTTCTCCAAGCTCATGCCATATCAGGATGCGAGACTGGAGTGTGGCATTTTATTTTTTGGATGCCTTTTTATAAGTGGACGTATAATTTACAAGCTACTTAATAAGTCATGTTAGTGCATTGAAATTGGATTTTATGATGAATATGAAGTACACCTGGTCTGGTAATCTTTCTCAGGGAAAATAAATTAGTGGAGCGTGCTAAATCACTCAAAGTAAATGCTGGAACAGAACCAGATGCTGACCTTGGCCCAGTTATTAGCAAACAGGTGCATACAATTACCTAAATTCTAATATTTTTTTTAATAGAAAATATGATAAAATATACTTAAAGAAAAAGCATTTCATGCGATTTGACATATCCACAGAAACCAGTGAAGAATTCATTTTACTTCTATGAGAGTATTCATGTAGCTGTGTCTCAAGACCTTCATATGATCTTGTGTGAATTAAGATTCTTCCTTCATTCACAGGCAAAGGAAAGGATATTAAGGTTGATTCAAACTGGTATTGAAAGTGGTGCTGGACTTTTGCTTGATGGGAGAACCATAACGGTACCTGTTCATAATTTCCTGTTTTACTGCAAACTAGTAATGGATTTGTCTCATTATTTTGTACTTTGTTTATGCCATTTCCTCATCTATCTTAGATGGCCTAGTCTCTGTAGATCCACTTGATTCAACATGTTTTTGACTGGTCAGGGTTGCTGTATTTTTTTTAAAGAAATTTATTTATAGAAAAAGGAATTCATTACAGAAAAGGAAAGAATTGGAAATGGTGGAGAACAAGACATCCTCCCAATGCACAGCTAAAAGCAGTTACAGAAGGATGGCCATCCAATTGCTTTGGCTATTAGACCATGAAGTCCCCAAAAAAATCCAAAAAAGTGTGTCCAAATGATGAGAGGAAAACAACTCTATCCCATAACTAGTGGGACAGTGCTGTTTTGGAATGGAAAATCCTTGCATTCATAAGACATAAAGTCCAAAAAACAGCATACACTGAACAACTCCATCCAGCCATCCTGTTTTTATTCCTTCCCAAAACTGCACCAGTATAAAGTCATAAATGGTTTGTGGTGTTTGCCACACACTACCTAAAACCAAGAAAAGATCAGTCTAAAGCTGTCTAGCTGACGATGTAGAAAGAGATGCACATTGATCTAATTGGATTCTAGACATCACTTAAAAAAATTTAGATACATCACTCTCCATACCAAGTTATGAGTATCACAATACCCTTTAAAAGTCTAGCATTCATAAACAGCCAAATAAACAATAGCAAGGACGCTAAATCACGACAAAGCTTTCCTCTCCTCCCCCCTCCCAGAACCCCTGAAAAGAATAACATAGAAATCCTCCAAGATGGGGGACAGACCCAATTCTCACCAAGAATACCAAACAAATTATTCCAAAGAATCCTTTTGAAAGGGCATTGTGAGAACAATTGAGAGCAAGTCTCTCAATTCATAAAGCAGAGGACAGAAACACCAAGAGACTGAGCATAAGAATGGAGTAGGAATTGTTATAGACAAAAACTTAAAAGATAGCATTGTTGATATAAATAAAGTAGGGGATATAATTATAAAAATCAAGATGGTATTAGGACGAGATAATAAATATCATTAGTTCTTATGCTCCTCAAGTCGACTTAGCAGAAAATCTTAAGAGACAATTTTGGGAAGATATGGATAGTATTATACAAGGCATATCAGGGACTGAGAAAATATTTATATGAGGAGATCTGAATGCATATGTTGGAAGGGATAATAAAAATTATGAGAGGATACATAGAGGATATGGATATGGAGACAAAAATGAGCTTGGGGAGATGATCTTAGACTTCACTATGTCATATGATTTTAGTATAATGAATACTTGCTTTAAGAAGTAAGAAGAACACTTAATAACCTTTAAAAGTGAACAAATAGAAGTCAAATAGGAGGGTAGATCGTTTATCATGCAAGGATTGTAAAGTTATTCTAGGTGAAAGCCTAACCACACAACTTAAAGTCTTAGTGTTAGATATATGTATTAAAAAATGGAAGAAAAATGGTAAAATAAACCAGTATAAGAGAACTAGGTGGTGGAACCTAAAAGGAGAAAATATAATAAAATTTGAAGATAAAATGATCAAAGATGGGGATTGGACTATAGAGGATGTGATAGATACAAATACTCTTTAGAGTAGATTTTCTAGCTCTATTAAAATAATAGCAAAATAGATTTTAGGTGAATCAAGGGAAAGATTCTCAAATAGAAAATAAAGTTGGTGGTGGGATAAAATGTACAAAAATCTATAAAGACAGAAGAATTTGGTATAAAACGTGGCAAAAATGTAGAAACATGGATAACTTTGAAAAGTATAAGGAGACAAGAAAAGATGCAAAAAAGGCCATTAGTGAAGCTAAATACAGATCATTTAATAGTTTGTATGATAGATTAGATACAAAAGAAGGCGAAAAAGATATATTTAAACTTGCTAAAACTAGTGAAAGGAAGAATAAGAACTTAGGAAATGTAAAATGTATAAAAAGTGAGGATGATATTGTCTTGGTTAAGGACGAAGAAATTAAAAAAAGATGACGAAGTTACTTTAGTAAGTTGTTTAATGAAAACCAAATAGAAGACTTAAATTTAGAATTGTCAAATGAGGAAAAGACTAAAAATATGATATTTATACGCAAAATTAGAGTTAATGAAGTTAAGTTTGCACTGAAAAAATGAAAAATGGGAAAGTTATGGGACCAGATAACATCTCAATTGAAATTTGGAAATGCTTAGGTGATAACGGAATTCTGTGGTTAACTAATTTATTTAATACAATTATAAAAACTAAGAAAATGCTAGATGAATAGAGGAAAAACACTTTAATACCTATATACAAAAATAAAGAAGATATTCAAAATTGTAATAACTATTGTGGAATTAAACTTATGAGTCATATGATGAAACTATGGGAGAGGGTAGTTGAACAAAGATTAAGGTTAGAACGAAGGTCTCAGAAAATGAATTTGGTTTTATGTTTGGGAGATCTACCACAGAAGCTATATATCTTTTAAGAAGATTAATGGAAAAGTTTAGGGAAAAGAAGAGGAACTTGCATATGATATTTATTGACCTTGAGAAAGCATATGATAGGATACCCTAGGGAAGTTCTAAGGTGGGTTTTAGAAAAAAAGGGTGCATGTAGTGGGTATATTGATGTCATTAAGGATATGTACGATGGAGTAATGACTAGTGTAAGAACTATAGATGGAGAAACTAGAGAATTTCCAATCACCATAGGTGTATATAAAGGATCTGCTTTGAGTCTTTATCTTTTTGATTTAGTGATGGACCAATTGACTAAGAGTATTCAAAAGGAGATTTCATGATGTATGTTGTTTGCAGATGATATTGTATTAATTGATAAAACTAGGGATGGACTAAAGGCTGAGTTAGAATTATGAAGAGAAGTTTTGAAATCTAGAGGCTTTAGGATTAGTAATAATAAGACAGAATATATGAAATGTAATTTTAGAAATTATAGGAGGAATATGAGAGACAAAGTTAAACTTGATGATGAAGAAATAAATAGCACTTGTAGATTTTGATACCTTGGATCTATTATGCAAGCTGAAGGAGGAATTGAAGATGATGTAATGCATAGAGTCAAAGCAAGTTGGGTAAAATGGAGGAGTGCTTCAAGTGTGCTCTGTGATCGTAGAATATCCTTAAAATTGAAAGGGAATTTTTATAGGACAGCTATAAGACCAGCTATGCTATATGGATCAGAATGTTGGGCAACGAAGAAACATAATATCCAAAAAGTAAAAGTTGTTGAGATGAGAATGCTTAGATGGATGAATGGTATAACATTGAAAGATAAATTAAGGAATGAACATATTCGCGGTAAGTTAGGTGTAACTCCTGTAGAAGATAAGATAAGAGAGGGACGACTCAGATGGTATGAACACTTGCAACTTAGGCTGCATAGTGCACCAATGAGGAATAGTGAGTTAGTTACTGTGGGGGGTAGTAGAAGGGGTAGGGGTAGACCTAAAATAACTTGGGAGGAGATAGTGAATAAGGATTTAATATCCCTGAATATGTCAAAAGAAATGGTCTATGATCGCAAAATTGGCGGAAAATGATTTTATAGCCGACCCCACCTAGTGGAACTTAAGGCTTGATTTTGTTGTTGTTGCTGTTGTTGTCTTTTCAGACATTGAACCCATTCAACAGTTGTCAGAGAATTCTAATTCATGACTGAGACTTCTTGGATGTTTTAAATGCTAATTAGCGGGTATTTACCCATGTCTTACAAAAATCATTTTCCTTTTTCCATTTACTTTGTGATGAGCGCAGTCCTTGTATGAATAGTTGTTTCTTATATTGACATCCTTTTAAAATCTATGAGGCCTGGACTGTTAAAGTGAACTGTTGTTCCTGGTCTCTAACATGATTTGATCATGGGTATGGTCCATCTTAGATTTATTTCTAAACATTTAAACTTTGCCCTTTTTATGGTATGGAATTCTTCTTACTATTAATTATGCAAAGATATGACCATCATTAAGTTTCCAGTATAAAGATTGAACTTGTATTTCGCTGTATAACTTATGCATACCTCTCTCTAAACCTTGATTTTTTTTTTTGTTGGGATAAACAAATAACTGTATTAAAGAAAGAAACTATGAAAAAAGAAAAAAAAAAACGAGAAGAAAAAGCCAGGGAGAACAAGATATCCTCCCATAACAAAAGGAAAGCAACTAAACAAAAAAGTAATACAAGACAAATCAATAGAGGAACACCAACCAATCCTGCTGCATGTTTTGTAAAGAAACATGCTAAAAGAATCTATTTTCTGAACACCAAGGGATTCCAAGAAGAATGCTTAGCTCCAAACTCCAAAGTATATCACTAGAAGTGGCTACCCCTTTAAGGATTCAAGCGCTTCTTTCCAACCAAATGCACCAAATAATAGTCAGAACAATACACTGCCACTTAACTTTCCTCTCTTTCCTCTTACCAATACCTCCATACATAATACACAAAAGCGCTCCAAAGAAGTTGGGCGCTCCCAATTTTCCAAATATCCTCTGCAAATTATTCCAGTCCCCAAGAGAAGGGACAGTATAAAAACAAGTGAGAGCAAGTTTCCCCATGCCTAAAGCAAAGACACACAAACATTGAGAGATTATTTGTTAAGTCTTTTCTTCTCAAATAAATCATTAGTATTGATTTTCTCTGGAATGGCAGTCCAAGAAAAGGCCTTGATCTATGAAGGAACTTCATCTTTCCAAATTAGAGAATAAAGGCCAAAGGGGCTGACGTTAGGTGCATCAATCAAATGATAGAAGAAAGATTTGCATGAGAAATCTCAAGAAGAATCAACATTCAAACATGTTTATCACTTCCCACCTAGACACAAAAAGAATCAAGTACAATAGTCAAAGAAGAAAGCTCATTGGTTTCTCTCTCATTGAGATTCCTTCCAAAATGAAAATCTCAAGAAAGGCCACCCTCTTGCAAAATGAAGAAGGCAGCAATAGAGGACTCATGAAGATTAGATAAATGAAAGAAATGCAGAAAATCAATAGCCAAAGGCACATTCCTAGTCCAATTGTCCTCCTGTAATGGTCTAAAAAATAATAATAGTAGAGTTATAATTTATACAATGAGAATTTTTTTAATTAACAAAAGTAATGTAGCATAGTAGTATTGACTTATGAGCTAAAGATTTACATAAACGGGTTCTCTCCCCATTATCCACTTTATAACTGACGTTATGAAAGAAAGACCAATAGATTTGAGACACAAATTTCCAAGGGCTTAATTAATATTAACTCCTGTGATAGCATCCTGCCCATTTTGTGAAGATCAAATTTACTATGAATAACCTTCTGCTAGAGAGAATTAGGTTTTGAAGGGTAACTCCATAACTGCTTCCCCACCTAGGAAATGTTTTAAGAAACCAAATTACCTAGACTCAAGCCTCCCTCCCTTTTAGACATACTCATAGTTTCCCGCCCTACTAAATGATCTCTTTCCTCCTCCACGTTGCTCGACTACAAGAAATCCCTCGTCAATTTCTATAGTCTCTTGGAAACTGTCACAAGAGTTCTAATAAGGGATAAATAATACAAGGGGATAGAGAAATGACAAGCATGATATGAGTAATGTGACCCCTTAAAGTGAAAAACGCTCCTTTCTTCCCATCCAACCTCCTAGCGATTTTCTTAAATTCTAGGTTCCATAATGAATTGGAGGATTGCCCTGGAATAGGCCAACTCAAAACACCGAAATCACCTAGCAAAGAGGCTCAAGTCCTTGCCTAATCTCACCAAACCACTTTTAAAAAAAGTTAATTTTTAGGCCTGATACCTCAAAAACTTGTAGGGTTAGAACATTAGAGAAGTTGTTCCCATCATTTGAAAGAAAGAGAATGGTATTGTTCGCAAACTAAAGGTGAGAGACAATTACGCACCTTAATCCCTTCCACAAAATCTCTTTCAACCCCTCTATCAATCAACTTGCTTAAAGCACCGACCACAATAGCAAAAAGGGCAGGGGATCACCCTGCCTCAGACCCCTAGAAATTCAAAACCAAGACTTGGCCTCCCCGTTAACTTAAGATAGAAAAGTCCATAGGGGAGAGACACCCATGGATCCACTTCTCCAAAACCTTATTTTATGATAACTCCATCCAAGAAACACCAACTAACTCAATCATGACCTTTATTAAAGTCCAATATGAAAACTAAGCCCCTCTTCTTTCTACTATCCATGTTCTCAACCACCTCATTAGCCATGAACGTGAACCTAAAGTCTTTCATTTACCAATAAAAAACTTTGATTATATTAGATGGTATCCACCAAAACTGTTGCTAATCTCTTATATAAGACTTGAAAAATCTTATAAACGCGTGCAACCAAACTAACTGGTCCAAAGTCAATTAACTTTAGTAGCAGTCTTTTTAGGGGCTGGAGTAATAAATGTTAAGGCTCCTGCCCATCACCCCACTATCAAAAAAATCATCAAAGACTCCGTAAAGATTAACTTTCATAGAATCCCAATAATCTTGAAAACAAGCCATTGTAGAACCACTTGGACTTGGTGCTTTCTCTCTATCCATCTCAAACAAAGAACCTCTACTCTCCTCCTCTTTGAAAGGCGTCACAGGCCACTTTGCATTGTCACTTGAGATAGGACCTCTATCCAACTACTCAATTACAGCTCTTCCTAGATCCTCCTCTAGAATACGTTCTTGTAGAAGTTTGTAATCATACATGCAATGCGAATAGGATTGCTAGTAACCAACATTTTATCATCCTCAAGTTTAATGAAATTCCTTTTCCTCTTGTCACTCACCATCCTATGAGACAATCTTGTGTTGCAATCCCCATCTTTACCCTCTTCATTCTAGATTTTTGCCTTCAACTTTTATTTTCCTTGAGAAGAAGTTGTTCAAACTCATTAGTCAACTAAATTCTTCTTCTAAGACATACACCCCTTCTGTTGGACTTGTATTCTTAGATTTAATTGATATGATTTTCCTTGGATCTAATCAACTAAATTATTCTTCTGAGACATGCAACCCTTATGTTGGACTTGTATTCTTAGATTTAATTGATATGATTTTCCTTGGATCTCTCACTCCAATCCTTTGCCTCCCAGCCACGCCTTAGGAGCCTAATGTGAGAAACTTGAATCCTTCATGTGTGAAGAATTTTGCAATTATAACCATTGGGCTACATATTATTATTTATTTTCTGTTGGAAAGGACTTAAATAAGAATGCACAGACACAAATTATACGAGTTGTCGGTATAGTTGTCAAATTTTATTTTGAATCGTGAAATGAAATCCCAATTTCATGAATTAGGAGTCGAATCGAATCACAAGATTTGGTACAAAATTTGAAAAATCGATTACAACAAATAAATTAGTAAAATATATTGAAATTTAAAATATGGATCAATCATGTTGATAATTGGAATGACCTTTGCCTTTGAAGCAAGTTGTCGGTCTAAATCCGACCATGACCAATTTAACTTGTACATATATCGGTATAAAAGGAAAATTATAGCATTTTATCTTTATCAAGTATCAAGTTAAGCTAGTTTCTATGAAACTATAGCACGTGTTATGGGACTCAAAACTAAAGCACTAACTGTAAGAGTTCAAGATACACCAAAATGTAAGATAGGGACCACAAAAAAAATTCTAAAAAATTAAACTTCATGTTTATGGTGTAAGTTTACGTGTTTAACAATAAAAAATTCACGTTTATGCTTTCTTTAAAAAAAAAAATAAGGAGAGGAATCAAGAAAAATTTAATAAAAAATTGAACGTTATGATTTTTAAGGGAATGAATCAATAAAGCAATAAAAATTGAACTGTATGGTGTTTAATAAATATAGTCATTTTTAATTCACGGGCTTGCTCTAACAGATATAAAAAAAAGAAAAAGAAAAGAAAAAGTAAACAAAAAGGAAAGTATATGATGTGAAGAGAGTCTTCTGGTGAGATAAGGTCAAAAAATTTAAGAAGAGATTTTGTAGGTGATTTGAGTATTGTGGAAGATGCACTTGCTATGAAGGATATAGGAAATATGGAATTAGCAAAGCAAATGAGGTAAAGAAATGGGGAGATTTTCAGATAATGACAGTGATGACATTAGTGAGTTTGAGTGTGATGGGGGTTTGCTGTTAGATGATATTCGGGAACAATATGCTTATGTTTCTGAATCATGTGATGATCTTGGGGACCTTCATATGTTCATATTGCACCATTGGAAGGATTGGAGGGGGTTTCTATTTTTGATAATGAGGGGTTGGAGAACAAAATGCAGTGCAATGATGGTATTTTACCTACACCAAAGGTGATTTCTAGGAAGGTTTTAGAAGCCCAAGAGAAACCCTTTTGAAACATCCTGCTGCAAAAGCTCACAAGGAGGCCAGATGCTAATTGGATTCCAAAATATAATTAAATATATCCTCTTTCCTGTAAAAATACGAACATTCTGCTCCAACCAAATCCTGCACAAAATTGCAAAAACTGCACACCTACACAACACCAAACCATCTTTACCCCTGCTAAAACCTGAAAATGATATAGCCTAAAATCCTCCATCGACTCTGGAGACACCCAACTCTCTCCAAAAAAAAGATTATTCTACACCCTCCATGAAAAGGAGCAAATGAAGGAATAGGTGGGAAACTGTTGGAAAGTTTCAAATCTGTTTAGTCAACTTTCCTATTTTTCCAAGAGAATATCGGCTGTAAATGTGTGAATATCCTAGAATATTTAGTTTTCTTAGAAGTTAGCATCTTTGGTTCTTTCCTTCTTGGTTCTTTCCTTCTATTCTTCTGCTGTACTTCTATTTATACAGACCTGTACCTATATTACGATTAATGAGAATTATTTCCACAAGAAGCTATCTCATTCTAGATGGTATTAGAGCCTGGTCCGGCTCTTGGCCTTGTGTAAACCCTAGTTTCTCTTGGCGGCTCCCATCTGACCCTAATCTGTATAGGGTTTTCTTCCCTTTTCAACTCTACTCTAATCTCTTCCGTTGCTACAATGAGAAGATTGTCGAAGGAGTGTGATGATGAAGAAAAAGGAGGATGAGACTGGAAAATCCTGCTCTGCTTGCTACCAATAATCCTGCTCCTCATGCTACTAGTAACACAGATTTGGCTACTGCCAATATTTCTGCACAGCAGCTTTACTCTAATCAAAGGAGATTGGAAGATAAGCCTTGAGTATGGTGTGACTATTGCAATAAGCCACGCCACACTTGAGAAAATTGCTAGAAACTCCATGGAAAGCCAGCAAACTGGAAGAGCAACAAATCTGGACCCTCTGGTAGCAATCATGCAGTCCCTAAAGCCAATGAAGTTAATTTCCTAAGTGTTGAGAAGGTGGATCATCTTCTTCAACTGCTGAAATCTACTTCGACCTCTTCTCTTCCTACTGGTTCATTGGCCCAAACAGGCGATAACTCTAGTGCTTGCCTTTGTTGCTTAAATCTTGCACCATGGATTATTGATTTTAGTGCATCTGATCACATGACCAGTACCTCACAATTGTTTCAATTTTATTCTCCTTGTTCTGGTAATAAAAAGATTAGAATTGCAGATGGAAGTTTTTCATCCATTGCTGGAACAGGTTCTGTCCAAATCTCTGAAAAAATAGAACTCAAATCTGTCCTTCACGTCCCTAAACTTGCTCGTAACTTGCTGTCTGTTAGTAAACTCTTACGGGATTCTAATTGTTACGTCATTTTCTTTGATTCCCATTGTGAATTTCAGGACCAACTCTCGGGGAGGATGATTGGCAATGCTAAGATGATGGATGGACTCTACTACTTCGATGAGACTTTATTCAACAATAAACAAGCTTAGGGTTTGAGTAGTAGTACTAGTTCTATTTTTGTACGTGAACAAATACTGCTTTGGCATCTTAGACTAGGACATCCTAGTTTTCTCTATTTAAGACATTTGTTTCCTAGCTTATTTAAAAAATTGGATTGCAATTCTTTTCATTGTGATGTTTGCCATATATCCAAGTCACCAGAGCACCTATCAATCAAAAGATTATCATTCTTCCAAACCTTTTTATTTAATTCATAGTGATGTTTGGGGTCCCTCAAAAATCACTTCTACTTCTGGTAAGAAATGGTTTGTTACGTTTATTGATGATCATACACGTTTGTGTTGGGTGTACTTATTGAGTGACAAATCTGAGGTTGCAAAATATTTTCAGGATTTTTATAATATTGTTGAAACCCAATTCCAAACGAAAATCAGTATCCTTAGAATTGATAATGGTACTGAATATTTTAACAAATGTTTAGGAACGTTTATTTCAACAAAGGGTATTCAACATCAATCTACTTGTCGTGATACCCCATAACAAAATGGCATTGCCGAGGGGAAAAATCGCCATTTGTTAGAGGTTGCACGGGCCCTAATGTTTTCAATGCAAGTTCCTAAATATCTATGGGGTGATGCTTTTTTAACTGCATGTTATCTTATTAATAGGATGCTTGCTCGAGTGCTAAAATTCATCACTCCCTTAGATTGCCTAAAAAAACTGTTTCCTACATGTCGGATAACATTAGACTTGCCACTAAAAGTGTTTGGATGCACTATTTTTGTTCATATACCTACCAATCTTCGATCCAAGCTTGATCTTAGGGCAGAGAAAATGTGTTTTCCTTGGATATGCTCCTAATAAAAAAGGATACAAATGTTTTAACCCTCTGACCAGAAAAATTCATATCAATATGAATGTTTTTTTTTTATTGAAAACCAGCCCTTTTTTGGCCATAACTATCTTCAGGGGGAGAAAAAGGAAACTGAAGATGAGTTCTGGAAAACCTGTAAGCCTCTTCCAAATGTTTTCCTTAACATTGACATTCACTCTTTAAAGGGTCAGGAAACCGATACATTAACTAGCGAAAATAATGGAAATCCTAGTCTACCTATACAAGGCATACATGATTCACAAACTGGGGGAGAAGTACTATCATATATTCCCTCATTTGAGCTTTGTATTTATACCAGTAGAAGAAATCATCAGAATAATAGAGCTCTTTCTTCAAATCCAGAGCAAGGCCATCATCACCTGCACAAGTTGATCCTCCTTCACATACTTCAAGTACTTTTTCTTCTTCAGATCCTTGTTTTGATAATTCTTCTGATCTTGACCTGTTCATTGCCCTTAGGAAAGGAGTTAGAACCTGTACCACACATTCTATTTCCAACCATCTATCCTATCATAGACTTTCCGATTCTCATAAGACCTTTACTTCAAATGTTTCTCATCTGTTTATTCCAAGAACCATTCAGGAAGCACTAGATCACCCGGAATGGAGATTGACTATTCAAGAAGAGATGGATGCACTAATTGCTAATGACACTTGGGAAATTGGTGACCTATCGGAGGGGAAGAAGACTGTTGGCTGTAAATGGGTATTTACACTAAAATTCAAGGCTGATGGGAGTATAGAAAGGTACAAAGTAAGACTTGTGGCGAAGGGGTTCACTCAAACATATGGAATTGACTACCAGGAAACTTTTGCTCCTGTAACCAAGATAAACTCAATCCGTGTGTTGCGCTCTCTAGCAACTCACTCTAATTGGTCCTTATATCAACTAGATGTGAAGAATGCCTTCTTAAATGGAGACTTAGAGGAGGAAGTCTTTATGGATCTACTGCCAGAATTTGAAGGGAAAGGTGGCAAAGGCAAGGTGTGCAGATTGAGGAAATCATTGTATGGACTCAAACAATCTCCTAGAGCTTGGTTTGAACGCTTTGGGAAGCTAGTAAAGAGTCATGGCTACAGCCAAGGTCAAGCTGATCATACTATGTTCTATAGACACACGAGTGAAGGTAAAATGGCTATCCTTATTATCTATGTAGATGATATAATTCTGATAGGTGATGATAGCAATGAGCTTAAGAGGTTAAAGAAGATCCTTGCTCCGGAATTTGAGATCAAAGACTTAGAAAACTTGAAGTAATTTCTTGGTATGGAATTTTCGAGGTCAAAGAAAGGAATTTTTGTTTCCCAACGCAAGTATGTGCTTGATTTACTTGGAGAAATAGGTCTGCTAGGGTGCAAAGCAGCAAAAACACCTATAGATCCGAACATAAAACTCCAGCCATCTAAGGCTGAAGAAGTGATCAATAGAGAGCAATACCAAAGATTGGTAGAGAAACTCCTTTATCTCTCTCATACACGTCCTAACAGCCTTTGCAACAAGTGTGGTAAGTCAATTTATGCACTCACCAGGACCCGAGCATTTTGATGCTCTGTACAAGATTCTAAGGTACCTAAAATGGACTCCAGGTAAAGGTTTATTATTTGAAGGACATGAGAATTTACAGGTTGAAGTATACACTGATGCAAATTGGCTTGGAAGTATCACTGATAGAAGATCAACTTCTGGCTATTACACCTTTGTTTTAGGAAACCTAGTAACATGGCGCAGCAAGAAACAAAATGTGGTGGCAAGGAGTAGTGTAGAGGCAGAATTTAGGGTTGTTGCTCATGGAATTTGTGAAGCACTATGGATCAAAAGGTTGCTAGAAGGATTAAAGATTACTAATTCACTACCAGTGAAACTCTATTCTGACAATAAAGCTGCAATAGCTATCACTCACAATCTAGTTCTTCATGATAGAACTAAACATGTGGAGGTAGACAAGCATTTTATCAAGGAGAAAATAGATGACTGAGTAATCTGTTTGCAATATTTTTCGACAATTGAGCAAGTAGCAAACATACTGACAAAGGGACTGCTAAAGAAACAATTTGAAAACTTCATTAGCAAGCTGGCCATGGAAGATATCTTCAAGCCAACTTGAGGGGGAGTGTTGGAAAGTTTCAAATATATGTTTAGTCAACTTTCCTATTTAGTTTCCTTAGAAGTTAGCATCTTTGGTTCTTTCCTTCTTGATTCTTTCCTTCTATTTATACAGACCTGTACTTGTGTTACGATTAATGGGAATTATTTCCACAAGAAGCTATCTCATTCTAGAGAAACATTCTAACCTTTCAAAGAAAAGAGAATAAATATTTGGAGATAAAACTTTAGAAGGCCACCTACTCTACAACAAATTGTTATTGTTAATTCTATGAAGACCAAATAAAAGGCTTAATCTTTAGGGGACAGAAGAATCAAGAACACACAAACCTACTCCCTCATTTAAAAAAGAAGCCTATCTTCCCACAAACTCAATAAGGAGGTGAGCTACAACATCTCCCTATCATTAGAAGCCCTATGAAAATGGAAATTCGAAGAGAATCCCACCCCATTTAACGCATACACACATGCATGATACATGTAAAAAAAGAGAGTATAAAATGCTGCAGAACCGAAAACGCTTCCAGGCACGTTACAATGTCGTTTTTATTAAAGCGTTATTTGCCCCCACTAGATTGGTGTATATTGGGGGAGCAAATGCGTTTCCAGGATATAGTGATGCCCAGAATATAATCTGATATCAGTTTGCATTATACACAAACGAAAAACTGATCACAACACCATTAGAAAAATCTGAACAAATTTCTGGAATTTTGTTTCTGCAGAAAACAGAACCTAGAATTGACGAAAAAATGATTTGTGAAAGCCTTATGTGAAAAAGAGAATGAGAGAATGATTGAATATTCTATGTAATTCTTGGAGTTAATTTTGTCTTTAAATAGACAGAATTATGCCTTTTCTGAAAAGTTACATCTGTTCAAATTTAAAATCTAACTGTTAGATTATTTATATGGTTCATATCGCACCACTTGATCTTATAAATAATATAAGATTAATTTTAAGCCATCCGATCATAATCAAACGATCACGATCAAGCAACGATGCAACCGTGCAAAGTGCTTGTGCGCCATCTAAATGCGCCACTGACACTCTAGAGCCCATGCCACGCGTGCGTGCGTGCGGACGGTGCAAAGCACCGTTCTAAGGTGCACTAGAGTACACACTAGCACCATCTCTTAACCAATTTTAAGAGAATTTTTCACATTATCATTTATTAATGACTTTTCTTTTTTCACTTTTTCCAATGTGGGACAATTTCACATAGCATTAAATGCTCCGCATGATTATTTTAGAAAATATTTCAAAAATACATTGCATATTGTTGTGTATTGTACAAAATACCGAGCAATCAATCAATCGAGTGAGCTTGTTTAGTATTTTGTACAATACACAACAATATACAGTGTATCATGCGAAAGAGTTCATCTTAGTCTAGATGGACCTGAAAGACTTTTGCTAAGTGACACTTTTTTTAATTTTTAATTTTTTAATTTTTGGTGTCATATACTTTTTCTTTCTTTGACATAAAGGTTTCTTAGAATTATTTTTTGACCTTGCAACTTTAAAGAATTATGTTTTGGAGTTTTTTTTTTTTTGTTTTTGTTTTTGTTTTTTTAAACCCATTTTAGTTTAACCATTTTACAGCCTTGTTTTATGCTTTGAAGCTTCCAAATCCAATCCAGTTTTCTTCGTCATGTTTCTATATTGATGTTTTACGACTTTCTTTTACTAGGTTTAATATCTTTTGCAGGATTTCTTCATATTGAGTTTCTACATAGCAGGGTTTTGTAACTTCTTCCTCTTTTATTCAAGGACAGGAAAAAGAAAGGAAAATTTCCCCCTTTTTTTTGTTTGGGGGGGGGGGGGGGGGGGGGTGTTCGGGGAGGAAGTGAGGGGGTACTAGTTTCTGTACTTTATGGGACAATGTGTGTTGTCAATTACATGTTCCAAGTCCATATAAGGGTATTGTTAAATGTGTACATGCTTAGTGGTTTCTTTTCATTATGTTGGTAGGAACTATGTAGAACTTTTAGGTTTGCAGAATGTGTATTCCTAGGAAATCAATGATCATATATACGGATGTGATAACTTATAAAAGAAGACTTAGCATGTTATTTTAAGGCAGATGACAATGCAAAATTTTTTATTAAACTATTACTTGGAATAGACAAGGAATGACCATTTCAAATTTCATGATGGGAATTTCTATTCCTATCTTTTTCTAGCGCAACAACAACCACACTTTTAAGTCACACTAGGTGCTTTCGGCCGCATGAATCCTTTTTCCTCAAATCTATATTTTCCTTTGACAAATGGAGGGCTGAAAAATCTATGTTTACTATTTCATTCCAAGTTATTCTAGGTCTATCCCTACTCCTCCTATTGCCACTAACATAACTAGCTCACTCCTCACTAGGTGCATTTTTGGCCTATGTTGCAGGTGGCCAGACTTCCTTAGCTGCCTTTTTTCTTATATTCTACAAGCACTATGCCAAGTTTACTATGAATTTGTACATTCTTAATTTATCTTTTAGAGTACCATTCATCCACCTTAGCATTCTTATGTTTGATAACTTTTGCCTTTTGGATATGTTTCTTGGTTGCCTGACACTCTAATTTATAAAGCATAACTGTACTTTTAATTTTAGGGGTATCCTTTTCCTTTTAATTTTAATTTTACATTAATGACTTTTTTTTAAAAAATAAATTATAAATCCCTATATCATTTTTATTACATTTTCATTTTATTCGATTATATTCCTTGGAGTAGGCATTCCATGAACCAAATGTGGCCTGACTGCTTCTATTGGAATATTAAATTACTTTTTTTAAATATATATATATATATATATATTTATTTATTTATTTATAGTGATGAGGGTTGCATTCTGAACATTCAAGCATCTTGGAGATGGCTACTTTTGAACAGATATTTGTTTTGCAATATACTAATGCTTTCTTCTTACACCATCTATATTCTATACCTATTTTATTCTATATATGTATTTATTCTAAATGTATCTCAACAATGCTTATCGCGTCATAGAAGGTGGAAGTACTATGATTAAAATTTTACGCAGGATTTATGGTTAATACTGCCTTACACAAGCATTTATAGGGAGTGTGTTGGTTGCGTGTTTAAGTCTTCTACTCAGAAATCCAAATGGACTCACTAACCTTAGTTTTTTTTCATTGATCCCAAATAGGTTCCAGGATATGAGCATGGCAACTTCATTGGTCCCACCATCTTAACTGACGTCACAGCCAACATGGAGTGCTACAAGGTATATCCCATTTCATGTTCCCAGAAAGTTTGGCTCATTTCTGGGGCAGACATGGATATTTTATAATTAAAGTGGAAGAACGTTTTTATGCATAAACTTGATAACATCCATCTTGGTTTTGCATAGGAGGAAATTTTTGGTCCAGTTCTTCTTTGCATGCAGGTATGTTGAACATCCACACTCCTGTTTCTCTTGTTATTATGTTGGTCCTTTACATGGGGTTCTTTTAACATACCCTTCTTTCATTACCCATGTTTAGTTCAGGCTGATAGCTTAGAAGAGGGCATAAGCATCATCAACAGGAACAAGTAATGTCGGCAGCTATGGTCCTATATGATAGTTATCTAATTATCTTGATGTTTTACATTTGAGTTATCCTATTGTGGCAGATACGGAAATGGAGCTTGTATATTTACCTCTTCTGGTGTAGCTGCAAGGAAGTTCCAGACTGAGATCGAAGCTGGGCAGGTACAACAAAATTTCTGTCTTTGGGTTGTTGTGGAGCAAGATTTCTTGAGTCAATAGAAACTAGTTCATAACCTTGGTCTGAAAATGTGTTATTAACTAACTCAACAGGCCCACTTTTAGGGATGTGTTCTTGTCCACAGCCTGTTGAAATTTGAGAATTGGTTCATTTGGCGGACCTTGGCTCAGTAGTTTCATGAACAGATTGTATATTCTTGTTTTTGTTCCAAATGATTTGCCTGCTGTACCTTTTGAATTCCTATACTGTTACTGTGCATGAGACTAAATCATCTGCGCTTGGAACTGACTGTATAACACTATCTAACCGACTATACCCTAACATATACTGTGTTATACAATACCCAGGTTGGAATCAATGTGCCCATTCCAGTTCCTTTACCCTTCTTCTCATTTACTGGATCCAAGGCATCATTTGCTGGCGATCTAAATTTCTACGGTATGAGCTACACATCAAAAGCTCTGTTTAGTTCCATCTTTTTAATTTTTTGGCTTCACAATTATATAGAACAGACCGGGAGTAGATTTCTGGATTGTAAATTGGTTATTTCTGATTTTCAGGTAAGGCCGGAGTTAATTTCTACACCCAGATAAAGACGGTGACTCAACAGTGGAAATATGCTCATGGTGGCAAGACAGTTTCCCTGGCTATGCCAACTTCTCAGAAGTCATAATGTATGCATACAAAATGTCTGAAGCCTTTGGGCAGAATGTTATGACCTTCTGTAGCCCCAATGGGTCAAAATAATAATGATAATAATAAAATAATTATAATTATAATAATATCAAGGTTTTTCCCCTGCATTCTACTTTTGTCATCAACATCTTTTGATAATGGTGTCATCCTTCAGGTGTGTTGTAACGATTTATTAACATTGGGTGCTGTGCTAACCAAAATTTTACAATTTTTTTTTAAATGGAAAGAGTGTAGTCTGATCATGTTAGTTTTTTTTTTCCTGAGGCAGTTTAAATGTAAAATATCTTGATTGGGTATTTGCAAGAATTTTTACTAAAGTAATTACTTTGCATGAAATGGAACCCAGAAATCTTTATTTTATTAGTTCAATTGAAATTGAAATTTTCGGTTTCATGGTTCTTTTGAACAACAAATTCGAACTTTCCAATTTTTACTTTGAGATGAACTCAAATTTCGATTTTGCTGAAGTTAAAAGAAGTTTTAGCCCTTAAAATAAAATATTTTACATTTATTTTTAAATAAAATTGAATTTTTTAAGTCCAATTCATATTAAATTAGACACCCTTCTCGTTTCAAACTTCAAAGCTGGCACGAAGGGAATGAGACCAAAGCCCTTTCTAGAGCGCATCTCCAGCTAATTTTTCAATTTTGGTCAACGAATGTTAGACATAAATTTGTATGTTGACACTGAAATAGAATCAAATGAAAATGAAATGTAATAAAAATTTATATGGTGAATGGATAAAAGTATAAACATTAATTTCATTTTATTTCATTTAATTTTTAAGTGCTAAATAAATTGTGTAGTGTGTTGATGGTCCTAGGAGCATGGTTTCTAAGATTCTTAAAAATATAAGATGCTAGAATATAATTTGGGCATTCTAAAATCAATTCAATAGTAATACTAGAATAATCCTAAAGCTCTAATGATAATAATACTAAACCAAGAAGTCTGGTAACTGAGGTTGAGCATAGGAGAGGTCTGTGAGCAAGATGGAGAGACCAAGGAAAAATAGAAGGTAGTCGAGGTCTAAATCTACTGGCGTAAGAACATTGAATGCTTCATAAGTGTAAGCAAAATGAACATTGGACACATGATTATTCTCTCTAGAAGAAAGAGGAAGACGAGAAGGTGTGACCATTAGACTTAGGGTGTGGTCACATGTAGTTTAAATGATAAGAACTTTACTTTAAATGCTTTAAGTAACTAGAATAAACAATAGAACAAAAACTTGTATTGATTATTAAGTTTAGTGTAGTCATGGACAAAATAGTCCGAGATGCCAAATTTCGGCCTCTTTAGGCAAATTCTCCTTTTTCTTTTATGGGTCTCGGTATAATTTTACCATAATGAAGAGACTTTATTGCAAAATGATATGGTGGTAATTTTCAAGGAATAATATGGATTTTTTTTGGAGCAAGGCATTTAATGACTGAAGCCTGACCATACTTGGCTTAAACCTTAAATAGTAAGAGCGAGGGGAAAAATAAACCAAAAAATTTACCTTTGATGACAACACCACATAAGATTTGAAATTTACTAATAACAAGATTCTACATTACAATTTGTACTTGCATAATTAGAGACATGGTTTGGTGTGAGTCCCAATGGTGCAAGCTCAACATGAGTTTAATGGGTCCAAATATTAATACAATATATTATGATTAGTAAGTTTCAAATTTGTGTACCCCTTACAAATATTTCTTCACTTGACAATACCCATATGGTACCTTTGGTAACTTTTTCTCATTTCTAAGGCCTTACTTCCTTTCCTACCTTTTCTTCCTTGAAGGCCTAGAAACAAGACCCTTGGAGCCAAAAAAATAAAAATAAAGGAGAAAATTCTGCCGTAAGGTCAACTCAAGGAGTGTAGTGCCCTTGGAATATTAAAGAAAAGTTGGAACATTGGAAATCAATCAACAATTCTCGTGGCGGGATTGAAAAATTCTCTAAGTGAGATTTTAGGCAAGGTAAGTCTTCCTAAACCTCATCTAACCTAATTTTATGTAATGTAGTCCCGCACAATAATACAATAATTACAAATTTGCAATAATGTGAATTGTTCTTTGTATCAGGTTGTGTTCATACTATAAAACATTACTTTCACGAGAGGACAAATTACTTTGGATTTGATTCCCAATTCTAAATCGGAATTAGTGGGAAACACAAGGCTTAATCCCTAATCCCAAATTCATAAGCAAATGAGTCTTTAGGGTGATTTCTTAATCTAATTTATTCTCATTGTATCCTCCTCATGACTAGCTAAATTAACTCAAGTGCTCATAGGTTGGAGGGTCATGGTCCAAAACATATAATTTTAGTCTCGTGTTTTTGAATTGCAATGTCCTGTTTTACTATGAAATGTGCTTCCTGTTGAAATATTGGGTTGATCTTGTAATTGACTTAATTTGGAATTCTTTCCTGAAATTAGGAATAACTTCCCAAGAGGGGGGATGAATTGACTTTTTAAAACTTTCTCTTTAGTTCTTTTATAGTTCTTAAATTTTAATATTTAACAATTCTTTGACTTGTTTATTTATTTTGTCAATCAAACGAGAACTTGATTTCTTTTGAACAATCAATCAACAACACAATTAAAAATTCAATCTTCAACCACACTTCGAAAATAAAAACAATCAAACAATTAATCACAATTTCCAGACCAATACAACCACAATTTATTTACCAAATATAAGTTCACTGCACCATTATTAGATTGATGAAATCATTCAAGATTTAAGACTCTTGGAATATAAAACAAATCTTTATACCATCCAATCACAATCAATATAATATATGTAACTTTCAACTTTTGATGTTTTCAGCCTTGTGGTGAATGTGAGTTTTGAACAAAGTCTTGTATATATATATATGAAATTTCTTCTTCAATATGATGTTCAATATAAAATCCAATTACTTTTTTCAAACTTTGAAATTGAAATAAACTCTAAAGTTAATTTATCTTTGGAATGTTTAGCCAAGTAACGTACTTCCGTATGGTTTTCGCAAAGAATGGTTCAACCAACGTACTCCCTTTCGGATTCTGCAACCCAAATCAAAATCAAACTTTAAGATTTACTTGATTTCCAAATTCACGTAGTTTATATGATTTTAAATTTAATCCATCCACGTAATTTAAACATGTACTGAAAATAAAGAATAGGGAAAGAGAGAGTGAGATGGAGAATTTTACGAGGTTTGGCTTATACCCAGCCTACGTCCTTGCCTTTGGCAAACCACCAAAGGATTCACTAAACCTGTTCCTTTAACTAGCGGAACAAACCTTTACAACACTCCTTAGTTAAGGCTAGAGCTCGCCTTCTCTAAAAGATGTCCCCTCATTCGGTCACTCCTTAACTAGGATAGAGCCCGCCTCTCTAAGCAATATCCCCTTGCTTAGCCAACGATCCAAACAATCATTAGAATCGTCAATCTACAAGATACGAATCAAATATTTGTGTACAAAGAATTTGCTCCTAAAAGAGCTGATTAGTACAACAATTCAAAACTATAATATACTTCAAAGTAAATAACAATATGAAAATTAACTTGAAACTCAATGAAGTATATCACCGATTAATTCTTTCAATGATTGAAAGATTTAGAATTTGTAGCATAATTCCAGTGGAAGAAGATCAGCAAAATCTCAGTTGAATTCGTGCAAATTGAAAGCAAGATATAGCCTTGAGAATTTGAGAGCGATTGAGAGAGATTTTGAATTTTTGCTGAATTTGAATTCTTAGTGTCTTGATTCAATAATATTTGAGGCTTATTTATAGACTTTAAAAGGTATGTAACTTGGTCCCCAAGTGACTTGGAGTATCCCCCAAGTTCTCACAAAGTTTGAGCCCCAAGCAAACCATTTAAAAAATGTTTCCGTTGAGGTCCTTTTAAAAATTTGTTCGTGGCGGTTTGCCTGCCCCAACCCACTAGTCGCCTGCCACGTTATTTTTAAAGGAGCAGTAGGGGTAGTAGGGTGGCAGTCGCCTGCTAGGACATAGCCAGTCACCTGACTTGACCACCCAGGCGTCTGTCCTGGTTCAGGCAGTCTACTGGTTGTTGTCAGCTTCGAGTATCTTTCTATTTTTTAGTCATAAATTTTTTTGTGTAACTCCAAATTTGATGATCTTGGTGTCAAATGAAAGTTAAGAGAAAATCATACAACTTTCATGTTAAAAACTTTTTAAAATAAAGAGTTTTTGATAAATAAAAAAACACCTCAATGCAGATGTAGAAAAATTAACAGCATTTTGAAAATCTTCTTTTTGATGTTTTTCATTACAAAAATGATTCTAACTTTTTTGAAATAATTTTTGAACTTATAAAATATTTTCTAAGTATGTTAAAAGGTATTTAGGTCCAATAAATTAATCTAAGAGTTTCATGTATCCATATTAAAATTATTTGAAATACTTACATGAAATTTCCTATAGATTCTTTCAAATTTGCAATTTTTGAATTCCTTAAGGTCTTTATGCTTGCTTCATCTTTCTTTAAGCTTTCATCAAGTTTTATTTAATCCTCATGCTCTCATGATCTTCAAGCCTTATATTTAAATTCATTTTTGAATCCATACTTCAAACTTTATATAAATCATCATTCTTTGAAATATAAACTTTCTTGAATTTTTTAACTTTGCATTCATTATTGAGTCTTAAAAATATATCACTTAAACAAAACATGTTAAATTCTACTTGTTTGTTAGCATCAAAATAAGATGTTAAACTTTGTAAGACCAACATTTCCTATTCTAGAGATAATATAACTGTCCAGTCATTATATATATATATATATATATATATAGATGGGTCTCCTGTAATCAAGCTATAATGACTGGACAGCTATATATATTCATTGAGATATAAAAAACAAAAATATTGTTCTTACACTCTGATTTTCAAGTTGGTATCAGAGCCTTGTAAGACCAACATTTCCTATTATAGAGATAATATAGCTGGCCAGTCATTATAGCTTGATTACAGGAGACCCATCTATATATATATATATATATATATATATATATATATATATATATATATATATATATATTCATTGACATATAAAAAACAAAAATATTGTTCTTACACTCTGATTTTCAAGTTGGTATCAGAGCCTTGTGCATAAACAGCCCTCGTCGTCACCCAGTTCGTTGCTTGCCCTTTCCCTCCTCCCAATCCTCAGTTTTTTCTCGTTTTCCGAGGGCCATCAGGTGCCAAATCTCCAAGTGGCAACAACGGCCCTATGACAAACTGCACGGCTTTGAATCGAAATAACAGCACGACGACCCGGTCGATTTTATCGTCACCGGCAAGAAGCCCAGAAATTTTGCAATCCAACTCGATCTGCAAAATCTAAATCTGCAAAATCTGAAAAATCCATGAGGTTTGAATCTCTGCAAATCCAAGATCCCTATTTTTGAATCCACTAGGTTTGAATCTCGGCCTAGAACACGCTGATTCCTCCGAAACATTGATTGCCGATCGTTAATCACAAAGCCACCTGCGACTCTCTCTCTGTAATTGCAACCGCCGCGAACAGTTGTCGCGCTCTAGCGGCTCCCTCTTATTCCTCGTGCTCCGGCCCTTCTCTGCTCGAAGCCCCATTCGATACCTGATAGAAGGCCAGTACCAGCAGGTTCATCAGCTCATACGGACAACAACGTTACAACAGCATACCACCGCACACTCAACATATGTGGCGTATTCGAACCAACATTGGGTCGGTTTGCCACAACTTGGGTTGTCGAGATCTCGGCTAGAACCAGAGAATATGTATATATATAAAATATCCCATCAGACATCAAAGCCGGTTCCCAAAGGCTCTCTATTTCTTTTTTTATCTTGATAGTGTACATTGATGCTACACCAGAAAAAATATCAAAACTTGCTCATGTTATCATGAGCAAGTCAGATTCTTAAGCATCTTGGAACAAATATGCTCCTATCATTGTTCAAATCGAAGGTTCATCCTTCAACATGGTAGCTCAACACCAGCCTCCTTAAAAGCAATGGATTCGAATAAAGTCCAGCCATCACAAGACAAATAATGGAGCAGACAAATCCACCTATAAATTCACTCATTGTAATCAAATTGGTCATACCAAAATTCAATGCTTTGAACTTATGGGGTATCCAGAATGGTGGGATCATAGCCATGATCCACGGAAGAGGAATCCTAAGAAGACCACTATTACTGCGATTGTTGAAGCAAAGGCGGCGAATGAGGTTACTGAAAGGGTCTTAGCATTGGTAGCAGTTGCAAGTAATGGTGGTAAGGTTTTAAATATGTCTACACCTATTTCTAATAGTGCATGGATAATTGATTTTGGTGCTACAGATCATATGACATTTGATTCTAGATAGGTCTCAACCCTTAAACCGTCTTCACAAATGTCTGTTTCCACTTCCAATGGTACTTCGACCCCAATTATTAAGGAAGGATCCTTGCCCCTCACTGACACTTTGAATTTAGATTCTTTTTTAGTTGTTCCATCTTTGAATTATAATCTTTTATTAGTTTCCGAAATAACCACTGCCTTATTTTGTGTTGTAATTTTTTGGCCTGAATCTTGTGTGTTTAAGGACATCCGAATGTGGCAGACGATTGGTTGTGGTGTTAAGCGAGGGAAGTTGAATTACCTGGACTTGGTGTCAAAGGGTTTAGGCAGGTTGGGTCAAGCTAGGAAGGTGGATGGTTCTAAGGGGGGAAAGAAAAGATCTGACATCTGGTTATGACATCGACGTCTGGGGCATACTTATTTTGGTTACCTTAAGAAATTATTTCCTAATTTATTTGCAAAATTTGATGTTGCTAGCTTCAAATGTGATGTTTTTGAACTTGCAAAGAGTCGTCGTGCTTCATTTCCATTAACTTTGATTAATAGTTCAGTTCCTTTTAAAGTTATATAGTCTAATGTTTGGGATCCATCCAAAGACACTACCTTAGGTGGATAATGTTGGTTAGTTACTTTTATTGACGATTGTACCAGGATGATGTGGGTGTGCTTGATGAAGTCCAAAGGGGAAGTGAACTTGTTATTTCAAAATTTTCATAAAATGGTTCATACTCAATACAATGCACAAGTTAAAGTCCTCTATAGTGACAATAGAGGAGAATATCTAAGTTTTGAATTGTAGGAATATTTGGAAGCACACAGAATTATTCATCGAACTACTTGTTCCTATACACCCCAACAGAATAGGGTAGTTAAGCGAAAAAATCGTCACTTGTTGGAGGTTGTCCGTGCTTTATTGATAGAAGCTCAAATGTTGTTATCTTATTGGGGCGAAGTACTTACTTCTGCAATGTATTTGATCAATTGAGTACCTTTGAGCACTATTGATTTCCAAACACCATCCCGAGCTCTTTCTAAAGCGATTGTTGCTCCAACTGTTCCAAACCTACCTCCTCATGTCTTTGGTTGTGTAGCATTCATACATCTTCATACACATTAGCACACCAAGTTGACACCTCGAGCATTGATATGTGTCTTTCTTGGGTACGCTACTCATCAAAAGGGGTACCGATGTTATCATCCTCAAACTCAAAGAATGTTTATTACTTTGGATGTTGTTTTTCATGAAGACTCCATGTATTTTCCCTCTAAGCCTAAACTTCAGGGGGAGTATCAGGAGGATGTTCAAACTCTAGATCATGATGTTCATATTTATAAAGACGAGAAACTCCCTAAACATGACAACCATGATGTGGGTAACTTGGATACAAGTGGTATAAATTTGGACGCTAGTGGGGATGAACATCCACAACTTGGGTCGACCAATCAAGAAGTTGGTGAAATGGATTTAAGTGGTATAACTTTGGACCAAAGTGGTGATGCACACCTAGAAATTGAAGTTGTGGCTCCACCTTCATCCGAGTCCCTCTCACCATAGGCAGCTAATACACCAAACCAATCGCTAGCCGAGGATGTTTCCGAACTATTTAGAAAACAACTATCACAGCGTCACACAAGAGGTATTCCTAAATCCACATATGAATCCAATCCTTCTAGTAAAGTTAAATATCCTATGAGTCACTATATGTCTAACCATCGTTTGTCAGAATCAAATTAGTCATTTGTGAATCAATTATCTACTGTATCTATTGCTAACAGTATGCAGGAAGCCTTAGTTGACTGAAGGTGGAAAACTGCTATGAATGGGGAAATGAAATCCTTGCAGAAGAATAAAACTTGGAAATTTGTTGATTGTCCACTAGGAAAGAAACTAGTTGGATGCCAATGGATTTTTATTGTGAAGTACAAGGCATATGGTACAATTAAATGATTTAAAGTAAGATTGGTTGCAAAAGGATACACTCAAACCTATGGGATCGATTATACATATACTTTTGCACCCGTAGCTAAAATCAACATAGTTCGAGTATTGTTGTCTCTAGTTGCAAACTTGGATTGGACATTACAACAATTTGATGTGAAGAATGCCTTTCTACATGGCGAGTTCTTCGAAGAAGTCTACATGGATCTCCCACCAGGAAGCATGATACTACAAATACATAGTTAGAAGGTGTGCAAATTAAAGAAATCATTGTATGAGTTGAAACAATCTCCAAGAGCATGGTTTGGAATTTTTACAAAGGCTATGATAACCTTTAGCTACCATCAGAGCAATTCATACCACACTATATTCCTGAAGAAACAACAAGATAAAATCACTGCACTTATCGTATGTGTAGATGACATGGTAGTCACAAGAAATGATCCTGAAGAAAGGAAAATACTGCAGAGGTACTTGTCCAAAGAATTCGAAATGAAAGATCTTGAACCCTTGAAACTTTTTCTTGGAATTGAATTGTTCCGATCTGATAAAGGGATCTTTCTCTCTCAAAGGAAATATACCTTAGATTTGTTATAAGAAACTGGTATGTCAACATGTCAACCAACTAGTACACCAGTGGAAGAAGGTTTGAAATTATGTGCTGAGTCTAATCAGATACCAGTTGATAAAGGGAGATACCAGAGACTTGTAGGAAGATTGATGTACTTAGCACACACAAGGCCTGACCTTGCTTATGCATTGAGTATTGTCAGCCAATTTGTGCATGATCCTGGAGAACAACATATGAATGTTGTTATGCGTATTTTGAGATATCTAAAGTTGGCTCTTGGAAAGGGAATTTTGTTCACTAAAAATAGAGATTATCAAAGCATGGAAGCATATACTGATGCTGACTAGGCTGGAGCAGTTAGAGTTTGTGAAGTGTTATGGCTAAAGCTTCTCTTGAGGGATGTGGGCTATCCGCCTTGGCAATCAATTCAACTATATGTGACGATAAAGTAACGTATGATATTGCTCATAATCCGGTTCAACATGATCATATAAAGCATGTAGAGGTAGACAAATTTTTCGTTAAGGAGAAGTTGGATGAGCGAATTGATCAGCTGGCTGATATCCTCACCAAAGCAGTTTCAAATCGAGTTTTCTCAAAATTTTTGAGCAAGTTGGGCATGTGTGACATCTATGCACCAAGGGGGAGTGTTGAAATATTGGGTTGATTTGTAATTAACTCAATTTGGAATTCTTTCCTATTCTAGAGATAATATAGTTGTCCAGTCATTATAGCTTGACTATAGGAGACCCATCTATATATGTGTACATATGAATTCATTGAGATATACAAAACAAAAATATTATTCTTACACTTTGATTTTCAAGTCTTCCCACATTAAAAAAATGCAGTAAAAATTCCGAGGATATTGTCATTGCCAATTTTCAAAAAAGAAGACTGATAGGGTAGATTTCTACCATCCATGAAAAGGATGGAAGTCTAGTCCAAATACTAGGCTAAAAGAGTTTGTATTATCCAAAATTCTTGGTGGTGGCTTGAGACTCACAAATAGAAGTTCCCATCACTTGATTACTGTGACTAGAGTACGGTGGTTCACTTATCTCACAATATATATATACATACTTACATACATACATACATACATATATACATACATATGTGCATATATATATATATGAGAGGAATCCAAGAAATTTCCTCCCCCCCTAAATTCTACATTTCACAAAAAATTCTCATTTTCCTTAAAAAAAAAAAAAGCATTTCCTATTTTTATTTTTTAAAAAACATATAAAGGTGTAGTTTTCATGGGTATCTACCAAATTATTTTGAGTGAGTTTAATGGAATTCGACTAAAGGAAGTTGTTGACTTCTACAAGTACTTTATGCTAGTAAAATAGTGCAGGGTGATACAATGAGGTCTTGCAAAGGTACTGGCAAGGAATAGAGCTTGTAGACACCCCATTTTGTCCAACCCATGTAGAACAAAACTTTAAGGATTTTCAAAATTTATTTATACTTTTTAATTTAATTTTAATTCTTTCCAACCATCGGTACGTTAAAGGTGTCATCATAGGTCTTCACATAGTCAGATATCTCATTTTGACTCTCTTTCTCTTACATCTTTGAAATAAGATTTCATCCATTAGGATTTTTGTGCAAAATTATTTTTACATTCATTCATATGCATTACAAGTACAACATTCAAAAGGAAAAGGAAAATTTAAAACAGAAAAGAAAATTGATCTTCATCCTTAGGGATGCTTGCATTGGGTTTTCTTCATCCATGATCACCTGTCAAAGCATTTTGGGCTGATTTTAGGTCAGTTTTGTGATTAAAGGCCCATTGAGGGGCTTGATGTGAAATAGTGGGCCCATTTCTTGCATTGTAGCCCAATTTGGGCTAATTGAGTGATTAAGGCCCATTGTGGGTCTTTCTTTTAAATTGCATCCTTATTTGGGCTAAGAGCATTCAAAGGCCCAATTGAGGGCCTTTTGTTGGAATTAGCAACCAGTCTCACATGACTATTCCACATGAGTAGCCTTGCCTTGCCTTCCCCTTCCCTATGCAGCATTTTCCCATATGGCTAGTTCCCATAGCTAGCTATAATCTGCATTTCCTATTGGCTGGTTCCCATGCCAACTTTGCCCATAAAAGAAGGATTGGGATTGACACAGAGGAGGAGACTTTAGAGACTTTTGGGATTGTAGAAGTTAGAGAAAGCAAGAGAGGAAGGACTTTATAGAAGGTTATTGAGGGGGATTATGGCTCAAAATATTCAGAGAGATTGAGGAGAGAATGCTTGGCTAGAGTAATTTAGAAGAGACCAAGGAATGAATCATATGAAGAGAACATATAGGAAACACATAGAATAAATAGAGAAAAGGGAAAACAAAATTTAGAGAGTTGAAGTAAATAATTCAGAGGAGTCGTAGAGGTAGAAGCAAGAAAAGAAAATCCCAAGATGTAAGTACCCTAATGTTCTCTCTTTTTCAACTAGTGCATAATTTGTTTTGATTGTATGATTGGGATGAATGCTATAGTATGTTAGGATTTGATGCACGATTGGGTAGAAATTATGACTTAATTAAATGAACATTTCAATTTGAAAAGTGAAGCTAATTTTTCAATTCAACTTTGTATTTTTTTAAGACAGCCCTAACATGTAATAAACCCTAAAATCCGTCAGAACTTGAGCCCAAAACCAAAATTCGAAGGCTCCCTAAAATCAAAATAGGCATTCAAACCTAAAACTATAACCCAAAATCAAACTCATATCCACCAAAATTCAACCAAAAACCTTGCAAAAATTTCAAAGAATCCAAATAAAATGATTCTGAAATTTAGATTAACTTGACCTAAACACTTGGGTCAAACCACGCATGACCTTGGTCAAAGACCTGAAAACCCCATACCCAAATGCTTAGGTTCAATGACCCACTCTAACCCAAGCTAACACAACCCGTTAACCTAGGTCAGTTTGAATTGAGTCAAGCTAAGCCCAACCTAACATGATTTAATACCCAATAAGCCCATTCCTAGCCCAGTTTAGGCCCATCCTAAACAAACCTAAGGCCCAACTAACTCAAGTCCAAATCCCCTAAAAGAGCCCAAACCTAGGCCAAGCCTAATCCTAACCCAATCTAGCCCTCTACCCACAACCCAAAGCAACCCAAATTGAAAACCTACCCATTTACTTGATGTAATATCCCGTGGAAGAAATGCTTAAAAAGGATTTGATGTTACTACCCATATCAACAAGGTGCACATTTCTTTTCCGGAGCCTTCCCATAAGAACTCCATTGTTAAGCGTGCTTGACTTGGAGTAATCTTGGGATGGGTGACATTTTGTGACGTTTTCTAAGGAAGTGTGTGAGTGAGGACAAAACACACTGAAAGCCTTCCCATAAGAACTCCATGGTTAAGCGTGCTTAACTTGGAGTAATCCTGGGATGGGTGACCTTCTGTAAAGTTTTCTAAGGAAGTGTGTGAGTGGGGACAAAACACACTGAAAAAGACATATGTTGATCTATGGGGCTAGTCATTAGTCCAATAAGGCCCGCCCCCTGTTGTTCTTTTCAGGTGGAGGAGGAGAGACGTGGTGCTCCTTGGCAGACCTAGGTTGGGGGTGTTACACCTGAGCCCAAAACCTAACCCTCACTCGAGCCTAAACCTAGCCTTGGTTAACCAATCCTAATCTCCACGTTTGGCTCACAAAAATATGTGAGAAAATCCAAGAAAATGAAAAGAAAATAAACGAAATAGGGAAAAAAGATTGAGAAGGGGAGAGATCAAAGGGAGCAAGGTGGATAGAGAAAGGGAAGAGGGGTATACTTGGATCTAAGCTTGGTAAACAAAAAGCATAGGGCTCTTTGTTCTTATGTCCCAAAATCAAAACCTGTAAAAGAAATAAAAAACAGGATCATAGAGAGATGTGAGATTGAGAGAGAGTAATTAAGAAAGAGATAAAATAAAGAAATTTTTGATAAAGAGAAAATGAGGGTTTACCTAGGGAAAGTGCCTCCAGTTGCGGCAGCCATGGTAGTAGTGGCAATTGTTGCTGTTGTGGTGCGGCAAAAGAGACAGAGGAGAAAGGAGGAGGATGAATAGTGTTTGAGAAAGAATGAGGAAGAAGAAAGAAATAAAAATAATAAATATATATATTTAAGATTTTTTTTTTTAAAAATTCATAGTGGGCCATGTCTCATAATCGGTGGTGACACGAAGTGTGCTCTAGTCCTCGCGTTCTAAGGCATTGCACATCAACAATCCATATGTAATTGTGTTAGGTCACTAGCATGGTGTCATGTGGTAGATGACATGCCATTAACGCCACCCTATCGCTTGTAGCTTCCTATTTTCCTAAGAAAAAAAAAAAACTCAAGTAGTTGATGAGTGGCCATATGTCACTATGGGCAAGTAACACATGGCAAGACCCATCGTCTGTCTCTCTCTCCCTTGATCAAATTTACTCGATTTGACTTAGGTTAACGTGGTTGACCCTAGTTGACTTGGTCAAATTGGTTTAGTCTTTTGAACTGCTATCCTCATGTTCTTAATTAAAAAATTAATTTTAAAATTAATTTTTAATTTATTAAAAATCCAAAAAATTGAGAAACAAATACAGAAAAATCACTAAAAAACAAGGACAAATAGGAAAAATTCGCCAATTATTTTTTGACTTAGAGAGACCAAAAAGTAAATAAAGTAAATAAAAAATGGAAAATTACTCAAAATTTTTTAAAAAATTGTAGAAAAATCCTAGAAAATAGAGAAAAATAGTGGGAAAATTCTAGGACCCTTTATGCTCACTTATGATCATTCCCTAGTAGTTTGCATTGTGTGGCTTGCTTATTATGAGTTTTCCTTGTCACACGAATGCATGCTTTCTTCTTTTTTTATGCGTGTGTGTGCCGACTTACTTGTGTTCATGTGTGCACTACCCGTATGAGGAATGTATATAAATTGGTTTTCTTTGGTCCTCAATAATCTTCTAAGTATGAGATATTCTAATAAAATCACTTTGAATCTTGACATTAGTGATTCTATTGGAATCTATGAATTTTGAGTGCACACCTTGCATGTAATTTTTGCATGAATTTTAATATTAGTTGTGTGTTGTAATTTTCTTATTTATATATCTTTTCCTTGCCTATGTTTATATAGTATTGAATAAAAGCTATAAGGAATTTTTTTCCTCTAGTCTTGAAGGCTATTTTTTTATATGCCTTTGAGGATTGGAGGTGGGAGGTCTTTGTCTTATACAAGTCCTCCTAGCTAGTAAAGGTTAGGAAAATTGCACTTTAAAAGTAAGGAAAAATATATTAAGTAAATAATCCTTGAAAGGATCATTAGGAGTTGTGTCTTTTGCACGCTTTTGAGGATCCTTAGGTGTGGATAGTCTATGTCTTTCACAGGGCTATCCAATATTTAAAGGTCTAGTAAATGAATAAATAGAAGAATTGATGTCTTAATCTATAAAATTTAAAGGTATTAAGTTAATCAAGTATTATTTGATGGATGGGTGTGAAGGGGCGCTAATACCTTCCATTTGCATAACTGCACTCTCGAATCCAACATGGTGACGAGGACCATGGGCTATTGGTTTCCTTGGACCAAGATGCGGTTTAGTGCTCAATGAACTAGTGGTATGTTAAATAGGTGTTCTAACTGCACGTAGAATAAATAGATTGGTGGTGACTCCATTGGATTTTAAATAACCCATTTCTTAGTCGCATAATTTACACCAAGCTTTATATAATATCAAGTTCGCCACTTAGTTGAAGTGAGCCATAGATTCGATCCCATCCCTTTTAGGAGTTAGCCCTACGATATGTCGTGACAATTTGGTGACTTTGCTGGGGAATGCAGAGAGTCGAGTGAGTGATTAGCCTTTGATTACCTTAGAATCAACCAATCAAGACTTGCTAGTTCTTCTTAATGGAAATTGTTTATGGTGCGCATAAATGAAGTAGTTGTGTGTTATTCTTTAATTGATTGACGGGTTTTTGGGGTTTTCCTAAGCTTTTCTTCACGCACATTTACATAAGCTCTGCAACTGAGTTATGGGATTAGTTCGGAATAAAGTATTGTTAGGCTTTGAAGCAGGATGTGTCCTATCCAATATTGCCTATATTGGGTAAGGATGGGAGTTCTACTAACCTTTTGGGTTCACAGGAGTAAATTGGGGACCTTTTTATCCTTGTGCTTATAGCTAGGCCTCATATAGTGTTGTATGAATTGTATTTGCACAGTGGAATATCAATGCAATAGTCAATGAAAAATCCAATTACAAAACACAACCATGTAGTAAATATCTGAAAGCAATAGAAACTGTTGACTCTACGAATCCAATCCAGTTTTGATAATGACAAATCACTTGGTATTTGATCTGTGCATTGAGTTTGTGAACAGGAATTATAGTAAGCATGCATGGAAGGATAACAAGTCATGGAAGCCTTAAAGTAAAGCATACATATCTGGGCAAGATCCATGGAACTCAAAGAGTACGAGAATCAAGATGCAAGCGGCAAAGTTCAAGCACATCTTGGGAATGGGTTCTTAGACCTCATGTATTTACATTTTCGTATAATTTAATTTGAGGCTCAACATATACCTTAGAATGACTTTAGGACTCATGCATTACATGAACATCATTAGGGGACATTAATGGACTTAGAATTAATGTCAAAACCTTGAAAAATGTTTTTATAAAAGAGCCAAGAAAGAAAGCAAAACAGATTTTTGAACTGGAAAGTAAATATGCAAAAATTGGGAACTTCAGATGACTGAACCTTAAGTTTTGTTGACTGAAGAATTTCCTCAGACGTATGAAGAATAAGCTTAGTCGTCTGAAAATTTTTGGATAAAAAATAGAATATGGCAGAAGCACCTCAGATGACTAAACCTTGACCTTGGTCGTTTGAACTCGACACTTCGGTCATTTGACCCTTGACCTCGGTCATCTGACCCTGTGTCAAGGCTATTTTTTCAAAGGATAAAAATGACTTCAGTCATTTGGGCCCTTGACCTCAGTCGTCTGACCTTGCGGGAAAGATTAAAAATGTAATTTTTATTGGGCAAAGACGCGAGCTATCTTATGATCCAACAGTTGAGATCAATTCTAAAGGTAAGACACTATATATACTGAATATCTAAATCCTAGTTCATATGCCAAGAAAAACAAGAAGAAAAGAGAACACCTTTTGAAAGCGAATTGAGAACGTTGTGCACTTTGCTATACCATTGCCTGCACTTCAACTTACGATTATCAAGCTTAGGCAAATCTACTCCGGAAATCAAAGGGGTTTCATTCACACAATTTTATTTCCTCTTGGTATTGAGGTTTGGTTGATTCTTTTAGCTTTTTCAAGAGACTCTCATATCAACTTCTATCATTGAATATCGTTAGAGAAATTTGACTTCGAGTATTTTTTTCATATTCATATAATGATTGTTTTTGACTAGTTGAATACTTGAGAAAGTTTTTATTTGGCCATTGTTTAAAGAGTAATCATTCAAGTGTTTTCAAAGTTAAAGACGCGATATTTTGATTACTTCTAAACTAGTTGATTAGATATCCTAAGAAGTGCATAACTAGATCTATACATATTGAAGGATATTTTATGAAAATCATATATTAAGTATTTGAAACTTGGTATTCTCATCACATAGATTCATATATATATATTAGGTCAAATACTACCAATATCACATTGAGATTGAACTTTTGAGAGAAATATTGTTTTCACAAAGTGTGAGTCAAATCTTTGCAATCATCAAAGCTATTTTTGTATTCAAAGATTTAACCTAAGTTTCTCCAAAGTATTGATTCATACAAACATTTTTGGAGATTTGATAGAAATAGAATTGTGTATTGAAGCATATCATACATAAATGATTGTATCGTTTCATTCATTCTGAGCTTCAAGTTATATCATATGGTAAATGTATTAGGAATTTGAATTGTACTCACAAGATTTTGTTTGGAAGCATTTTTGAGTGTTTTTATAGATTCTATTGTATTCACGGTTCGGTGTGTGAACCAGTGTTTGAGGAGAGAGATGTATCTCTTGTAAGTAGCGGAGTAGGAGGGAGTTGTACCTCTTGTAAGAGTGGATTGTAAGGGAAGATCCGTCCCAATTTAAGGAGCAGGGATTTTAGTGAAATCCTTGAACGTTCAAGGCGAGGACGTTGGACGAGTCAGCTGAACCTCATAAAAACTGCGTTTATCTTCTCTCTTCCATTTACTCTTTACTTTCAGCACTCATTTAAATTATTCGTATTGAATGTGTAGGTTGAATAACATTGCATACAAGTAATTAGGTAATAAGAACTCATTGGTAAATTGAATTCGTAGGGATTAAATATACAAGTAGGGATCAAGTGGTAAATAGATTCAAAGAATTTTAAAATACCCAATTCACCCCCCATTTTGGGATTACACCTAATTCAACAATTAGTATTAGAGCTGGTATACATAGGCTTAATAGTTTATTTGTAAAAAGATCACATGACACATATTGGTGTAACTCCGTTCGGTGAGGGACACTCATCCATTAGACCACCAATTTTCTGTGGTGTAAACTACACCTATTGGAATGTAGGATGAGCATATATTTATTGAACGTAGATTGGAAGGTTTGGAAAATAGTGACTAAGGGAAATCATATTCCCATGAGAGTAATTGATAAGATAAATGTACCTAAAACTGAAAATGAGTATATAGGGGAAGACTGGAAATTAGTACAAATCAATGCTACTGCCATGAACTTGTTTTTCTGTGCATTAGATGTAAATGAATTTAATAGGGTAATGACATGTAATTCGACTAAAGAAATTTGGGAAAAATTAGAAGTTACATATGAAGGTACTAAGGAAGTCAAGGATAGTAGGATAGACATGCTCATCAGTGAATATGAAGCATTTAAAATGACAGTTGATGAATTTATACAATCCTTGTACACGAGATTTACACACATTATTAATTCCTTAAATGCACTTGGAAAGACTTACCCTACTTATGAGTTGATCAGGAAAATACTCAGGGGATTACCACCAGTGTGGGAAGCGAAAGCTACTGCAATAGCAGAAGGGAGGAATCTCAAGGAGATGTCAGTGGACGAACTCATTGGATCACTCATCACCTATGAGCTGGCAATAAACAAGAGGAAGATTGAGCAAAGCAAAGTAAAGAAGGTTACTGCACTTAAGGCATCATAAAGCTACTCAAGTGAAGGAAGTGATTTCGAAATGGATGATGACATGGCCTTGCTAACAAAGAAGTTCAGAAAGTTCTTGAAGAAGAACAAGAAGTTCAATAGAAAATTCCGGAACTCTAAATCAGAAAGAGGAGAGTCTAGCATGAAGAAAAAGAACGAGGATCCACCAACATGCTACAACTGCTGACAAGTTGGACACATCAAGCCTGAGTGCCCCAAACTAGTGAAAGCCTCAAAGAAAAAGAAGAAGGTGCTGAAATTTGGTTGGGATACTCACAGCACTAGCGGGTCAGAATCTGAATCCAGTGACGACGAAATTGCAAATCTGTGTCTAGTGGCACATGAATACCTTGAGGTACAATCATCATTTTCATCATCTTCGTATTATTCTAGTGATTCTAAAAATGAAAATGATATGATTTCATATGATGAATTGAAACAAGAATACCTATATTCTATTAAAATGCTTGAGAAGAAAACAAAGAAAATCTCTAAGTTGAAAAGAAAAGTCAAAGAACTTTTTAAATTTGGTTGAACGCCAAAATGAATCTCATGCATCTTTCATAAAAGATAAAGATTTGAAAATTGAGGAGTTAGAAAAGGATTTGAAAGATAAATATGAAATTATTTATAAATTTACTGAGGGACAAAACAATTTTGAAAAACTCCTAAGATCTCAAAGAAATTTCCTAGAAAAGGAAGGACTTGACTTTAATGGGAAGGAAAATCTAAAGAATAGACATATTTACTGGGTTATTTTATAAGAGAGTCAAAGTCATATGTTCCAACTAAGAATTGTTATAGAAATACTACATGCTTTAAATGTAGAAGGTTAGGTCACATACAATTCGACTGTCCTTTCAAAAATAAAGACGTAAAAATTAAGAAAGTATGGAAGGTCAAAGGTCAATCTAGCACTAACTCCCCTAGACCCAAGAAAATTTGGATACCAAAGCTAGTTGTTTGATTGTGTTTTGCAGATATACTTAAGATTAACATCCTCAAAAGACAAATGGTATATGGATAGCGGATGCTCACGTCACATGACCAGGGATAAAACGAAGTTCACATCCATCACATCCAAGGATGAAGGGTTTGTTACTTTTGAAGATAATGCTAAGGAAATGATCACAGATGTAGATAAAGTTGGTAAGGACTCTTCATTAGTTATAGATGATATCTTATTGGTTGAAGGTTTTGCAAAGACCCGAAAAATTAAAATGATTGAAATAATAAAAATAACAAATAAATAAATAAAAGGAATGGCATGGGAAAAAGAAGAAAAAAATTAAAAAAAAAATTAAAATTAAAGAAATTAAATTAAATTAAGATAAATTAAATAATTAAATAATTAGTTATTAAATTAAACATTTTTAAATTGGATTTAAAAAAAACTAATTAAAATAAGAAATATATATATATATATATATAAATATGTATGTATAATAAGTATAAGTTAAGGTTTAATATATATATATATATATATATATATATATATATATATATAAAGTTAACTGAAGAAGAAGAGGTAGAGAGGAAGGTTCACGCCCCCTTGAATATATTTTTTTTTCTTGCGCCAGCTCCAGCTCCTTCTTTCTCCGTCTCTCTCTCTCTCTCTCTCTCTCTCTCTCTGTCAATTTCTTAGCGGATTTGCAGCGGATCGGGAAACGGAAGGTGCTGTTAGATTCCTGGTTCCGCTGCCGACATTTCTACTGGAGCAGATTTGTTGTGAGAATGGTTTAGACACTGCTCCTAAGGAAAGGTAATTTTTTCCTATATTTCTAATTTCTTTGTAAATATGCAGTTAAATCAACGATCGGGCACTACCACATGGTCCTAATCACGGTTGTCGTCATTTTGGCGTAGGTAAACTTCCAATTGGGGTTTTCTAGGCCCCACTCCAAAGCGAAAGTGAGATTTGAAAAATTTGACAAATTGGGTATATTTGCGGGTATTACTATTTATTTGGGAATTATGGTCCTAGGAAATATATAAATAATATTTATTTAGGAATAATTTATTGGAATTAGGAATTTAATTTCAGAATCCGGGTGAGTGCCGTAAACATATTTTCGGGGTCCCTGTTGGCGTAGTGCAAGAAATGAGGTAAGGGAAAATTATATATTAAATCAGATTTTATGAAATTAAAGGTAATAATTTATGTTATATTATATGTATGTTTTGGTGTGAATTATTAAAATGCCAACCATGTAAAACTATGACTTCTGAACCTAAGACCACTTATTTAGTTATGTATTTGTGGAAATGAACTGAACAAAGTGGAAGGAATTTTCTGGATAATTATGTAAGAAATGGAAATTATATTTTCAGTAATTAAATGCTAAATGTGGGTTGACTTATTTTACAGGAATATGTATGAATTTTACTGTTAAATTGTGTGGCATGAGATTCTGTGCAAATATATGTTAAATGTATTAGATGGAGGCTAAGTAAGTAAGACATTATGAATAAAATGTGATGTGAACAATGTTGCCTGTGTATGTTAAATGCAACAATGTAAACGTAAGACAGCTGAAAGACAACTATGTTAGCAGATTCTAGCGCATTTCTATGTGGACTAACAAATGATGGCTAAAGAGCAGCTGTAGTACGAATGAATGAAATGAAAATATTATGCAACGAAATGACAATAGAATAACAATGTAATGAAATGAAATGTGAAATGTGAATGATACAAATGCGAAAGAGTTACTTAAAGTGCAACACAATGAAATGTTAAGTTATGAACATGAAAGGATGTGAATGATTGAATAATGATAGAAAGAATGATGTATTATAATATTGGAAATATGTATGTACGTAGAACATGTTATGATTGGGCAAGGCTTACCTTTCGTCTGAGGGCTTGCTGAGTAAGGTAAGTACACTAGTAGCTACAGATGTGGCAGTAACCGCATAACGTACTAGGACAGAGGGAACTTACTTGTATGGGTGGGTAGATTTCCCTATCCTTAGGGCCTTTGCCGGTAAACTATTGTTGAACTATGTGAGTATGAGTTAATCTTACACTTGAGGGCTTACCGAGTGAGGTGAGTGCTCTGGTATGTTTTAATTGTGACCTTAGTGTTGACCTTATTGGTCACGCCTGATTTTGATTATGACAAATACTCATTGTATCTAATGGGTGTTTGAAGTTTTGTGCAGGAACTAAAATTTTTGAGATCAAGATGGGCACAAAGCTTAAAGCTTGAAGACCAATTCATGTTTTTCAGTTGTAATATATATATATATATATATATATATATATATATATATATATATTCAGTAGGGAAATTGGTCTGTAATAGTAAATAGGTCTTTGGTTTGAAAAAAGCTCACACACATCACATGCATGGTTTATTTTGTAAGCTCAAACCAAATATGGACTAACAGTGACCGTAGAAAGACCTTAGGGTTTACCCTTCGGTCGACCGACACCGAACTTTTTCGGTGTCTTAATTTTGGACATAAATGACCCTAGGACACACACATTTGCACATAAGCTTATTAGGCACTTGAATAGGGTTTGTATGCTTCAAGACAGGATCGAAATGCACACTTGGTGCACTTTCGGTCGACCAGCAAACTCAGTTCATTTTGGCCTGATCGACCGAAACAGGTCTGGGTCAACAGTAGACCAAGGCCCTGGTCGACCGAACCATTACGGTTCAAAACTTCTGGTCGATTGAAACCCCCTGGGGTCAAATGTTTGACCATTTGGTCGACCGAGGAAAAAATGTACTCCAACTACCTGGTCGACCGAGGGTCCTTGGGAGAAATCCTAACAGTTTGGTCGACCAAACCAACCAGTTCAAAATGGCTCGGTCGACCGAATCTCAAAAATTTGAAAAATTGCCCTCTCCTGGTCGACCGAGCCTTTAGTTCAAAATCCCCCTAGTCGACCGAACCATATGAGACCTGTTCGACCAAACATTTTTGGTCAATTGGACCTTTTGGGTTGCCCTAATTTTTACCACGGTTAAATATTTTTTAAACAGGGTTAAAATATTTTAAATGTCATTAAACTTTCTTAATAATACCCAATAGGTCCCCAACCGTCATATTTCCTCTCATGTCTATATATATGAGATCATTTTTGAAAGTTAGGATTGATTAGCTACTTTGATTAGGGAAGAATTCTCTAAAAACCTAAAAGCCTATACTATTCATTTTTGAGCCTCATTCACTTATGCTTACCTTCTATTAGTGCCTACATCATTTGTAAGTGGATTGAGTGTTTGTTTCCATAGGTTTGCTCTCCTTGTCTTGCTTAGTTGATACGATTTTATTGAGAGCAAAACCTAAGTACTCTTAGGGGATTTCGTTAATAAGTCTCTCCTAAGAAAACTTTCATTTGATCTTCTGAGATTGTATATTCATTGTAATATCTTGAGAAGATCATGTAGTATTTTGGTTGCAAAATCCTTTCATAATCACTTTCAAATATCTATTGTGCTCTATACTGAAAAATATATTTGAAGAGATATTTGTTCGTGTGATAGTGATCTTTGGTGCAATATTCACTCACTCACATATTACTTGCTGAATACAAAGATTTCACATATTTTGCATACCAAGCATACACTTCATTTGATACTTACATGCTTGAGATATCCTGCTGATTGAAAGATTGAGATTTGACATCTTTGTGTGAACTTATTGGGTGAATATCTTGTGATACAAGGATTTCTTGTTTGACACTCTCACGTACGCATTACATTGATAGAAAATACCTTTGAGAGTTGAACTATCCAGACCACACTGAGCTTACATATTGAATCATATTGTGGTGTATGTGATTGCGTGTGTCTGGGTACATATCTACTTTACATGAAAGCACTATCACTGTACCATTCCAGTGTATTTCAAATACTGTTGTATTTCCAGGCACGGGCCTGAAGAGGGAGACTAGCCCTGGAATAGTTCCGGATTGGTTTAAACCTGGTTAGGAAAATTAGGTGCGTCATCCTGTTAAGGCGTGTAGGTTGAGATTAGTCCCGCTAATTGACTTGGTTAAGGTTGAGGTTAGCCATGTGTTAATTTGACCTGGTTGTAAATGGCGCCGCTCCACCCTTAAGTGAGCTTTTAGTGGAATCCTCGGGCTTGCGAACTAGAGGCGGGGACATAGGCACAGTTGGCCGAACCCTGATAACATATCGTGTGTTTGTTTATATTTCTGCATTTTATATTATCGCACATATGTGTTATGGGTGAATGATGCGTATGACTTAATTTCCACATTATATTTATCTACGCATTTGAAAATTGCATAAAATGACCCTAGGTTGTGTATATACTATTGTTGGATAGATTAACCTAGGTGAAAAAGTTTTTAAATTCTAATTCACCCCCCTATTGGGAATACACCAATTCTAACACTTAGGGTTACCTAAGTATCAGAGCAAAGGGGTCCTACTTGTATGGGCGGGTAATCACCCATATCCTTGGGTAATCTCGTGGGTAAATCTTTGCATGTGATTGTTTAGGTTCAGAAAATGGTTTTAATGTTATGATAATGATTTGCAAATATATTTAAAATGATATCTATATACCTCATGTTAGCTACAAGCTGTGTTTAATATATTGTTTCTTCCCTTACCGAGATATGCCTCACCCGAATATGAATTCATCTTTTTCAGGATTTTTTCAAGATCGAGCTTTGAGAGCTCGAGATTTTATAGTACTTTTGGAGGAAAAAAGGGTATATTTCTATGTTAATTTTGGGGAATGTAAATGTTTATGTTTTACGTCCTTTTGTTTTAAGTATGTGGAGAAAAGAATGTTTGTGAACATACTGAAATATTTTGGAGATATATGTAATTATGGAAACGCAGGTGTTGAAGGATATTACGGTCTATGGATAGAACTAGGAAACTCTGGTATTATTTGTATGATTGAGGTTCATAGTTGTGTTTTCTGCTGCGTATCTATGGTTTAATTATGGAATATCAAGGATTTTATCAAGTATAATGCGTCGGACCCAGGTTTAAGGGTTCGGGGAGTTATAGACGGTATTAGAGCAGTGTCCAACCAGAAGTGTAATTAATTTCACATCGCCTGGATATAGAAATGTTAGAGTATTAGGTTAGAGATGATTTATACCAGAGTATGGGAAACAGTTAGGTTTAGGATGCTAGATGGATAGGTCAAGTTAGGTGTTGAGAAGTAGGTATGAAGTAGCGAAGTATAAGATTTTGTCTTATAGCTTGGAGGTAGAAATCTCTTGGTGGACTTCTATAATTTTCTGATTCAGTCGACGGTTTCAGAAAACCACGGTAAATCCATTGATGGTGATGTTTCTTAGCCGTGAGACTGGTCCTTATATGGAGAACTTGGATGTGTATTGGATTTAAAGTATATAATTGTGATGTTGAGATTATGGTGTGGGATATATAGTAAATCATAGAATTATGAAAATGAAAGACCGGGTAACAAATTTCGAGGAAGAAATTTCTTAAGGAGGGGAGAATGTAAAGACCCAAAAAATTAAAATGATTAAAATAATAAAAAAATAGATAAAATAATAAATAAATAAATAAATAAATAAAAGGAATGGCGTGAGAAAAAGAAGAAAAAAATTAAAATTAAAGAAATTAAATTAAATTAAGATAAATTAAATAATTAAATAATTAGTTATTAAATTAAACATTTTTACATTGGATTTAAAAATAAAAATTAATTGAAATAATATATATATATATATATATATATATATATATAAAGTTAATTGAAGAAGAAGAAGTATAGAAGAAGGTTTATGCCCCCTTGAATATTTTTTTTTTCCTGCGCCAGCTCCAGCTCCTCTCTCTCTCTCTCTCTCTCTCTCTCTCTCTCAATATCTCGGTAGATTTGCAGCGAATCAGGAAATGAAAGATGCCGTTGGATTTCTGGTTCCGCTGCCGACATTTCTACTGGAGCAGATTTGTTGTGGGAATGACTTAGGCACTGCTCCTGGAGAAAGGTAATTTTTCCCTATATTCCTAATTTCTTTATAAATATGCAGTTAAATCGACGATCGGGCACCACCACATGGTCTTAATCACGATTGTCGTCATTTTGGCATAGGTAAACTTCCAATTGGGGTTTTCTAGGCCCCACTCCAAAGTGAAAGTGAGATTTGGAAAATTTGGCAAATTGGGTATATTTGCGGGTATTACTATTTATTTGGAAAATATAGCCCTAGGAAATATTTAAATAGTATTTTATTCAGGAATAATTTATTGAAATTAGGAATTTAATTTCAGAATCCGGGTGAGCACTGCAGACATCTTTTTGGAGTCCCTGTTGGCGTAGTGTAAGAAATGAGGTAAGGGGAAATTATATATTAAATCAGATTTTATGAAATTAAAGGTAATAATTTATGTTATATTATATGTATGTTTTGGTGTAAATTATTAAAATACCAACCATGTAAAATTATGATTTTTGAGCCTAGGACCACTTATTTAGTTATGTATTTGTGGAAATGAACTGAACAAAGTGGAAGGAATTTTCTGGATAATTATGTAAGAAATGGAAATTATATTTTCAGTAATTAAATGCTAAATGTGGGTTGACCTATTTTACAGTAATATGTATGAATTTTACTGTTAAATTGTGTGGCATGAGATTCTGTGCAAATATATGTTAAATGTATGAGATGCAGGCTAAGTAAGTAAGACATTATGAATAAAATGTGATATAGACAATGTTACCTGTGTATGTTAAATGCAATCATTTAAACGTAAGATAGTTGAAAGGCAACCATGTTAGCAGATTCTAACGTATTTCTATGTGGACTAACAAATGATGGCTAAAGAGCAGTTGTAGTACAAAGGAATGAAATGAAAATGTTATGCAATGAAATGATAATGGAATGACAACGCAATGAAATGAAATGTGAAACGTGAATGATACAAATGGGAAAGAGTTACTTAAAGTGAAATACAATGAAATGTTAAGTTATGAACATGAAAGGATGTGAATGATTAAATAATGATAGAAAGAATGGTGTATTATGATATTAGAAATATGTATGTACGTAAAACATGTTATGATTGGGCGAGGCATACCTTTCGCCTAAGGGCTTGCTGAGTACAGAAAGTGCACTAGTAGCTACAGATGTGGCAGTAGCCGCATAACGTACTAGGGCAGAGGGAACCTACTTGTATGGGCGGGTAGATTTCCTTATCCTTAGGGCCTTTTCCGATAAACTATTGTTGAATTATGTGAGTACGAGATTAGTCTTACACTTGAGGGTTTACCGAGTGAGGTGAGTGCTGTAGTATGTTTTAATTGTGACCTTAGGGTTACCTAAGTATCAGAGCAGAGAGGTGCTACTTGTATGGGCGGGTAATCACCCATATCCTTGGGTAATCTCGTGAGTAAATCTCTGCATGTGATTGTTTAGGTTTAGAAAATGGTTTTAATGTTATGATAATGATTTGCAAATGTATTTAAAATGATATCTATATACATCATGTTAGTCACAAGCTATATTTAATATATTATTTTTTCCCATACTGAGATGTGTCTCATCTGAATATGAATTCATTTTTTTCAGGATTTTTTCGAGATCAAACTTTGAGAGCTTGAGATTTTATAGTACTTTTGGAGGAAAAAGGGTATATTTCTATGTTAATTTTGGGGAATGTAAATGTTTATGTTTTACGTCCTTATGTTTTAAGTTTGTGGAGAAAAGAATGTTTGTGAACATACTGAAATGTTTTGGAGATATATGTAATTATGGAAATGCAGGTGTTGAAGGATATTACGGTCTATGGATAGAACTAGGAAACTCTGGTATTGTTTGTATGATTGAGGTTCATAGTTGTATTTTCTATTGTGTATCTATGGTTTAATTATGAAATATCAGGGATTTTATCAGGTATAACGTGTTGGACCTAGGTTTAAGGGTTTGGGGAGTTATAGATGGTATCAGAGTAATGTCCAACCGGAAGTGTGATTAATTTCACATCGCCTGGATATAAAAATGTTAGAGTATTAGGTTAGAAATGATTTATACCAGAGTATAGGAAACAACTAGGATTAGGATGCTAGATGGATAGGTCAGGTTAGGTGTTGAGAAGTAGGTATGGAGTAGCGAAGTATAAGATTTCATCTTATAGGATTTTATCTTATAGCTTGGAGGTAGAAATCTCTTGGTGGACTTCTATGATTTTCTGATTCAGTCGACGGTTTCAGAAAACCACGGTAAATCCATCGATGGTGATGTTTCTTAGCTGTGAGACTGGTCCTTATATGGAGAGCTTGGATGTGTATTGGATTTAAAGTATATAATTGTGATGTTGAGATTATGGTGTGGGATATAGTAAATCATAGAATTATGGAAATGAAAGACCAGATAACAAATTTTGAGGACGAAATTTCTTAAGGAGAGGAGAATGTAAAGACCTGAAAAATTAAAATGATTGAAATAATAATAAAATAGATAAAATAATAAATAAATAAATAAAAGGAATGGCGTGGGAAAAAGAAGAAAAAAATTTAAAAAAAATTAAAATTAAAGAAATTAAATTAAATTAAGATAAATTAAATAATTAGTTATTAAATTAAACATTTTTACATTGGATTTAAAGAAAAAACTAATTTAAATATATATATATATATATGTATAATAAGTATAAGTTAAAGTTTAATATATATATATATATATATATATATAAAGTTAACTGAAGAAGAAGAAGTACCGAGGAAGGTTCACGCCCCCCTGAATATATTTTTTTTTCTTGCGCCAGCTTCAGCTCCTTCCGTCTCTCTCTCTCTCTCTCTCTCTCTCTCTCTCTTAATTTCTCGGCGGATTTGCAACGGATCAGGAAATGGAATGTGCCGTTGGATTTCTGCTTCCGCTGTCGACATTTCTATTAGAGCAGATTTGTCGTGAGAACGACTTAGGCACTGCTCCTGGGGAAAGATAATTTTTCCCTATATTCGTAATTTCTTTGTAAATATGCAGTTAAATTGACGATTGCGCACCACCACGTGGTCTTAATCATAGTTGTCATTTTGGCATAAGTAAACTTCCAATTGGGGTTTTCTAGGCCCACTCCAAAGCGAAAGTGAGATTGGAAAAATTTGGCAAATTGGGTATATTTGCCGGGTATTACTATTTATTTGGAAATTATAACCCTAGGAAATATTTAAATAGTAGTTTATTCAGGAATAATTTATTGGAATTAGGAATTTAATTTCAGAATCCGGGTGAGCGCTGCAGACATCTTTTTGGGGTCCCTGTTGGCGTAGTGCAAGAAATGAGGTAAGGGGAAATTATATATTAAATCAGATTTTATGAAATTAAAGGTAATAATTTATGTTATATTATATGTATGTTTTGGTGTGAATTATTAAAATGCCAACCATGTAAGACTATGATTTCTGAGCTTAGGACCACTTATTTAGTTATGTATTTGTGGAAATGAACTAAACAAAGTGAAAGGAATTTTCTGGATAATTATGTAAGAAATGAAAATTATATTTTCAGTAATTAAATGCTAAATGTGAGTTGACCTATTTTACAGTAATATGTATGAATTTTACTGTTAAATTGTGTGGCTTGAGATTCTGTGCAAATATATGTTAAATGTATGAGATGCAGGTTAAGTAAGTAAGACATTATAAATAAAATGTGATATGGATAATGTTGCCTGTGTATGTTAAATGCAACCATGTAAACGTAAGACAGCTGAAAGACAACCATGTTAGCAGATTCTAGCACATTTCTATGTCGGCTAACTGTAGCAGATTTTAGTGCATTTCTATGTGGACTAACAAATGATGGCTAAAGAGCAGCTATAGTATGAAGGAATAAAATGAAAATGTTATGCAATGAAATAACAATGTAATGAAATGAAATGTGAAACGTGAATGATACAAATGGGAAAGAGTCACTTAAAGTGAAACACAATGAAATGTTAAGTTATGAACATGAAAGGATGTGAATGATTGAATAATGGTAGAAAAAATGGTGTATTATGATATTAGAAATATGTACGTACGTAGAACATGTAATGATTGGGTGATGTATACCTTTTGCCTGAGGGCTTGCTGAGTAAGGCAAGTGCACTAGTAGCTACAGATGTGGCAGTAGCCGCATAACGTACTAGGGCAGAGGGAACCTACTTGTATGGGTGGGTAGATTTCCCTATCCTTAGGGCCTTTTCCGGTAAACTATTGTTGAATTATGTGAGTACGAGATTAATCTTACACTTGAGGGTTTACCGAGTGAGGTGAGTGCTTTGGTATGTTTTAATTGTGACCTTAGGGTTACCTAAGTATCAGAGCAAAGGGGTGCTACTTGTATGGGTGGGTAATCACCCCTATCCTTGGGTAATCTCGTGGGTAAATCTCTACATGTGATTGTTTAGGTTCAGAAAATGGTTTTAATATTATGATAATGATTTGCAAATGTATTTAAAATGATATCTATATACCTCATGTTAGCCACACGTTGTGTTTAATATATTGTTTCTTCACTTACTGAGATGTATCTCACCCGAATATGAATTCAACTTTTTCAGGATTTTTTCGAGATCGAGATTTGAGAGCTCGAGATTTTATAGTACTTTTGGAGGAAAAAAGGGTGTATTTCTATGTTAATTTTAGGGAATGTAAATGTTTATGTTTTACGTCCTTATGTTTTAAGTTCGTGGAGAAAAGAATGTTTGTGAACATATTGAAATATTTTGGAGATATATGTAATTATGGAAATGCAAGTGTTGATGGATATTATGGTCTATGGATAGAAGTAGGAAACTCTGTTATTATTTGTATGATTGAGGTTCATAGTTGTGTTTTCCTCTGCATATGTATGGTTTATTTATGGAATATCAGGGATTTTATCAGATATAACGCTCCAGTCCCAGGTTTAAGGGTTTGGGGAGTTACAGGTTTAAAGCATACCTTATTGAGTGTAAGCCAATTGTGTGATAAACGTTACAAAGTGTCTTTTGAACATGACAAGTGCATGGTTGAACACAAAGCTGATAATAAGATATTGTTCATTGCTAAGCGTCATGAAAACGTATATACCACAAGCTTTGATAACTTAACCTCACAAAGTGTGACATGCTTATCTGCTATGAATAAAATAAGTTGGATTTGGCATAGGAGACAAGGACACTCAAACATGGATTTAATCTCAAAACTAGTTAAGAAAGAATTAGTTAAGGGACTACCTAAGACTAAATTTTTGAAAGATAAAATTTGTGATACATGCCAACTAGGAAAACAAGCAAGAACAAACTTTAAGAAGAAGAAAGAAATCTCCACTACTAGGCCACTCCAAATGCTACACTTAGACTTATTTGGTCCAAACCCAATTCAGAGCTTAGGAGGAAAATCATACACCTTTGTCATTGTTGATGCTTTTTTAGGATATACATGGGTAATATTCTTTGGCCACAAAGATGAAGCATGTGAAAAATTCATAAACCTGTGCAAGAAAATCCAAAATGAAAAAGGATATACAATCACTAAAATTAGAAGTGATAGGGGTAGAGAATTCAAAAATCAAGGCATGGAAGACTATTGTAATTCATTAGGAATTGTCCATAATTTTTCAGCTCCTAGAACACCATAACAGAATGGTGTAATTGAAAGGAAGAATAGGTCTATACAAGAAATGACCAGAACTATGCTTAACGAACATAAATTACCTAAGTAATTCTGGGCCGAGGCAGTGAATACCTCCTGCTATGTTCTAAATAGAGTATTGATTAGACCATCTCTTGATAAGACTCCTTACAAATTATGGAATGACCATAGACCAAACATATCATATTTTCATGTCTTTGGCTATAAGTGTTTTGTGCTTAGAGACAATGAGCATTTAGGAAAATTTGATGTGAAATCAGATGAAGGTATCTTCCTAGGGTATGCCTTAGATAGTAAAGCCTATAGAGTATATAACAAACGAACATTGATGGTTATAGAATCTATTCATGTTGTGTTCGATGAGTCAAATCCCTTCTCCAAAAGAACTAATGAAGATGAACTTGAAATCAACAAAGAATTTGAAGACCTATCCATTGATAATGATTCAGAAAAGAAAAATGAACTTAAAAAACCATCCACTGAAACTATTCAAACTAAAAATGAGGTTAATGAACCACCTAGAGAATGGAAATACATAAAAAATCATCCCATAGATCAAATAATAGGTGAACCATTACGTGGAGTAGCCACTTGATCCTCACTTAGGAATATGATTTGTCACACTGCATTTCTATCTCAAGAAGAACCTAAGAATGTGAGTGAAGCTATAGAGGATGAATCATGGGTGTTGTCGATGCAAGAAGAATTAAATCAGTTTGAGAGGAATAAAGTGTGGACACTAGTTCCCAGACCTGAGGATAAATCATTCATTGGAACCAAATGGATGTATAAGAATAAGAAAGATAAACATGGAATAGTTGTGAGAAATAAGGCTAGATTAGTGGCTCAAGGATATAATCAAGAAGAAGGTATAGATTTTGAAAAAAACATTTGCACTTGTAGCCAGAATGGAAGCCATTCGAATGCTTTTAGCATATGCAGCTTTTAAGGATTTCAAGTTATATCAAATGGACGTCAAAAGCGCATTTTTAAATGACTACATAAATGAAGAAGTGTATGTAGAACAACCCCCAGGTTTTGAAAGCCATAAGAATCTAGATCATGTGTATAGACTGACAAAAGCCTTATACGGTTTAAAGAAAGCTCCTAGAGTTTGGTATGAAAGGCTAAGTGGTTTTATATTAGAAAATGGATTTATAAGAGGAAAGATAGATACAACCCTACTCATTAAGTCTAAGAAAGATGATATTCTCCTAGTGCAAGTATATGTAGATGACATCATATTTGGCACTACGAATAAAGAATTGTGTGATGAATTTGCCAATACCATGCAAAGTGAATTTGAGATGAGTATGATGGGTGAACTAAATTTCTTCCCAGGACTTCAGATCAAACAAGAAAAACATGTAATATTCATAAATTAATCGAAGTATATTAGAGACCTACTCAAAAAGTTCAATATGGAAGATGGAAAAAATACTAGGTACACCTATGAGCGCTTCATTGAAATTAGACAAAGATGAACAAGGTATACCAGTAGATGTCAAACTATATTGTGGAATGATAGGTAGCTAATTATATCTGATTGCCAGTAGACCTGATATAATGTTTAGCTTATGTTTGTGCGTAAGATTTCAGTCTGCACCAAAAGAGTCACATTTGTTAGCCGTTAAACGAATACTTAGATACCTAATAGGAACTGTGGAAATTGGATTATGGTATCCTAAGTACACATCATTTGAGATTATCAGCTATTCAGATGCTGATTTTGTCGGTAGCAAAGTGGATACGAAGAGCACTAGTGGTACTTGTCATTTCTTAGGACATTCCTTAGTCTCTTGGTTTTCCAAGAAACAAAACTCAGTAGCTCTTTCCATAGCTGAGGCTGAATACATAGCAGCAGGTAGTTGTTGTGTTCAAACGCTATAAACAATCCATATTAGATGCGATAATATGAGTGCGATAAATATTTCAAAGAATCCCATATTACATTCATGAACTAAGCATATAGAGATACAACATCATTTTCTTCGTGATCATGTACAAAAAGGGGATGTGACACTTGAGTTTGTATGCACAGATGAACAATGGGCAGATATATTCACGAAACCACTTGCGGAGGATAGGTTTATCCAAATTAGGCGTGAATTAGGCCTGATGCATAGTCGAGAAGTTGCTTAGAATTATATAAGATAATATAATTCAAGGAGAGCAATGTCACTTCAGATGTAATCACTTGGTGTCAAATCAATCATCTTTTAGTTTCGTATTAATTCACATTTGGTATCACATCAATCCATATTTGGAATCCTCACATAATCGTTGAAACTTATGCATTATGAAGGGGGATCGTTGATGTAATAAAAAAAGGGGTGGGGGAAGAAGTAAAATTTTTCCAAATCTAATGATTGAACAAGATTAAAATTTTGAAATTTCAAAGGGGAGAAGAACATAAGGTTATGTCCATTCATGTCTTATTATTATACACCTTTTTGTTGATGTCAAAAGGGGGAGAAAAATCGGGGGCAAAAATAATAAAAACAAATCAGAAGCAAAAAAGAATGAGCAAAAACTGTTATTGATACTATGCAAAGGGTGAGATATACAAAGGGGGAGAAATTGTTGTTGATGTCATGGTTGAAACATCATGAGCATATTCATGAGCATATTGATTATGAGCATATTTCATACTTCATTTGGATTCAAGCTAAACACTTTGTGTATGAACATGAGCATATTATCATTTATTGAATATTTGATGCTTTAATTGTGGGGGAGCCCTGTTAGGCGTACCTCATTATATATATATATATATATATATAGATATATATTTCTCGTGTATTTGTTATCATAAAAAAGGGGGAGATTGTTGACTCTACGAGTCCAATCCGGTTTTGATAATGACAAATCACTTGGTATTTGATCTGTGCATTGAGTTTGTGAACAGGAATTACAGTAAGCATGCATGGAAGGATATTAAGTCATGAAAGCCTTAAAGTAAAGCATACATATTTGGGCAAGATCCATGGAACTCAAAGAGTACGAGAATCAAGATGCAAGCGGCAAAGTTCAAGCACATCTTGGGAATGGGTTCTTAGACCTCATGTATTTACATTTTCGTATGATTTAATTTGAGGCTCAACATATACCTTAGAATGATTTTAGGACTCATGCATTTCATGAACATCATTAGGAGACATTAATGGACTTAGAAGTAATGTCAAAACCTTGAAAAATGTTTTTATAAAAGAGCCAAGAAAGAAAGCAAAACAGATTTTTGAACTGGAAAGTAAATATGCAAAATTGGGAACTTTAGATGACCGAACCTTAAGTTCGATTGACTAAAGAATTTCCTCAGACGTATGAAGAATAAGCTCAGTCGTTTGAAGATTTTTGGATAAAAAACAGAATCTAGCAGAAGCACCTCAGATGGTTGAACCTTGACCTCGGTCATTTGAACTCGACACTTCGGTCGTCTGACCCTTGAACTCGGTTGTCTGATCGTGTATCCAGGTTATTTTTTCGAAGGATAAAAATGACTTCAGTCGTCTGGGTCCTTGACCTCAGTCGTCTGAACTTGCGGGAAAGATTAAAAATGTAATTTTTATTGAGCAAACACGCGAGCTATCTTATGATCCAACGGTTGAGATCAATTCTAAGGGTAAGACACTATATATACTGAATATATAAACCCTAGTTCGTATGCCAAGAAAAACAAGAAGAAAAGAGAACACCTTTTGAAAGAGAATTGAGAACGTTGAGCACTTTGCTATACGATTGCCTACACTTCAACTTACACTTATCAAGCTTAGGCAAATCTACTCCGAAAATCAAAGGGGTTTCATTCACACAAATTTTATTTCCCCTTAGTATTGAGGTTTGGTTGATTCTTTTAGCTTTTTCAAGAGATTCTCATGTCAACTTCTACCATTGAATATCTTTAGAGAAATTTGATTTTGAGTTTTGTTTTCATATTCATATAAAGATTGTTTTTTGACTAGTTGAATACTTGAGAAAGTTTTTATTTTGCCATTGTTTAAAGAGTAATCATTCAAGTGTTTTCAAAGTTAAAGACATGATATTTTGATTACTTCTAAACTAGTTGATTAGATATCCTAAGAAATGCATAAATAGATCTATACATATTGAAGGATATTTTCTAAAAATCATATATTAAGTATTTGATACTTGGTATTCTCATCACATAGATTCATATATATATATAAGGTCATATACTACCAAGATCACATTGAGATTGAACTCTTGAGAGAAATATTGTTTTGACAAAGTGTGAGTCAAATCTTTGCAATTTTCAAAGTTATTTTTGTATTCAAAGATTTAATCTAAGTTTCTCCAAAGTATTGATTTATACAAACATTTTGGGAGATTTGATAAAAAGAGAATTGGGTGTTGAAGCATACCAAACATAAACGATTGTATCGTTTCATACATTCTGAGCTTCGAGTTATATCATATGGTAAATGTATTAGGAATTTGAATTGTACTCACAAGCTTTTGTTTGGAAGCATTTTTGAGTGTTTTTACAGATTCTATTGTATTCACGGTTCGCTGTGTGAACCGGTATTTGAGGAGAGAGCTATATCTCTTGTAAGTAGCGGAGTAGGAGGGAGTTGTACCTCTTGTAAGCAGTGTATTGTAAGGGAAGTTCCGTCCCAATTTAAGGAGCAGGGATTTTAGTGAAATCCTTGAGTGGTTGCTCAAGGCGAGGATGTAGGCCGAGTTGACTGAACCTCGTAAAAACTGCGTTTGTCTTCTCTCTTCCCTTTACTCTTTACTTTCAGCACTACATTTAAATTGTTCGTATTGAATATGTAGGTTGAATAACATTGCACACAAGTAATTGGGTTATAAGAAATGTGAGGTCCTAATGCTAGAGGGTTGTTCAAGTAGTAGAAGTTTAGGAAAGAGTAATAGGCACAATGAGAAGCCTTATGTTATATGCGAGAGGCAGTATAACACCTTAAATTGCTAAAACCCCAACAACAAGGGGACATCAATCTAAGTAGTCAAGCCAAGGAAATAAGAAAAAGGTACCTAGATAAAGAAAAAAAGATTAAGCATCAACTAATACCCATGACATAGGCAGAGCTATTTCCACAACTTCTCTAGGGAAGAATGGTTGTTTCAATCCCTATAAGTCCAATGCAGCCACCATTCCCAAAATGGTACAACCCAAACGTAAGATGTGAGTTTCATGTTGTGGCTATAGGGCATGATATCAAGAATTGTTGGACATCCAAATTAAAGGTGTAAGAGCTCAAAGATGTAAAGTGGTTAGACATTGACAACCATGAAGAGCCCAATGTGCATGTAAACCCATTGCCAAACCATGGTGGATGAGTAGTTAAATAAACGGAAAGCTGACCATATTTTGAATTTACCTAACAAAGGTGCCACAACAGAATTGGAAGGCTTGGGAATACCTAGTCGCTATCCCTGCAATGGAGAAGTAAAGTCTCTGAAGGTTTTGTGCATTGTATTTTCCTTTTAAAGAAAATGGGAAAAAGGGGAACTTCTTGGATAGGCTCTTTTTGGGAATATCTTGAAACCTTTTCAGTCATTTTAATTATTACTAAAATAAAGTGCATCATCATTCTCATTCTAATCTTCCTAGTTTATGTTGTTTTCCATTTGTTGTTTATGCAGGCTTGCAAGTAATGACTTTATCACAAAGGTTGGCATGAACTCAGAGCTAGATTTTTATAATCCCATGCGTAATGCAAAAGAAGGGGAGTTAGCAAAAGAAACAAAATTATTACCAAAAATTGAAGTTGAAAACAAGCAAGATATTTCAGGTTGGGAAACTAGTATTAAAGAAGATTTTTCCAATTCATAGTAACTCATGAGAAAGGTGGACTCCTAACTATGAAGGTCCATATGTAGTGAAGGAGACATTTTCAAAAGGAGCATTGGTTTTGGCATATATGGATGGCGATGATCCGTAAACTCTGATGCTATAAAAAAAAAAAAAATACTTTGCTTGAATGAGTGTACCTTTTTCACAAAAATCAATGAAATGTTAGTTTCATGCGCAATTTACTTTCTTTTGAGTTATTTTTGTGAAATTGAAACTAAATGATGGTTGGCCCCCTTTTGACTGACCAGTTATCTGTACTGACCTAAATGACTTAATAGTCAATTTTTAAACTCTTTAAGCCTCAAATTATGGATTAACCTATTTCTTTGTAAGTCATTTCCCAAAATATACATGGGGCAAGAAAATTTGTGTTCATGTGAGATAGAGATGAAGGCTAAAATAAAGGTAGGCCATTTTTTCTTTTACAAAAAAGAAAAAAGAAAAAGAAGAAGAAGAAGAAGAAGAAGAAGAAGAAGAAGAAGAAGAAGAAGAAGAAGAAGAAGGAAAACAAACAAAAATGCAATCATTGCTACCCTTTTTGAGCCTTCTAATGATCATTTTTTGTAAAACCTTGTCAAGGGACAACCCCTCACACTGAGGCAATTTAATGAGGAAGAAAGATCTTCAAAGAGCCAAGAAGCAAAGTTAAAGATAGATGCAAAAAGGGAAAAATTGGAAAAATTAAAAAATGAAAAAGAATAAAGAATAAAAGGATGAACAATAAAAAAAAAAGGAAAAAAATCATGATTATACCTTATGCAGGCAATCCTTGGCATTTTTCTTTTAAAATTTACTTTGAGCCATTTATATCATTTCTTTTTTTTTTTTTTTTTACCTGTACTCTGAACTTGCATTATAGTCCAAAAGGAAGTCCTAACCAGATTGCCTTATTTATCTTTATCTCGAATGAATCAAAAAAGGTTTGAACTATGTTTTAACATGATCCTGAAAAGGTACGTAGGTAGCTTGCTATCATAGTGGTAGGTTCACTCAAAAACTCCAATATGCTAGAGGCAAGGGTAGTTTTTGGGGTTTTTAAGCTTAGTTTTTGTTCATTTATTTAACCCTAATCTCGACCTATATTTGGTCCTGTATTTTAAAACCCCCTTTAGGTTTTGACAATAGTTAGAAATTTCTCAAGGGTAATTAAATTGTGCTTAAATTGAATTCAAGTAGGGACAAAACATAAAGGTGAGCAACATTAGAATAAACTAACCTTGATCCTACTTCAAACGTGGTCATTCAACATCTTGAAATTGATCACAGGGAAGTCTTAAGTCACAACAATGAAATATGGGAGGAAAGGAGGTTACCTTTGTTTGAAGTTCTTATAGACAAGGTTTATCATAATCTAAGCTCAAAAGTTCCAAGGTCAACTAGTGATAAAGTCATTATTAGTAAATCTAGCTGACACTTTAGAACAAAAACAGATATATCTGCTCCCGCCAATGCTTCTAACCTCCTATGTATATATTTGTGTGTGATATTCATTAATTATGAAAATGACTCAAAAGTAGTAGGAAACTATAAAGTGAGTGTGTTCTTATTTTTAGAAATCAGGGGCACTTGCAGAATCAGGTTTGAGTAATCAATCCAATGAAGTTGCTAGTGTTCACAGAAAATGGATAGTTAAATAGGATAATTTTTACCTTATCAATTAATGGTTCAAAAAGTGGAATGGAGGTAGAAATTGGGTAGTGAAACCTCATCTTTTACCTTAAAGAGCACATGCATTTCTGTAGGCCTTACAGGACTTAAAATCTTGTTTTGATGATAACAAATAAGATGAACTTAACATATTTGGTTAAGTGATGATATTTTAGGATTCAAGTATGTTAACACAAGGTCAAATGCTCATAAGGATCATTCAAAGCTTATGTTCCAAAGAAAGATGATTAAATGAAACTTAAAGAGTCAAAGCATGGATTTAAAGATGATCTAATAAAGTTCGAAGATTATGAGAACATGGATGTTAAAGAGGACTTGCTCAAAGCTTAAAGTATATTAAAGCTTGAAGACAAGATGAAGCTAAAGAAAGACAAAGCAAGAAAGCTCAAAGAAAGACAAGCATAAAGACTTAAGTGTTTAGAATGTCAAAACGTCATAAGAAGTCTTTATGTAAGTACTTCGTATTTAAATATCTTTGTGAAATATGTAGAAAGCTCTTCTAGGGTTAATTATGTACAGAGAGACCTTATTTCAAAACTCGGAAAATTTTTTATAAGAAATCAAAGAAAGAGAGCAAAAATGATTTTTGAAACCTAAAATGAAAATTCTGAAGTTGGTTTGCCCAGACGATTGAGGTGTACCCTCAGAAGTCTAAAGATGCACCCTTAGACGACTGAAGTTTTACTTCAGACGTCTGAATAATTTCTTCAGAAGAATGAAGAATTAGTTTAGTCAATTGAAGATTTATTTGTTGAAACACAGAACAGGCTAAACACCCTCATAAGACTAAACCCTCACTTTAGTCATCTAAGTTGGGATTTCAGAAGTCTGAGCCTGCAGTTCAATCGTTTGACCCTGTGTCCAGACTATTATTTTTAGAGCTTTAAGGAACATCAGAATACAAAACACGATAGTTCAGTCCTCTAAACACTGCTAATGGCTAGAAATTTTAAATGTTTTAAATTTCAAATTAAGGTTTCTTGTGCCCCAAAATTAATGGAAAATTGGAAAATATTCCAAATAATCTTGGCCAGCAAAATATCACTTTTTGAAGCTATAAATACATGGTTTTGCAAATAAAATTATACACCAAGAAAACCAAGAATAAAAGAATTGAAAAAATTGTTTGTTAGGTGAAAGCTCTTGTTGCTCTCTCTTGCTCAAATCTTTGCTCAACTGAAGTGCTCAATTTTTGAAGTACTGATCCATCCTACTTCTGAGTTCCGAGTTGCTAATTCTCATCTAGAAGGAACTTGGTGATAAATTCTCTTGAGTTTCATTGTATTTCATATTAATATTTAATTATTGAAGTACATAGTGATTGAATTTGTACTAACCTACTCTTTGTGAGAGTGTCATTGTATACAGCTATTGTTTCTTGATTCTTGACGATTTCAGGTTGTTGGATCGTTGACCGAGCGTGGGGTATCACTTGAAGAGGTCTTGCTCTAGCCTATTGAAGGAGTGGTCGAGTGTGGGGTATCACTTGGAGAGGCGTTGCTCTAGCCTACTTAAGGAGTGTTTAAGCATGAAATATCACTTGTAAAATGTTTGCTCTGCCCTGAAAGGAATGATATAGTGGAATCCTTTGGTGGTATTGGCCAATGGCAAGGACGTAGGCTGGGGATAAGCTGAACCTCATAAAAATGTGGTGTCACTCTCTTTCCCTATTCTTTTTAATTTCTAGCATATATTAACTGCGTGGTTGTGTTTTAATTTTTGATCATAAACACTACGTGGATTGGATTTTAAATAAACTAAAAATTAATTTGATTTTGGGATTTGCGGAAATCGAAAGGAAGTACGTTGGTTGATCAATATTAATTGCAAAAATCGTAAGGGAGTACGTTGATTGATTCAACACCCAAAACCTATTAATTGAAGGTTTATTTCAAATCTGAATTTTGTGAAGAGTGTGGATGTTATATTGCTTATCATCTTGAAAGACAAAGCTCATTCTCTATAGGTTGGATCAAATTCATATATACAGGGCTACAAAAGTTGAAACTTGTATAAGAGCTAGTTTTCATATCTTAATTGAATATTTTGTGATTCTTTGAGTTATTTAAGTGCTAAATCTTGAAGGCATTTATGGAATCAATCTAACTTGTGTATTTTGTTTTGATCATTTTGGTTGAATTGAATTGTTGGAAGAATATATGAAAATCTACAAAGTATTCAAGTTACCATATTAACACTTATTTATAAAGGTTTATAACTTAATTAATTTTACGTAAGAACCCAAACCGTGATATATGGGTTTAAATAAATAAGAGAGGGGCAAATTGGTAATTTGGTAGATTTCGTCAACGAAGCCAGGATTCGTCGACAAGGAGAAGTTGAGAGATTTCAGGAAACTGGTGATATTAGGATTCGTCGACGAATTCGTCATCTCATCGACGAGTTGTCTATATGACCTCGTCGACAAAGACACCATTTCGTCAATGAGGACGCCCAAGTCAAAGGGCTATAAATATCAATTCTCTTTACTTCTAAGCTAATAAAGCTAAAAATCTTCTCTCTTTAGAACTCCTCGTACTCTCCATATCTCTAGATTTCTTCACTATTCCTTGTGAGAATCGTTAATCTGAAGTTACCACGAGGATCGTGGAAGGATTCTCTACAAAATCTATGGATCGGAATCCCGTTTCGGAGATTTTTGGGATTTGGCGTAAAATTGAGGTAAGGCTCGATTTTCAGTTCTGATCCGGTAGTGTTGTAGGAAACAGTCATGTGAGTATCTTCTGTACTTGTGGTTGTAGGTTTTGGAATTCGGTTTACTGTTTAGGAGCCTTAGAGTTCAGGATTGGTCTTTTAGGGCAAAGGTAAGGGGAATTGTGTTTATATCGGTTATTTTTGAAATTAGACTCTGTAGAACTGTGGCTCACAGTCCTGTGTGTGTTTTGACTACTCATTTGGGGGGATCTAATGGGGAATACTAAGGGTTTTTCATGATTACATTTTTGGAAAAAAGGGGGCGACGGGCTGCATCCCTAGTTTTGTTAAAAACCAAATGTATATGTTGATTTATACTATGTTATAGGGATAACCGTGCCTTGACTTGTTTTAAACTGTATGTGTTTGGAAAACCATGATTTTAGATTACCGAATGGGTGTGGTTTGTTTGGTTATATGGTCATGCTTGTGTGTGTGATTTGTTTAAATGCTAGTAGGAACGTGGTTCCGAATTTGTTCCAGGTACTGAGAGTGTCCGACTCTATATCCAAGGGCGTATGAAATCGCTGGCCATAGGTTGGCAGAGTGTTCAGTTCTATATCCGAGGGTGTGAGACTATTCCGGCAGATCAGGCCGAAGGGTGTGGATCCACTAGTTAGTGCCAGTACGATGCCATGGGAATCGGGGACTGGCCATGTGCTGGTGGCGCCATGTACACGGGTTGGCTATGGGCCAACGCCGTATATCGCGGGCCGACTTTGGGCCAAAGGGTGTGACGAAACTAGGTTTGTTGATTATGTGTGTGTGCACGCGTATGCATTGTTGTGAAATTAGTACTGGAACTGCATTTAACTGCGTGTGTGTTGCATCATGATAACACTCAATTGCCACACACTGATATAATCTATATTCTTTCTTACTAAGAGGTGTCTTACCTTTACTGTATGTATATATTTTTACAGGTCCTTCGAGTAACCGAAATTAGCATCCTTGTGTCGGAAGCGTAATGGCCGGTGTACTGCGGGTAGCGCTTGTGTAAGTGCTAGGACTTGTATTTTGTGGGTTGCCATTTTGAGATATGTTGGGCACCCATTTGTACGTTATTTCATGGAACTTTGATTCTGTTCTTGTTTAGACTCTGGTATGGTACTGTATGTATATAGTAAGACCTTTTTCGCTACGTATATTCTGTTATGTTTGGATCTGTATAGGGTGCCTGGGAACCCCTTGGGGTCGGACCCTCATCCATTGTCCTGGTTGGTTTACATTTTCACCCCTAGGTCCTATTTTTGAGTTCGGGGCGTGACAACTTAGTATCAGAGCTAACTAGGTTGTTAGGTCTTGTAGACTTGGTTAGGCTTAGCTGTGAGTACATATCAGAGTATAGGATGTTGGATGTGGGTAGAGTTGGTTGAGGATTATTCTGTTGCTAGACTGGGATTTGTCGGCAGTATTCAGTGTTTTTCTTGAAATGACGATTTCAATAAAAGTAGGGCAAACCATTGATGACTTTCGTGTCGGTGTGATAGGACAAACCTGGACCTGGCAGGGAGTAGTTAACATGATTGGGGTTAGATCATTATGTTAACTGTATGTGTTGTAGGGATACTGATAGATTCCTATTATGTTTCAGAATGGAGCCCAAGGATAATGACCTAGGAAGTGGCTTCGAGGAGACTACGAGTGATGAGTCTTCTTCTGTGCCTCGAGGTTGGACGAGGCAGGTGTTACGGGAGATCGGGCAGAGTGTGAGGAGACGCGAGCGATATCCTACTGCTGCGGGGTGCACCATTCAAAGGTTCACGCGCATGCATCCTCTGACGTTCTCTAAAGGACCTAACCCAATGATAGCAGAGGACTGGGTGGAAAAGATCGATAGGATCTTAGAAGTCTTGCACTACACGGATAGGCAGCGAGTCCTCTATGCTATCTTCCAGCTATCTAGGGAGGCGGGTTGATGGTGCACTGCAGTGAGTCTACTGGAGGTGCAGAGGGCCGGTCCAGAGGAGATGTCATGGAGCCATTTCAAGGAGGTGTTCTTTGACAGATACTTCCCAATATCTGTACGTGATGTGAAGGTAGATGAGTTTTCTGCTCTAACTCAGGGGAGTATGACGGTGCAGGAATATGCAGCTCGATACATAAAACTATCCCGATTTGCGCTGTGTCTGATCTCGAGCGAGTATGAGAAGACTCGGAGGTTCAAGAAGGGCTTAAGGAAGGATATCCGCAGACTTGTGGGTATGCTTCAGATCCGCGAGTTCTTGGTGTTGGTGGATAAAGCCACTGTGATTGAGACTGATATCCGAGAGGATGAGGTGGATCAGGAATCGAGGAAGAGGACAGTACCTTCTGGTTCTTAGTCGGGATCTCATCAGGGATCATGGAGGAAGAGGAACAAGGGCTTGGGCTATTGTCAGAATACTGAGCACCAGGGTTCTAAGGGGAGCCAAACTAGTGGTCGTTGTACCAGATGCCACAAATGGCACGAGGGTGAGTGCTAGTCATTTGGGGGTAACTGCTACAACTGTGGCCAGCCAAGTCACATGTTTCGTGATTGTCATGCACCGAAAAAAGATATGCCTGCATCTAGTGTGAACTGAGGGAGCAATCAGATACCTCGGGGAGCCGTTCAGACGAATACAACTTCGGCCAGAGTATATTCTCTTACTCCAGCGGACGCTTAGCATGTGAGGAATGTGGTGACAAGTACTTTATAATTGCTTTCAAATAAGGCTTCTGTTTTGTTTGATTTGGGTGCGACCATTCTTTTATATCTGCAAGTTTTGTGGAAAGATGTCGGGTTGAGATCCAAGACATGAATGAGGTGTTATCTGTTACTACGTCATCAGGGAGTGTATCTTTTTGTAGGAAGATGTTGGTAGATTGCCCAGTAGTAATTCAGGGAAAGCTGCTACCGGCGAGTCTTGTTGTATATGACATGTCGGGGTTCGATGTTATTTTGAGGATGGATTGGTTGTTCTTCAGTTATGCTGTGATCGACTGTCGTAGGAAGGTAGTAGTTTTTAGACCTCCTAGGGAGCAGGAGTATGAATTTGTGTCCAGTGCCACAGATTTTGTTGGCACTATATACGAGGAGGTTACTCTTGGACGGGGGTCATGGGTACCTAGCTTATGTGAAGGAACCGCCACGGGATGATATGAGACTCGAGGATATTTGGGTAGTCAGTGAGTTTCCAAATGTGTTTCCAGATGGTTTACTCGGTTTACCTTCGGATTGTGAGGTGGAGTTTGTTATAGAATTGCTGCCCGGCAAGGCACCGATCTCTAAAACTCCATATCAGATGGCTCTAGTGGAACTTCAGGAATTGAAGGAGCAATAGAAGGAATTACTGGACAGGGGTTTCATCTGACCTAGTGTTTTGCCCTGGGGAGCTTCAGTATTATTTGTGAAGAAGAAGGATGGGTCGATGCAAATGTGCATTGATTTTCGTGAGACTAATAAGGTAACTGTGAAGAATCGCTATCCTTTTCCTCATATAGATGATCTCTTTGACTAGTTGCAGGGGAGAAGAGTCTTTTCTAAGATTGACTTGCGGCCAGGATATCATCAGGTGAGAGTCAGATCGAAGGATGTGGCAAAGATAGCTTTCCGAACTAGATACGACCACTACGAGTTTTTTGTCATGCCTTTTGGATTGACGAATGCTCCGGCAGTGTTCATGGATTTGATGAATAGGGTTTTCCATGAGTACCTAGGTCAGTTCGTGGTGGTATTCATTGACGATATTCTGGTATACTCGAAGAGTATAGAAGAGCATAAGGACCATTTGAGGTTAGTATTACAGATTCTGCGGGAGAAGAAGTTGTATGCTAAACTGAAGAAGTGTGAATTATGGTTGAGTTAGATTGCATTCTTAGGCCATGTGGTTACTGGTGATGGTATATCAGTTGATCCTAGCAAAATCGAAGCTGTGGTCGACTGGGTGAGGCCGAAGAATGTGCAGAAGGTTCGGAGTTTTTTAGGACTAGCATGTTATTAATGTCGGTTAGTGGAGGGGTTCTCTAAACTGTCTAGACCTCTGACTTGATTGACCATGAAGGGGGTGCAGTTTGAGTGGACCAGTGATTGTGAGTAGTGCTTTCAGGAGTTGAAGCACCGAGTGGTTACTGCTCTAGTTTTGACCATTCCTTCGGGGGATGGTGGGTTTGTGATTTATAGCGATGTGTCTCTGAAGGGTTTGGGATGTGTGCTTATACAGCAGGGTAAGGTAGTAGCTTATGCTTCTCGGCAACTGAAGGAATATGAGAAGAATTACCCTACGCATGATTTGGAGTTGGCTGTTGTTGTATATGCACTGAAGATTTGGCGACACTATCTATATGGTGTGCAATGTGAGATCTTTACTGACCACAAAAGCCTTAGGTATTTATTCACACTGAAGGAGTTGAATATGAGGCAGAGACGGTGGCTTGAGTTGATTAAGGACTATGATTGCACGATCAGCTATCATTCGGGAAAAGCTAATGTGGTGGCTGATGTGTTGAGTCATAACTCAAGACTTACGGCTGTATCTATGGTTGTAACTCAGTGTCACATCAGACAGGATTTGGAGAGCTCGGGTATAGAGTTGGTGTTTGGTGATTATCAGGCTTTCTTTGCTAGTTTGGTGGTCCAACCCACTTTGTTTGAGCGTATAAAGGCCGCGCAGGCTAGTGATGCAGAGTTGGCAGAGGTTATGGAAAAGGTACAGCAGGGACCGGCTACAGAATTTAACATCTCTAAGGGAGGTATGTTGAGGTTTGGAGCTAGGTTATGTGTTCCGAATGACGATGAGATCAGAAAAATGATTTTGGAGGAAGTGCATCGTTCTTTGTATATGGTACATCCTAGTAGTACGGAGATGTATTGGGACTTGTGCGAGACCTTCTGGTGGTCTGGTATGAAGACGCAGATTGCTCAGTTTGTGGAGCAGTGTCTAATGTGTCAGCAGGTGAAAGCTGAACATCAGAGGTTGGCAGGACCGTTACAGCCTTTGCCTATTCTGGTATGGAAATGGGAGCATATTTCCATGGATTTTGTGATCGGATTACCACCAGCACTTCACGGGCAGAATGTTATTTGGGTAATCATGGACAGATTGATGAAATCTGCTCATTTCATACCGATGAAGGTTAGCTATCCTTTGAGTAGGTTAGCAGATATATATGTGAATGAAATTTGTGAGAATGCAAGGAGTACCGATATCCATTGTGTCAGATCAAGATCTGAGGTTTACTTCTTGATTCTGGACGAGTTTACATAAGGCACTGGGGACGAAGGTTACTTTAAGTACAGCGTTCCACCCCCAGACTGATGGACAGTCGGATAGGATGATACAAATCTTGGAAGATATGTTGCAAGCTTGTTTGTTAGATTTTGGGGATAGCTAGATATAGTTTATGCCTCTGGTAGAGTTCGCTTATAATAACAGCTTCCAAACTAGTATTAGGATGGCACCATTTGAGGCTTTGTTTGGTCGGAGGTGTCGATCTCCTTTGTATTGGGATGAGGTTGGTGAACATCAAGTGTTAGGACCTGAATTTGTGTTCTGAGAAGGTAGGTTTGATCCGAGAGAGGATTAGATCAGCTCAGAGTTGGCAGAAGAGTTACGCAGATGTTCGCCACTGTGAGTTAGAGTTCGAGGTGGGGGTAAGGTATTTCTGCAAATCGCTCCGATGAAAGGGGTGATGAGATTTGGGAGGAGGGACAAGTTGAGCCCGAGGTATATCGGACCATTTGAGGTCCTTGAGTGAGTGGGTTCGATAGCCTACAGGATTGTACTACCCTCAGCACTTTCGAGGGTCCACGATGTGTTTCATGTATCCATGTTGAGAAGATACGTGTTAGATCCTTCACATGTTATTATTTATGATGAGTTGGACATTGGGGATACTTTAGCCTATGAGGAGATACTTGTTCAGGTTCTAGACCGTAAAGTTCATAAGCTTCGTACTAAAGAGATACCGTTAGTGAAGGTATTGTGGCAGAACCACGAGATTGAGGAAGCTTCTTGGGAACTGGAAACGAAAATACGCCAGAAGTATCCACAGTTGTTTTGAGTACGTGTACATCATCCTACTTTGGGTTGGGATAGGTGGTTAGTCGTTGGGAGTGTGTATATTGTGAACTCCTAAGACGGGTGTATATGTAACCACGGTATTCCTCCGCCATAAGTGAGGGTATGTATGTATATGTTATGATGGGGCTACGCAGAGGTAGTCGCCAATTTTCTCTGGAGTTTCATGTATGTGTTCAGTTGTATGTAAGAGTTTGTGAATGAGAGATGGCAAATTTCGAGGATGAAATTTTTGTAAGGAGGGGAGACCGTAAGAACCTAAACCGTGATATATGGGTTTAAATAAATAAGAGAGGGGCAAATTGGGAATTTTACAGATTTCATCGACGAAGCAAGGATTCGTCGACGAAGTCCATGTAAGTCTCGTCAACGAAGTTCTGAGGCTCATCGACGAGGAGAAGCTGATAGATTTCGAGAAAGCGGTGATATCAGGATTCGTCAACGAATACATTGTCTCGTTGACGAGCTGTCTATATGATCTCGTCGACGAGGACACCATTTCGTCAACGAGGATGCCCGAGTTAAAGGGCTATAAATATCAATTCTCTTTACTTCTAAGCTAAGAAAGCTAAAAATCTTCTCTCTCTAAAACTCTCCCTACTCTCCATCTCTTTAGATTTCTTCGCCGTTCATTGCGAGAATCGTTAATTTGAAGTTACCACGAGGATCGTGGAAGGATTCTCTACAAAACCTACGGATCGGAATCCCGTTTCAGAGATTTTTTGAGTTTTGGCGTAAAATCAAGGTAAGGCTTGGTTTTCAGTTCCGATCCAGTAGTTTTGTAGGAAATAGTCTTGTGAGTATCTTCTGTACTGTTGGTTGTAGGTTTTGGAACTCGGTTCGCTGTTTAGGAGCCTTAGAGTTCTGGATTGGTCTTTTGGGGGAAAGGTAAGGGGAATTGTATTTATATCGATTATTTTTGAAATCAGACTCGGTAGAACTGTGGTTCACGGTCTTGTGTGTGTTTTGGCTACTCATATGGAGGGATCTAACAGGGAAAACTAAGGGTTTTTCATGATTACATTTTTTGGGAAAAAGGGGGCGACGAGCTGTATCCCTGGTTTTGTTGAAAACCAAAAGTATATGTTGATTTGTACTATGTTATAGGGATGGTCGTGTCTTGACTTTTTTTAAACTGTATGTGTTTGGAAAACCATGATTTTAGATTACCGAATAGGTGTGGTTTGTTTGGTTATATGGTCATGCTTGTGTGTGTGATTTGTTTAAATGCTAGTAGGAATGTGGTTCCGAATTTGTTCCAGGTACTGAGAGTGTCCGACTCTATATCCAAAGGCGTATGAAATCGCTGGCCATAGGTTGGTAGAGTGTTCGGCTCTATATCCGAGGGTGTGAGACTATTCCGGTAGATCAGGCCGAAGGGTGTGGATCTACCAGTTAGTGCCAATACGATGCCATGGGAGTCGGGGACTAGCCATGTGCTGATGGCGCCTTGTACGCGGGTTGTCTATGGGCCAACACCGTATGTCGTGGGCTGGCTTTGGCCCGAAGGGTGTGACGACACCAGGTTTGTTGATCATGTGTGTGTGTGCATGTATGCACTATTGTGAAATTAGTACTGGAACTGCATTTAACTGCGTGTATGTTGCATCATGATAACACTCAAATGCCACACACCAATGTAACCTGTATTCTTTCTTACTGAGAGGTGTCTCACCCCTATTGTATGTACATATTTTTACAGGTCCTTCGAGTAAATGGAACTAGCGTCCTTGTGTTGGGAGCGTAGAGGCCGGTGTACTGCGGGTAGTGCATGGGTACGTGCTAGGACTTGTATTTTGTGGGTTGCCGTTTTGAGATATGTTGGGCACCCGTTTGTACGTTATTTGATGGAACCTTGATTATGTTCTTGTTTAGACTCTGGTATGGTACTGTATGTATATAGTAAGGCCTTTTCCACTGCATATATTCTATTATGTTTGGATCTGTATAGGGTGCCTGGGAACCCCACGAGGTCGGACTCTCGTCCATTGTCTTGTATCTTTGGATGTTTTGTATGGTACAGGGACTGGTTGGTTTACATTTTCACCCCTAAGCTCCATTTCTGGGTTTGGGGCGTGTTATTTTTCGCTAAACTTGTGATTATAAACTAATTTTTTTTTTTTTTATGTTAAGTTGAAGTATTGGTTTGTGGATTGATTGTCCAAATAAGGTTTGGTTGTGTGATTGCTAGATTAACAAGAGGTTAAGTATTCACGAAAGGAATTAAGAGAAATTTTAATAATCCAATTCACTCCCCCCCCCCCCTTTTGGGACAACTTAACTTTCAATTGGTATCAGAGTTGGGCTATAACAAATCCTAACAAGTAGTTATATAAAGATCTAGATGGCACACCTAGGAGTAGCTCCCTTTGGAGAGGGCTAATCATCTACTAGGCCTCCAATCTTATGTGGTTTAAGTTATACATTTTGGAAGTAAAGGATAAGAATTTATATTCAAACCATGGATTGGAAAACATGGATGGTTGTCACTCATGATGACTACATTCCTACAAAAATCGTAGATGGCAAAGAAATTCCTAAAGAAGAAAAAGACATGACCGACAATGACCATAAGATGTTACAAGTAAACTCAAGTGCTATGAATGCATTATATTGTGCTCTTGATATAAATGAGTTTAATAGGGTCATGACACATAATTCAGTCAAAGATATATGGGATAAACTAGAAATAACCTATGAAGGTACTATAGATGTTAGAGATAGTAGAATTGACATGCTCACAAGCGAGTGTGAGGCTTTCAAGATGAACTCGAATGAATCAATTACAAACATGTATACTAGGTTCACAGACATAATAAACTCCCTAAATGCTTTAGGAAAAACATACTCAGCTTATGAGATGATTCGTAAAATCCTTAGAGGACTTCCTTCAAAATGGGAACCAAAAGCCACAACTATAATAGAAGGAAGAAATTTTAAAAATACATCCCTAGATGAACTCATAAGATCCCTTCTCACCTATTAGATGGCCATGAATGAAAGAAGTGGTAAATCAAAAGCTCAAGAATATATAGCCTTTAAAGCATCAAACGAAAACTCTAGTAGTGAAGATGAAGAAGATGAATTAGCCTTCATCTAAGAAACTTGCAAGAATACTAAGAAGGAAGAATAAGTTCAAAAGAAAAATCCAAAACTCAAATTCAAATGAGGAAGAAACTAATAAGAAAGAAACAAAGAAAGAACCACCTACATGCTATAATTGCAAGAAAGTAGGACACCTAAAATCCAATTGTCCAAAACTTAAGAAAGATTCTAAAAAAAGAAAAAGAAAAAGAAAAAGGCAATGAAATCAACTACTTGGGATAATATGAGTACAAGTAGTTCTGATAATGAATCAAGTGACCAAGAGGTTGCTTATACTTGCTATATGGTTTGGGACGATGAGGAAAGCTCCTCATCCAAATCTTTTAATAGTTCTTGCAATGAGTCATCTAATGAATCCGATGATGAAAGTATGTCTTCTTATGAAGAACTTCAAAATGAATTATTCAAGGTTCATAAGATCTTAGTTAATGTGACTAAACAATACACATCATTGAAAAACAAGAATGAAGGTGTTATGAAAGAATTAGAATCTTTAAAACTTGCTGAAAGAGAAAAGGATTCAAAAATCAATAAACTAGAAAGCAAGAATGAAAAGGTGATAAAATAACTAGAAGTTCTAAAGTCCAAAACTTCCATGGATAATGAAAAAGACTTATATATTTCTAAATTAGAAAATAAAATCAGCAAGATGTCTCTAGACCAAGTAAAACTACAAGAAAAGGGCAAAAATACTCAAGACATAGAAATCAGTGATCTTAAAGGAAAAATTGAAGATCAAGCAAAAATAATTTACAATTTCACAAGAGGAAAAGAAAATTTTGATAGAATGATAAGTGCACAAAAAATGTCTTTGAATAAAAAAGGCAAAGTTCAATGGAATTGAAACTACAAAGAAAAAGAACCTCTATATGGGGTACTTTACAAAAGCATCCAAAGACTATATCAGCACCTTTTCTAATGCCTATACTCACACTATATGCTACCTATGTAGAAAGAAGGGACATATAAAGTTTGAATGTCCATCAAAGAGGAAAGATGTGAAATTTAAATAAGTTTGGAGAATTAAAGAAACATCTCTTGTTAAACCATCCGGATCCAAGAAAGTATGGGAACCAAGATAAAAGACTAATTCATAAACCATTGACATCAAAGATATTTGGATTAGTTATTCCCCTTTGAAATTAAGAAAGCTACTTAATCCAAATCAAGGATATTAAACTAGTTGAAATAGAAAATCTTAAAGATAAGTTTAAGAGCTTATTAACAATTATATCATTGAAAAAAATACAAACAAAATGGCATTGTTGGTACCCGTATATTACCTGCTATAACATCCCAAGGCCCAGATGGCACTAAGGTATCCCTGTACAGAAACAAACACACCTATGCAGCGGAAAACATAAAGTCATACATACATACTTACAATACTAGAATTCAGTGTTTCCAAACCATATATATGTATATATAATTACACATCACCCCAGTATCATCTACTTAAAAATGTAATCCCCTTAATACACTTACCTTATAAACAAGGTAAAGTAAAAGATCTTTCTTTCTGCGAGCCTGTTCTGCTCGCCTAATTGGTTCACCTAAAAAATGTTAAATCGTTGGGATAAGACAACGCTAAATAAGTGGAAATATGCTATTACCAGTGTGTGGCGACCGAGTTGCATAAATATTATAATGACAATATCTGAAATTGTATAAGCTAGAAAATCAATATATGGTATATCTCACATTTATCGTAGTTTAAAATATAACTGTAACATCTGAGTTTTCTACTTTTCATACTTCTAGTATCATACTATATATTCTGAAATTCTGAATATCTGTATACATTTGGATTAGTTATTCCCCTTTGAAATTAAGAAAGCTACTTAATCCAAATCAAGGATATTAAACTAGTTGAAATAGAAAATCTTAAAGATAAGTTTAAGAGCTTATTGACAATTATATCATTGAAACAAATACAAACAAAATGGCATTGTTGGTCAAAATCATAGGATGATTTGTACAAGACTTAACTTAGAAAATATTAAGATTTGGAAATTCTTATGAAATCAAAAGAAAGAAAATCTGAAGTATTTTGATTAAGAAAATATATTTGAGCAAAATGAGAGGTAGAATAAGAAATACTTAAGAAACATGAGAACAATTTGAACAATTGTAGCACAATGCACAGTGCAATAATATGCTCCATGCTTATATATGCTGATATGCTACATGCTAAATGCTGATATTCTGATATGCATATGTGATGAGATACTAATATGAACTATATGCTGATATGCTATGCTAAAATGCTGACATGTATGATTTTTATATTGCCAAAGACATGATATTGACTTGACTCCTGTTGAGAATTTATGGCTCACTATACATTGCAAATTTAAGCATGAATAAGAAGCATGAATCTTGGTATGATATGATATTAGTATTGGTATCTATGAAATATATTGGTATATATAAGTATGATAATTGATACTTGAGCATGACAACATATTTGTATCCTTGAGCATATGATGATATTGATATGATATTGATATATGAGTATGAGAATAATTCTTGATCACATCAGTTTACATGCTAATGATAAATCACTTTATATATCTCTTGCATGATTGACTAATGAATAAACATAAGTGTAACGAACTAAATATTTAAACCATTTTTTTTCATATAAAATATAACTTATTTTGATACCCGTATATTACCTGCTATAACATCCCAAGGCCCAGATGGCACTGAGGTATCCCTGTACAGAAACAAACACCCCTATGCAGTGGAAAACATAAAGTCATACATACATACTTACAATACTAGAATTCAGGTTTCCAAACCATATATATGTATATATAATTACACATCACCCCAGTATCATCTACTTAAAAATGTAATCCCCTTAATACACTTACCTTATAAACAAGGCAAAGTAAAAGATCTTTCTTTCTGCTAGCCTGTTCTGCTCGCCTAATTGGTTCACTTAAAAAATGTTAAATCGCTGGGATAAGACAACGCTAAATAAGTGGAAATATGCTATTACCAGTGTGTGGCGACCGAGTTGCATAAATATTATAATGACAATATCTGAAATTGTATAAGCTGGTAAATCAATATATGGTATATCTCACATTTATAGTAGTTTAAAGTATAACTGTAACATCTGAGTTTTCTGCTTTTCATACTTCTAGTATCATACTATATTTGCTGAAATTTTGAATATCTGTATACATATACATAATTGAGATTTTAGCTTGGAAAACTGTATGTCATGATTTAACCCCTTATGATAGGGTTGTGCGGCTCATAGGCGGGATTTAATCCTAGTTGGCCCATCAGGTAAGTCAACTGTAACTCTACCAATCCTCAGCCCGGCCAAACTGCGTGCTCTCCTAGGCACGAAACTAGTAACTACCTCATCAAACCGGCCTCCTCAACATAGAGTACTGAGGAGACTACAAACTCTCCATAGGCATGATTGACAAAATCCACATACTATCTGAGATATGTGGTTGCACTCTGATATGAAAATAGCAACGGTACCATGCTCTACTAACTAAACATAACTGAATTCATTAGGGTCTGTATTGTATATATTATTTCTATAGATATCCTACTGTTTTCATCATGATTCCAAAATAACCATAACACTACAAATCTGAACTGAAAATATTGTAACATCTGAATAAAATAACTGTAGTCTCTGACTGTTATAACTGTATGTCTAACTGTAATATCTGACTGAATAATCTGTAATGTCTGAGTGTTATGGTTTTGGAAAGCATGGCATTCTATAATTACTGTAAAATACTGGTTTGTAAAATATCTGTAATATCTGTCTAATAAAAATCTGTCTGGTAAATATATATCTAGTAAATATATCTGTCTATATATATACACTGTAAATCATGATATTCTGAAAAACTACGTAAATTCTATATCGGGCAAATATCTACTCAGGCCACATAATTAATACAACTCATATTCTGAAATTTGTAAAACTACATAAATTTATACTTTATACCTTAATAAAAAAAATACTATAAATTTTCTAATAATATTTTTGAATTTCCTAATATAGCACATTTCCCTTACCTATCTGGTTGGGAGGATCGCCTGTAACTAAATCCTCACAGTCCCGGTGTACTGTCCCCAAAATCCTGAAATACACATATACATATTTCCAATAAATTAACTATATGATAGATTTGGTGCAACCACAAGAGGGGGGTGAATTGCGTATTTAAAATTTAACACCTAGGTTAACTGGTTTTGTCAACAGAACAATCCAACCTAGGTTCAGTCTACACAATCAACAAATAAACATACACGTGCAATAAAGGTAAAGTGCGGAAATGTAAAGAACATGCATAATATGTTATTGAGGTTCGGCCAACTGTGCCTATGTCCCCGCTATGGCCACACCAGTGCAAGGATTACCATTATAATGCTCACTTAAACAGCTAGAGTGACACCTAATACAACCAGGTCAATTCAAGGGGCTGACCTTAACCAACACGCCTTAACAGGATGGTGCACCTAAGTTTTCTAACCAGGTCTAAGCCAATCCGGGACTATTCCATAGGGTTAGTCTCCCTCTTCAGGCCCGTGTCTGGAATACAACCAATGTGTATAAAATGTGTACACGAAAATTCATTTCTAGACAATCAGATGTGTGCACCAAAACAGTTCAGTCAATAATGTAAGCACGAATGATATGTAAATATTCTCAGTGCTCTAATGTGTGCTAAACACTCAATCACGCATAGATTTTTAGTTTAGATCTAGAGTGTATATTCATGCAATATTTGAAACACACTATGTGAATAATACAATATCAGATTAGGGTTTCAAATTATACTAAGCAAGTTCAAGCAAACAAACTCATTTAATGTATTCTAATATTCAAGGCACAATGGAGTTGTTTGAAGTACTAGCTTTTTGAAAAGGATTTTTGCACACAAAATTTTGGGTTAGGTAACTTGCAATAACAATGCAAGAATCACAATCCTTAAATTCTTTCCACACAAGATTTATCAAATGAAATCGGTGGAGGGACTTTAATGCTAAACTCTCAAATAAAAACAATCAAACAATAATGCAAGTGAGAGTTTTAGCTTTAGATATTAAGCACAATACCCTTAGAAAATACTCTCAATGCTTGGAGAAATCAAGAATGAGGAGTATGTGAGTGTTTGGAAGTATTGTTTGGCTAATATAGGGTTTTGAAAGTTGAGAGAATTTTTCCCTAATCAAGTTTGCTAATCCTTGCTAATTAAGACAAATGAATGAATATATAGAGGCAAGGGGGAATTTTTTACCGTTGGGGACATAGTGGGTATATTTAAATTTGTTTAAAGGACCATTAAGAATATTAACCCTTTTTATCCCATTTAAAAATTCGGTAAAAATATTTTAACCCGCAAGGTTCGGGTGCCCGGCCATAAGTTCGGGTGCCTGATCAGACACAGTTAAAAATTCATCTTTTAAAGGTTCGGGTGCTTGAAGGGTGGGTCGGTCGGCTGAAGCAAAGTCAGTAGCAATTTGTTCGATAGTTCAGGTGCCCGGCTTACAGTTCGGTTAACCCAACTAGGCAATTTGATCGCCCGACCCCTCTTTTGAACGTAAACGATCGGTCGCTCGAGTAGTTGAAAAGTGCCCTAACAAGCTTTTGGGTGCCCGAGGAAGATACGTTCAAAATAGGTTCGGGTGCCCGAAGACCAAGTCAACTTGTTGACTAGTTCGTCGCCCGAGCCACTTTACATGACATAGGTTCAGTCACCCGAACCCTCTCATCTTTTCCCATTAAGTTCATTTTAGCCTTATTTTGATTCCCCTGATTATGATAAGTGATGTGGGGGACTTGTGTCTTTAGTGTAGGTAACTAAGGTCCAACTATGGTCGTTTTGAGCATACCTACCTACCATGCATGATGCAAATTATTACAAGCCATACAAGTGCACAACACAATTCATAATAAATTACATCCCATAATAAAGAAATAAAAAAATGAATACAAAATACAACACATAGATTGTTGACTTTTTGAGTCTGATCCCTGTTTTGATAATGACAAACCATAGTATCCCACTTGTGTAATTGAGTGTGAAAAGGTTTATATTTCTGTAAGCACAAGTGATAAATGCAAAATGGAAGTCATAAAGAGCACTGAGAAGAACACCAATCGGCATATTCCATGAAGCATTGAGGAGCAGAAGACACGAAGACTTTATTTATTTTCTAGGTTGTAATAGTAATTAGGGTTGAATGTGCATGCATCTTACATGATTTAAATTTGAAGCTCTACCTGACCTTAGATTGACCATAGGACCTCCAAATAACATGAAAAACTTTTTTCATAAATTGCCTAACTTATACAAAGGTTTTTAAATGATTTTAAAGTTAAAAGAAGGCAAAAACTAAATTTTTCAAAGGGGTCGGTCAACCGGCCAGTCGACCGAATGTTAGAAATGAACAATTTTATTACTCAATTCGATCTCATATCAAACCATGTTCAACATGAAAATTGTGGAATTTTCCCATAGCTTGAGTTTGATACCAAGAGAGTCTGAATTGGAGTTACACAGAAAAAGTTATGGCCAAAAGACTGAAACATGTCCGTAAGAGAAAAACTTCCTTCATGTTTCTTCCGTCTCATTGATGGACATTTTTCTAAATTCAAAAGTCATTATCTTAAAATGCGTTCAACATTAAAATTGTGGGATTTTCTCTTACCTTTCTATTGGTATCAAGAACATCCAATTTGGAGTTGTATAAGAAAAGTTATGGCTGAAACACTGAACAGTGTCTGCGCAGAAAAGTAGAGGCCGGTCGACCGAGCCTTCACTACGGTCGACCAAAACTCACGGATTTCAAGCCTCGGTCGACCGTACCTTAAGCTTGGTCGACCGACCTTCTCGGGAAAGTGTCCCAATGGCCGAAAAATGGCTAGTTTTCAAAATAAAAATATATTTTAAGGTCCCAACGGCTATATAACGGTCACAAGGGGTTTTTGCCTATAAATGCAACCCCAAAACACTTGAAAATGTTGGAGAATCCCTTTGTTAAATTAGTTTATCATTCTTTGATTCTCCCACACTTCTATACCCCATTTGTTCTTTAAATTCTCATTTTTCTCCTACTCTTCTTTTATTTGAAAATCATTTTGGGAGAAAATATTCTTGGGGGTTTTATGTGAAGAGGTTTGAGCATATATCATATACATATATATTACTTGATGGCCTTCTTCTTTCATTTGTGATATGTTTTCAAAGATTAAATTTCTCCCATATTCTTTTATTTAGAAAAATATTTTTTGGAGAAATTTATTGTGAATAATGTCTTGAAGGCTTGGGCTAATATTCTTGCTCATATATTTTGCTTGAATGCCTTCTTGGGATTAATTTTATTAAGGTCAATCATTTTAAAGAAAATCCTAATATTCTCCTACTCTTATTTTGACATACATTTGTTGGAGAATTTCTTTGGGTTATACAAGAGGGAGCCTTGAGCATGTATCAATTTAATATATACTTGCTTGAGAGGCTTCTCCTTCTATTTTATAAAGGTCAATCATTTTCCAAACTCTCAAGTTTTACTTGAAAAATATTTTTAGAGAAAACCCATACTCTACATGAGCTTCATTTCAAAATCATATGAGAATGCATATTAGATTTTAATGTTGTACATCTCTGCTAGTATTTCAGAAGCATATTTTATGTACAAAATGATTTTATTGTAACGGTTTGGTTCAGCCCGTTAATTGAATTGGGGTGTCTCAGCCCCGCAAGTGAGACCGGTTCGGTTCAGCCCGGAATTGAACTGGAGAGTCTCAGCCCTGCAAGTGAGACTAGTTTGACTCAGCCTATTAATTGAGCTGGGATTTTCCTCGCCCCGTAAGGAGAGGATGTAAAAGGCTTTTGCTCCGCCCGGTTAAGTGAGCAGGTATAGTGGAATCCTTGGGGGTAAGCCCAAGCGGGGATGTAGGGTGGTTTGGCCAAACCTCGATAACAAATATGATGTCGTTCTCTCCTTATCTTATTTAAATTCTTGCACTTTAATTTTAACTTGTGTATGAATGTTTATTTAATGTCGAAATTATTTTCATGCACACATTTGATTGAAATAAGATACTGCACACGTGTATGTTTGTTTTTATTGTTAAACTCGCTTTACATACATGTGTACATGTTGAATGGGATATGATACTGTGGTGAATCAGTGAATTGTTTAAATTAGTCAAAAAGTTTTTAAAACCCAATTCACCGCCCCTCTTGGGATCACACCAATTCCAACATAGATCTTCATTCTTCGGCATGAACACCGCACGCCATCATAATATGTCTTTTAGTCCTAAGGCGCGCACAAGGTGAACCTGCATGCAATTATCAATATAATCATTAGTACCTAGAGTATTTGTCATAATCAAAAGTAGGTACGACCTATAAGGTTAACACTATATTTTCCCGAGCCTACATACTCGTAAATTTTTGAATTATAATTTACCTGGGCTCCTAAAAATACTCACTGGGGTCCCCAACCCATATTTGTAGGGTCCAAAAACACCCTATTCCTAAAAATATATTACTCAAATTTTACCTCACAAAAATCCAATATATTCGCATATAATACTAAATCTGACCTTAAATGAATTACATAATACAGAAAATACTCAAATAATCAACTCACCCTGGTTTTGGGATGGTTCCCAAACTTCTCAAATCGACATTTCACTCCAATTATGTTGTAGAGAATCTCCCCAGGATCACCGTGATAGCTTCTGATCATCGAACCGGGGAGAGACGGAGCTGAAAACCCGTTTTATGCATATTTATAGGTGTCTTAACATGTGCCCTCGTCAACGAGCCAAGTCACCTCATCGACGAGTCCAAGAGGAGTTTTGTTGATAAACCCTTACACCTCATCGATGAAATTCAGGTCCTAAAAACCATCCTCTCGGTATCTTCTCGTCGATGAGACACATGTCCATGTCAACGATCCCAAGAAGCCTGTTCATCAACGAACACTTCGCGTTCATCAACGAGACCTTGCTGACCTTCTTAGAATTTTCCTTTACTTCCTCCTTTCTTTTATTATTTAATTACCATAATTCTATGGGTCTCTATAATAAGCATGTTATGACATAGATGATACTGAAATAATATTGGTACTATTCTTGATATTGGTATTCATGAGCACTTAACATGAAAATAATTTTTTTTTTTGGAGTATGGCATGATAAATTTAAAAACACAATTAGTATTTTTATAAATACATAGTTTTCAATTGGTATTACAAATGAAAATTTGAATTTATTGAATTTGAGATACATTTCATTTAGGGGGAGTTAGACTTTTTAAATAATGTTATTATGATGGAAATCATTGAAAATTATGATGTACAATTTGTTGTATTTTCTCATGGTACTTTGAAACTTGTTGTCTATCTTTTCATTCATGATGAATGCAAACTTTTGATTATGTTTGCTCAATGCCTTAATACTTATATTTTTCTTGATATCTTACTCTTTTTGATTGATGTCAAAAGGGGGAGAAGTTTTGGGCAAAAATTGAGCATGATGCTGCATACTTAAGATGATATATTGGTATCGTGATCTTGAAATGATTATTGATATATGAGCATGATATTAAAATTAATATTGAACTTGATCTTGATATTACAAATATTGTTAAGATTATTCTTATTGTAAGGGGGAGTCCTTTTAAGGCTTACTCAATTTTTTGTTCCTTATTTGTCATCATCAAAAAGAGGGAGATTGTAGGCCTTATAAGGCTTAAAATCTTGTTTTGATGATAACAAATAAGATGAACTTAACATATTTGGTTAAGTAATGATATTTCAGGATTCAAGTATGTGAACACAAGGTCAAATGCTCATAAGGATCATTCAAAGCTTATGTTCCAAAGAAAGATGATTAAATGAAGCTTAAAAAGTCAAAGCGTGGATTTAAAGATGATCTAATAAAGCTTGAAGATTATGAGAACATAGATGTTAAAGAGGACTTGCTCAAAGCTCAAAGTATATTAAAACTTGAAAACAAGATGAAGCTAAAGAAAGACAAAGTAAGAGAGCTCAAAGAAAGACAAGCATAAAGACTTAAGTGTTTAGAATATCAAAACATCATAAGAAGTCTTTATGTAAGTACTTAGTATTTAAATATCTTTGTGAAATATGTTGAAAGATCTTCTAGGGTTAATTATGGACTTGGAGACCTTATTTCAAAACCCGAAAAATATTTTATAAGAAATCAAAGCAAGTGAGTAAAAAGGATTTTTGAAACCTAAAATGAAAATTCTGAAGTTGGTCTGCCCAGACAATTGAGGTGTACCCTCAGAAGTCTAAATATGCACCCTTAGACGACTGAAGTTTTACTTCAGACGTCTAAATAATTTCTTAAGAAAACTGAAGAATTAGTTCAGTTAATTGAAGATTTATTTGTTGAAACACAGAACAGGCAGAACACCCTCAGAAGACAAAACCCTCACTTTAGTTGTCTGAGCTGGGACTTTAGAAGTCTGAACCTGCAATTCAATCGTCTGACCCTGTGTCCAAACTATAATTTTTAGAGCTTTAAGGAACATCAGAAGACTGAACTACCCAATAGTTCAGTCATCTGAACACTATTAACAATTAGAAATTTTAAATGTTTTAAATTTCGAATTAAGGTTTCTTGTGCCCCAAAATTAATGAAAACTTAGGAAATACTCTAAGTAATCTTGGGAAACACAAAATCACTTTTAGAAGCCTATAAATACATGGTTTTGTAAATCAAATTATACAACAAGAAAACTAAGAACAAAAGAATTGAAAAATCTGTTTGTTAGCTGAAAGCTCTTGCTGCTTTCTTTTGCTCAAATCTTTGCTCAACTGAAGTGCTGAATTTCTGAAGTACTGATCCATCCTACTTCTAAGTTCTGAGTTGCTAATTCTCATTTAGAAGGAACTCGGTGATAAATTCTCTTGAGCTTCATTGTATTTCATATTGATATTTAATTATTGAAGTACATAATGATTGAATTTGTACTAATCTGTTCTTTGTGAGAGTGTCATTGTACGTATTTATTGTTTCTTGATTCTTAACGATTCCAGGTTTTTGGATCTTTGACCAAGTGTGGGGTATCACTTGGAGAGGTCTTGCTCTAGCCTATAGAAGGAGTGACCGAGTGTGGGGTATCACTTGGAGAGGCGTTGCTCTAACCTACTTAAGGAGTGTTTAAGCGTGGGGTATCGCTTGTAAAAGGTTTGTTCCACTCGGAAAGGAACGATATAGTGGAATCCTTTGGTGGTATTGGCCAAAGGTGAGGACGTAGGCTGGGGATAAGCTGAACCTCATAAAAAACGTGGTGACACTCTCTTTCCTTATTCTATTTAATTTACAGCATATATTAACTGCGTGGTTGTGTTTTAATTTTTGATCATAAACTCTACGTGGATTGAATTTTAAATAAACTAAAGATTAATTTGATTTTTGGATTTGCAGAAATCGAAAGGAAGTACGTTGGTTGATCAATATTAATTACGAAAACCATAAGGGAATACGGTGATTAATTCAACACCCAAATCCTATTAACTGAAGGTTTATTTGAAATTTGAATTTTGGGACGAGTGTGGATGTTTATTTACTTATCATCTTGAAAGACAAAGTTCATTCTCTATAGGGCTTGAATCAAATTCATATATACAGGGCTACAAAAGTTGAAACTTGTATAAGAGCTAGTTTTCATATTTTGATTGAATATTTTGTGATTGATTACTTTGAGTTATTAAAGTGCTAAATTTTGAAAGCATTGCTGGAATCAATCTAACTTGTGTATTTTATTTTATTCATTTTGGTTGAATTGAATTGTTGGAAGAATATCTGAAAATCTACAAAGTATTCAAGTTACCATACTTATACTTATTTATTAAGGTTCATAACTTAATTAATTTTCCGCTGAACTTGTGATTATAAACCAATTTTGTTTATGTTAAGTTGAAGTATTGGTTCGTGGATTGATTGTCCAAATAAGGTTTGGTTGTGTGATTTCTAGATTAACAAGAGTTTAAGTATTCACGAAAGGAATTAAAAGAAATTTTAATAATCCAATTCATCCCCCCTCTTGGGACAACTCCTTAACTTTCAATTTCATGTATAGCATGCATAAAACATCGCATTTTAACCCATTATTTGAATGTATAGATGAGTGAGAAATGCTGGTATGTGTTGAGTTTGCCAATGATGGTTTTCCTAATCCGGTCTACTTTTGGCTAGATCCATATTGATAACACCATTTGGATCTGAGTTAAATAATGACATTATAAATGTCCCAAGAGTCCAACAATGTACCAAGTAAACACAAACCCTGAACCTCATCATCAAACTTGATACCCATCCTAGCCAGCTAATTAATAATCCTTGGAAAGTATTCAAGTGATTTGTTAAGGGAGTTCCATCTTGGTATCTCAAATACATCAACTTATTCATCATAAAAATTTTATTATTTTTGGTATTGTGAGCATACAACGCCTCAATTTTTCACCAAAGTGTGCATGCATGTGTCTCACCATCAATATGATTCAAAACATTTTCATCTACCCACTGCCTAAGATATCCACAAACTTTCCTATGCAACAAAGTTCATTCTTCATCAGATTTATTTTCTGGCTTCTCAGAAGCAAACACATGAAAATGGAATTGTTTCACATAAAGTAGGTATGCCATTTTTTCCTTTCCATATATGATAATTTGAACCATTCAAAGAAACCATTCTACTTAGATTAGCCTCCATAATTCAATACAAGATATTTAAAATAATAATAATAATCTTTTAAGGGCACTCGATCGAACCTTGCTCTGATACCACTTTCTAAAGCTAGAGGAGTCCATGGATATGCTTGATACACATGGGTGAGCACCAACTTGACCCAAAAGCTTAAGCTTATTGGGCCTTGGGCCTAACCATGTATATAAGCACCCATCATCCACTCACTGTTTCTAATGTGGGACAAACTCACAAGTGAAATTCTCAACGACCACCACCACCACCACCACCATCACCGTTATCATAGCTATCGTCATCATCATCATATTGCACTTGAACTTGTGATGTAGTCCTTTTTCAATGCCTATATGAAGGAGGTCTAAAAGGCTTTGCAGTAGTATCAAAAAAACAAGTGGTCACCTCTAGTTGATTAGAATAAATTCTTTATGATTCTTTTATAGTCCTCAGTCCATTGATGCATAACACTTGGATATGATCCACTTCATCTTTAGTTCTAATAGTTGTAGGGCACCTCGCCAATTCATGTATGCTTTCAAAGTTTGATGTCTAAAAAAATTAATTTTTTTAAAAAATTTCATGTTATTGATTATTGGAATTAAAATTAGTAAATTACCATACTATAACCTCTTGTGGTGTAGCCATATGTGACAAAAATCGACATATATTTTTTTGATACCATTTCATATAATCACTGTGGAAAGTCCTTCATCAGTTAGGTATGTAGTAATCATGTGATTATGTCTATCCTTCCATATATCTAGCCAAAGCCTATGATATACTAACTAATCTGTGCCAATCCTATGTTGTAGATTGATGTCATGGAGTTCCTGAAAGAAGTCAATCTCTATTTGGATGCACTAGTTCATCTTGAATTGTCTTAGTACATGATCAGATCAATGAAACTCAACAACATAAAAACATATCGTCAAGATTATCAATCGTCAAATTATAGTTCCCAATATTTGCAGCAATGATCGGGAAACCTGCTGAGTAATTCTTCTGTGTACGGTTGCCAAATGAACTGCAATCATAAGATGAAAGTAATCTAGTTATTAGAATATACATAATCAATTGTTGTTGACCTTAAAGTGGAGGAGATATTAAAATATTCATTTTTAATAGATCTAAATGATATCTATACCAAGATAAAACATGTGTCAATGTGTGTGTGATGGAGAAAACAACTCTCCACCTACATAACAACAAGCAATTTGATCAGTTCATTCTTTGTAGTGATAGTGTTTGATTGTCTAAATGTCATAATAATGAATAATTATTAAGCTTTTCATACTGCATAGCTAGTGGACCATGGCTCCAGTCAGCACCATCAAGGCGTCGTGGTGCAAGGTAGGGACATCTATCTCATGCCCAAGCTCGCAGTAGTATAAGTGGGTTGACAATTTCCTTTACACCTCACTTAGACTCTTGACACATCTCCCTATACAATATGCTAAGGCAGCTGAACCCTAACTATATGTTCGAATTTGAGTAATATTTCATAAACAATGGCAAACATATCAAATTGACTATGTAGGATGATTTATCTGTTAGTAGGAAACCACCTATCAATTGCAAAATACACGTTCGAGCCCCTAAAGTCAAATAAATATCATCGTCATAGTCTTCTATTGCTCTAAATTGCCTAGCTATCCAACCAAGATTCAATTGGCAACCATGTAGCATATGATGTGGGCACGGATCGACCCCAAGAAGCTCAACATGTATGCTAGGACTGGAGGAGCCCTTGGGTGGGTTTGATACATAGGGGTGAACACCAACTTGACCTAAAAGCTTAAGCCTATAGGGTCTTGGGTCCAACCATGTATATAAGCACCCATCATCCACTCAAATTTTCCAATGTGGGACAAACTCACAAGTGAAATTCTCAACAATCTCCTCCTTACTTGTGAGTTCCAACTGCTTTCCCTTAAATGGAAACTATCTCCCTTATGGAAGTAAGCCTAATTCCCCAATAGTTGCTCAAGTGGGCCTTACCATTGGCGCCTTACATGCATTGGATTGCATTCCACGTGCCTCCGAACCAAATCTACCTCTCACGTCTTGACCTTATTCGGATCCATATGCAACCTAGATGATCCTTATTAGCCTTGGCCACACACTGGGTCCTCCAACTGTTAGCACATCAGGAGAATTAGCTTCACGTCTCAAATTTTTACGATGTCCCTTACCCAAAATTATGAACCGTTAGCTCTGATACCACTTGTTATGGATCTAGGAATAATAATCACATACACAAGCAAAATAAGCACATAAAATAATAACACCAGATTTACATGGTTCAATCTAATCTGACCTACATCCATAGAGCACACCGAATATACTATAACCTGAGAGAAAAACAAGAGGAGGAACCACACACTCAACTCAACTCTTCTCACACTTTTATCTCTCTCTTACCTTCAGCACTCTCACACTCCTCGTTCACTCACTTCACTTGCACACTTCACACAACACAAATGTTCTTATTTATAGATACATAGGATAGATATATAAGGAAATGAGTTATTGCATTCTAATGAGATAATGAGCACGTGGTATTTAATGGTTTTAGCACGTGATAATTGTGTTTTTTATGGAATGAATTTTGCATGTGGTTGTAGCTCATCCTCTTTAAAACGTTTCCATTTTCTCTGTTTCCATATTTTCTCCATTTCCATTTTAGCTTAATAATGTAAGCTTCCCTAGTCAAGGTTTGTCCTACCAACTAGAGGATGTCCACCTATTTTCAAACCAAATTGAAAATTCACATCTTACAATGTAATCTCGCCTCCTTGATAGGTAGATGAAACGAGTGCATCTCTAGTCTCGAATGCTCAATAAATGTAGCGATCAAGTACACGTACAACTAATAAAACACAACCTTTTCCACTCCATAGAAACTTTATTGTTATAGGAGTGGTATGACATATGGGTGCAAGGGCATTTCACTTGGAACATAGCATCTCGTCTACAACATGTAAGTAGAAACCCATCCTATGACTACCAAACACCTGTAGATCGATGCATGCATTGTCCACGAAGGACTCTATGATCATAAGGTTCTGGGTCCATGTATTCTAATGTCCTATTATGTTACATGATAATAGAAAATATGAATAAATTATTATCATCAATAAAAATAAAAATAATAAGTTAGTGAAAGTTAGTCGTTTGTTGAGTTAGCAACTTTATAGTGATTAATAATAGTAGTCAGCAACAATTAGTAATGTTAGTAGTGTAAGTAAATAATATGTACATATATGTATGTATTATTATTATAATTTATATATATATGGGCACACGCACACACAAACATAGTAATAACATGTAACTATGTAATAATATGTATGTATCTGTAATACATATGGATTTAATAACATAATCTATTATATCACTATAATAATATACACATACATATAAATTGTTCACTCACACAGACACATATAATATATAACTAATTGGCATCATCAATAAGAATAAGATTAATAAGTTAGTGAAAGTTAGCGAGTTAGTGGTTAACAGCGTTGTTGCGACGTCAAGGGAGCGAGGTGCCCCAGGGAGGCGAATAAAAAAATAATAATGATTTTTATTTTCAAAAAAAAATTGGAGTTGGAGTCGCCACAAACCTTTTGGGTGTGATTAGAACACATGATTACTACCCAATTAAGGGTAGAATCGGTCTGCGTATACCAGGGTCGGAATCAAGAGTTTGGTTATATGAGGGAAAGGTACTAACACCCCCTACACACCCATTTTATGAACGGTACCTAATTAATTAGAAATTATCCCAAATTAATTTTAATAACCTTTTATTTTACTCCCCTTATGAATTAAAAAAATACAAAAGTACATACAATTAAGTAAGTCACACAAATATTCACATTTTACAGAGTATATCTATAATAAGGCATCCCTCATAACTAAGACATATGAGGCTTGAAAAGCTCATGGCCCTTTTTTTGAAATCATAGGGATACCTCTTAAAAATCAAGAAAATATCTTATGAAATAGCTTCCAGATTTATTTCAAATTTTATAAAAAAATTTTCTAAACATTTTCCAAAATTCCTGGGAGATTTTTGGATCCCATTTTCCATTTTTTTTCAAGTAAAAAGTACATAAAAATAATTTCCTGGACTTTAAAATATTTTTTCAAAATTTTCCCTAATTTTCCCTATTTTTCCTAATTTTTAAATCAAATAAATAATATAATAAGAAAATAAATAAGAAATTAAAGAGACCGGTTCAAACTAGTTCAGTGGGGGTCAAACGGTTCACGGAGGACCAGACAGGGTCAATGGACTAGGCCACGTGTCATCCCCAGGTGAGGACACGTGTATATATATATATATATATATATATACCTTCATTTATGCTTGCAGGGAATGACATCAGGGTGATGTTCATTGGCCATGTTCTAATATGACCCAGATCGTTGACGTGGCACAATCATGATCGTCATGAAGAAGCACAAGTCAGACGGCCAGGGGCAAGCTGCATAACACAATGAATGCATGGATGATGCATCATGTGTCGCACACTGATGGCTTCAGTACTAAACATATAAAAGGTAAAATTTTACGTTTTGGGCCATTTCTCCATCTCATTCCTCTCTCTACTCTCAGAAAAACTCGTTTCTCTCTTTTTCTTCCCCTCAAGCGATATAAAACCCTAGTGTTCAGATTCTTGTTTTCCCTTTTGGATCTCCTGAAACCTTGGCCTTTGCTGCTCTCTCACCCCCTCTCACTCCCTATTCTCACTCTATTTTTGCTCTTCGCCTCGAACAATATGAAACCCTATGGTTCAGATCTTCCTGAAACCCCCTATTCTATCTCCCTCTCTCAAACAATCTGGAACTCTAAACTTTCAGATCCCTGAATCCGCTCTCTATTCCTTCTCTCGGTTTTCTGAACTATTGAAGCCCCAACTTTGTTCGCCTTTACGATGGCAAACTATAGACCACCCGAGCGTGTTCTATTCATGGTGAAGTTTGATTTGAGACTCAAAAGGGGTCTAGCTAAGCTTTCAAATATACAGAAGATAAGTATCATCTCTCCCCCTCTTCCTCTTTTTTTTTTTTTTTTTTTTTTTGTTTTTTTTTTTTTGTTTTTTTTGTTTTTTTGTTTTTTTTGTGGTATGTGATTGTGTGTGTGCTTTGTTGTTGCATGTGGGTCGAATGCTTGGTTTGAGTGTTGTGTTTGGGTGATCCTTGGGTTTCCCAGATTCAGAGGTTAGGGTTCAGGGACGAGTCAACTCGTTCAAACCCTAATCTGTTGAGTTCCTACTGGGTTGACTCACACGAGTCAACCCTTGGGCTCATGTGGGCTCAGATGTGCTTTGAGTGGGCCTGGTGGGGTTGGGGTTTTTTCTAAAAAAATGTTGTGTTTGGGTTTAAAATGCTGGGCTCAAGGTTTTTAAACTATTCATGGGCTTGGGGTGTAGAGACCCAGAAAATATAAATAACAAGAAAAGTAAAGAAAAGAAGAAAATTTGGTTTGGTGTAGACCAAACCGTCAACGGTTTGGTGGCACCCTAGAAAACCATCAATGGTTTTGAGTTACCGCGGCTAGGTAAGGGTAAAATAGTGAAAATGAGTTTGGTTAAAGACCAAACTATCGACAATTTCAAGGCAAATCGTCAACGATTTTGCTACGGGTCTATGGGCTATATAAGGCATTCAAATCATTTTATTTGGGAAAATTAGAACTCTCCCTCATTCTCTCTCTAGGTCTGCAGCCACCACTCTCTCTCACTTCTATTTCTCTCCCAAAACTAGGCCGAATCAACTAATAAACACCATTTCGGGATCCTGACGATGAATCTCCGCAGTTTAATCAGAGCGGATTTGTGTTTGGGGTTCCTAGGCACCACTCCAAAGTTGAGATAAGGAAGATGTATGAGTTAATTGTTTTGGAATTTAACTGGTTAATAAGAGTGTATGAGCCTAGGAATGTTAGGAAGGTAATTATTCTGGGATTTAGTTGATTAAACTAGAAAATATGATTTTAGGGTTTTGAGCTCCGATTAGCACAGGCATTGGTTTAGGATCCCTGCAGGCATTTTCTCAGTAAACAGGTAAGGGGAATAAATTATGACAGATATTTTTGGGAATTAACTGGTTGACTTAAAGTACGTGAAAATAAAAATATTATATATGGTTTTGAAATATTATGATATGGATATTTTTCTTGTGATTATTATATTATGAATTATCATTCAATAGATGTTTGATTGATTATTGTTGTTTATTGTATTGAAAAAATATATATATAGAAAAATCAAGGCATGACAATTTGATATAAAAGCCTAGGTTGCTAGGTTCTGCAGACTTCAACGGATAACAATACTAGAGTGTAGGAATGGATCTTGAAGAGGGTAGGAGATGTGTAGATTGGGATTTTAGTTAGTCAATATTGGAGGTTAAGATTGAAATTTAACGTTCTGTCTCACAGCTTGGAAGCAGGAAATTCTGTGGTGGTTTCTATGATTTTCCTGAGATGATGATTTTAGGAAAATCATGGTAAACTATCACCGGTTCTTATTTCTAAGTGGTAAGACTGAATCTTAAACTAGGAACAAGGACGTAAAGAAGATTGGTATAAAATGATATCTTATGGTTCTTAGATAGATAAATGCATTAGATGTGTTATGATGATAGGATTCTAATACTGTTTTGTTCCATTTTCAGGGTGGACCCTAGGAACAGCAATACAAATGCTGGTGGAGGAAATGATGCGGGCCTTCTAATATGGGCGGCGAAGATTCAGATGCGGTGTTGCGTAGTATCACTCAGCAAGTGATGGCAGAAATAGTGAGGAATTCATGGGAACAGGGCTACACAATTAAGCAGTTCATACGTATGAATCCCCCATCATTTTTAGGAGGAGCTGACCCATTTGTGGTAGAAGACTAGGTCCAAGAAATTGAGGAGACAGTGACAGTTCTCCCTTGTGCCGAGGAGCAAAAAATTATGTTTTCACATTTAAGTTAATAGGGGAGGCCAAACGCTGGTGGAGATCAACGAGATTGTTGGAAGATCAGAGGTCAGTACCTATAGCTTTGACTTAGAGACGCTTCAAGGAAATATTTTCGAGTGGTATTTCCCCTCTACTACCCAAAATGCTAAAGTGGAGAAATTTTTGAATTTGAACCAGGGACACTTAACGGTTCAGTAGTATGCCGCTAGATTCATCGAGCTATTTCGTTTTGTCCCATACATGGTGCCAGACAAGGAAAAGAAGGGAAGGAAATTCGAAAGCGGCCTAAGGCAGGGTATTTATGAGCAGGTAGTGGCTTTTTAGGTCCAAACTTTTTTAGAGCTAGTAGATAAAGCCACGGTGATAGAGATCAGCCTACAGAAAGGTGATGGGGCACAGAGCTAGAGGAAGAGGCCCACACCTCCTAATTTTAAAGAAGGTACTAGCCAGGGGCCTTGGAGGAGGCATTGTGGTAGTGGAGGTCAGAAACAGATGATGGGAGATCGAGCTGTACAGGACAGACCATTGCACCCTCCCTATCATAGGTGCCACAGGAGACACCCAAGAGAATGTTGGGTTAGAGAAATGATATGTTATCAATGCAGTCGACCCAACTGCATAACACAAGACTGTCATGCACAGCTGGGTAATGCGCCTACTCCTAGACCATACCGAGGAGACAACTAGGCACTTCGAGGCGGTCAGCAGAGGAATACCGCCTTGACGTGAGTTTATGCTCTAACACTGAAAGACACAGAGGTAGCAGGCACTCTAGTGATGAGTTTCATTTCTATTTTGTCGAATAAATCTATTATTCTGTTTGATTCAGGGGTGACTCACTCCTTCATAGCCTGAGAGTTTATCAAGATATGTGAAATAGAAGTTCAACCACTAGATGTTAATTTTTTAGTGACTATGCTGACAGAAACCATAGTGTTGTGTAGGAGGGTACTCAGAGATTGTCCAATCCATATTTAAGGGAGGTCCTTGCCAGCTAACTTGGTAGTTCTAGACATGCATGGTTTTGATCTGATTTTGGGAATGGACTGGTTAGCTGCCAACTATGCCACTATTGACTGCTATCAGAAAGAGGTGGTATTCAAACCTCCAAGAGAACAGGAATGCAGATTTGTAAGGATATGTGTGCGTACCCTACCACAAATATTATCAGCTATCCAAGCAAGGAGGTTATTACTGGAGGGATGCCAGGGATACCTAGCCTGTGTAAAGGAAGTGCCAAAAGGGGAATTAAAGTTAGAAGACATCCTAATAGTGAGGGATTTTCCTGATGTGTTTTCGAAAGATATGTCGAGATTGCCTCCTGATCGTGAAATCGAGTTTGCTATCAACTTAGCTCCAAGAACAGCGTCAATTTCTAAAGCGCCATACATAATGGTGCCAATGAAATTAAAAAAGTTGAAAGAATAGTTACAAGAATTGTTAGACAAAGGGTTTGTTGACTTTTTGAGTTTGATCCTTGGTTTTGATAATGACAAACCGCATGTTACTAATGTGTGCTTGTAAGTACTTGAACAGGTTAATCATTCAGAACACACACATGAAGGTGATATAGTTTCCAGAAAAATCTTAACAAGCAGATACTCCTAGCATAATCCATGGGAATCTGAAGAGCAAAAGAAAGAAGAAGAAGTTTTTCAATTTATTGCTTTTAGTTTTTAAATTTGGTTTGTAATATAATTGCATTGACTTGCATTATCGATTGCATGAGCTCAAAAATACCATAGAATGAATTTAGGAATCCCTTAAGCATTTAGATTAATAACTCACATTTATAGGGATTTAACTTAGGTCATTATTTGGGCTAAAAATAGTTTGTGGACAAATTCAGTCGACCAAACCTAGGCAGTGTAAAATTCCTCAGTCGACTGAATTGGGTGGAAGTCAGCAATTTGACTTCACTTTGTCGACCGTATTTGAACACATCTTCCATAGTCGATTGAACTCACACGTGTCTGACCCCCAACAACTTAGTTGACAGAACTTCCAATTCATTTGTGATTGAGTCGACCGAACCATAAAAATAGCAGACCAAATTTTAGATATAGTCGACCAAACCTCGAAGGATTCGGAAATCGCCCTAAGTCAGTCGACCAAACCTTCAACTCAAAATCTTCACGGTCGACCGAACTTGGCTATTGGGTCAACCAAACTTAAAATATGGTCGACTAAAAACTCTTGAGATGAACATTTTTAACTGCAGTAAAACAAGGTTAATTTTATTTAACCTTCGTTATTCTTTTTCTAGAAGGACTCCTATGTCCCTCAATGGTTATAACTTTGTGTATGTCTATATATACCAGTTCATGTGGAAAGATTAAGTATGGATTAGTAAATATCATTAACCAGAAATTCTCTAAATTTTCAAATCATTATTTTCTTATATACAAGCCAAATATCCTATTCTTACTAATCCTTCTTGCTAAAATCCTTTGGTAAGAATATTTTGGAGATTGTTAATATTAGCTTACACTTTCAAATTGATTGATTGAAAATTGATTTTATTGAGAGTAAGCTTGAGTGTTCCCTTGTGATTTAATTCATAAGTTTTCAGTAGGAATACTCTCTAGAGCTTGTGAGTCTTGCATTATTGTTGCCAGTATTCAAAGGCTTGTTTTTGTGCTTTTGTGAGATACTTTTTCAAACAAGCTTGATTTCAAATATCTCCTATACTTTATACTTGATATTTGTTTTAGAGAAATTTGAGAGTGCACTTGAGATCTTTAAGGTTATTGCTTGTGATTGATATACATATTTTAACTTAAAGATATATTCACACCACTCTCACATATAAACTTTTATTGTTGCATATAACTTAGAGTTGGCATTTAGACTTCACTGAGCTTATCCATTCATATCATACGGAAGTGCAATTTGTAATTGTATTGAGTATATTGTTATACATCATCTGCTTAGTTTAGAAGCACCTCTGTTTGTACACAAATTTGATATTACTAGTTATATTCCCCACGAGTTGTCAGAAGAGGAAGACTAGCCCTGTAAATAGTCCCAAAATTGTGTTGACCCGATTAGGAAAGTTAGGTGCACCATCCTGGTAAGGTGTTTTATACGGTGCCGCTCCACCTGTTAAGTGAGCAATAGTGGTAATCCTCGGGCTTGCGAGCTAAGGCGGGGATGTAGGTAGTATTGGCCGAACGCCGATAACATTTCTTTTGCCTGCTTTTAATTTTCGCATTTTAAATTTCAGCACTTGAATGTTTGTGTTTAATTGTTTCAATATTTGATTGGGTTTATGATTGTATAGAAAGATCCTAGGTTTGTGCATTACTATTTGAGGAATCTGAATTGACCTAGGCTAAAGTTTTAAAATTTCAATTCACCCTCCCCCCCCCCCCCTCTTGGGAATATACCAATTCCAACAATTGGTATCAAAGTCTCGTTGCATAGACTTAAAAGTTTTTGCAAAAGATCGAGATGGCTCACATTGGCGTATCCCCATTCGGAGAGGGACAATTGCTTACTTGTCCTCCATTGTTTTGTGGTGTGAACTACACCCACTGGAAAATTCAAATGAGCATTTTTATAAAATCTATGGACTGGAGGGCCTAGCAAGTGATTGATAATGGAATTCGTATACCCTTGAATGAAAATGATAGTAGGATAATGCATGTGAATTCATATGCCATGGACATGTTATGTCTTGCATTAGATTCTAATATCTTTGTTGAGATTGTGGCATGTAAGAATGCATAGAAGATCTCGGTTGAGCTTGAAAAGAAGTATGGAGAGACCCATGAGAAGGAGACCACCACTTCGGTAGCATCAAGCTCAAATGTTCTAAAAGTGGTAAATCATTGGGTTAGTGCAATAACAGAACGAGAAGTATATGATTCTCTCTCTTGCTCGATGGATGATTCTTGTGTTGAATGTTGTGTTGCTTCATATGATGGATCATCCATTAAATATTGTGATAATTCTATTATTGATGCACTTGATGATTCTCATGTAGAATACAAGAATACATTATGCGTTGAATCATATGTTGAAAATTATGATTATACTGCTAGTGCTACATGCAATGATTCATATGATAATGATTATAATAATTCTTGTGATGAATCATGTGCCGAATTGATAAATGAAAGCATGCCCTTGAACAAGGAACTAGAATGTACTTTATTTAGAATGCATAAACTTCTAGTTAGGATATTTAAGTAGAAAATCTTTTTGAAAAATGAGAATAAGAGGCTGGTAAAACAATTGAAAGATTTAAAGGATTATCATGCCAGCTTAGAAAAGAAAAAGATTCAGAAGATATTGAATATTATCTGTTTAGAAAAAGAAATTGGTGATTATTCTAGAGTCATACTCAAAGTTAAATATGAAAAGAATAATCATAATAAACCCTTAGAAGTTAAAAGAAATAAAAATAGAATAAATAAGAAAAATCTTTCACGTATATACAAAATTTGTTTAATGATGGGGCACATTCTATGTACATGTACATCTAGAGGTGTCAGATGCTTAGACAAAGAAATGTTGTGGGTAATCATGAAAACTTATCCCATAGGACAAGAGGATGGAAGAGTTCCAATTAAAAACAGATAATTATTCTTCCTTAGAGCATAGGATTGCCATAAGGGGTAGTAAAAACAAGGAATTGGTCAAAATCAGGTCAAAATTGCATTGTTGACTGTGTTCGGTCGACTATATTTGTATGTTTTAATGAATTCAGTTGACCGTACCTTTGATTCTTGACTTTGACCTAGTTCGGTCGACTATATGATTCATACTTATGAAATTTAACAGACCGAATCCAATTCAACCTACCCACGGTCGCCCGAATCCAAAACCGAACGTCATTTAGTCAATCGTACCCTTCAAGAACAAAAGTACTTTGGTCAACCGAGCTATGGAAACTAAAAAGTCACCTAAAGTTTCAGTCGATCGAATGCTTGCTTAGTCGACTGACCAAACTTAGCTTAAACTGCATTTATTGCAGCTCAGCCGACCAAACTTCTCTTTTTCTCTCTGTTTCCTAGTGCCTTCATAGACTACCTACCAAAAGCCACTTGCCTAAATCCATCTTCACCATGACGAGGTCCAAAAAATGTATGGATACCCAAGAAGTTGGTTACGTGGACGACAACTAGTTTCTCTCAATGGCTGCCAGAACGAAATACGTGAGGGACTTTCATCCCAAGGAGGTCATCCTAGGTAAAATTCTTGACCTAACTTTTATGGAGCAACATTTTGGAAATATTATGGATATGTTTAGGCATCAGGGATGGGACTCATTCATGTTCTACCAGCCCAGGGGGTACTACCCCACATTCGTTAGGTTATTTTATTCTAACCTAGGTCATGACGATAATGGATGCTACTCCCAGAATCTGAACACCGATGAGGTTTGACACCGACTACTTGGCTAAAACCCTTAACATCCAGAGGGGAGATTTTGAGTGTCCTAATGCAGTATCTTCTTGGATAAATGAGCAGAATTTTACTATTGAGAGTTTTGCCAATCTTGTGATGACTGTTCCAGATGCTAACCCTAATCATCCTACACATTATAGGTTCTTCAACCTAGAGGCTAAGATTGTACATCATTTGATTACTTATAATATCTTGCCTAGAGCTAGTTCTAGGGTCCATGTGTCCTATCTGGACTGCTTTGTTATGTGGTGTCTCTTCACCAAAAAAAAAAAAAATTAGACTTGCCTAATTTGATGATTAAGTGGATGTTCTTTAGGACTGTTGGCCGCAGGATTATCATGCCATATGGAGGGATATTGAACGGGGTGTTCAAGAGTATGGAAGTGACCAGATTAAATGTTGCTGTGCTTAAGAGAAGGAGGAACGCAGACTTGTTCTCCTTAGTCACTTTGAGGCTTATGGGAGTTAGTTGGAAATATGTGGTTGCCCACTGCTGGAAGGAGACAGGCTGACTAGCAAGAAATTCCACAGGATCAGCCAGCACAACCACCGCAGCCCTCCTATGCTGATTTAATGGCTGCCATCACTGGTGTTGCTTCTTCCTTCACCGAGTTCAAAGAGTCCCAATTCCATATCATGCAGTCTCTTTAGACAGACATAAGGGAGCTGACCTTGTCATCTCATGCTCAGTATACATCTCTTTAGAATGAGTTTAGAGAATTTGCTGTCTCCTTGGAGCAAAGACACAGAGAGCTAGAGAGTGTCATGGTTGTTTACTTCAACGAGCTGAACAATCCCATTCATGAGTTGAACAATGAAGGTGATGATGAGATGGACATAGCCAGAGATGAGGCAGGATCTTCTGACGAAGGAGATGGTGCATAGGCCTTAGGAGAACATCGTGAAGCAATTTGCTTTTCTTATCTCTTTATTTGCTTACTTTTTATCTTGGTCTGTATATCTAAACATCATACATTACCCTATTTTCTTTCATCGATTGTGTTGCACATTCACCCACTATCTATTTTGCACATCTGATGGTTGGGTCGTTATTGATAGCTACTGTTGATGGTTGAACTCATAATATTGATGATTATATTACTTTATCATGCATCGACTATCACTGCTATTTTTGCTTTACTGATTATATCTGGAACGCCACTTGCATGGCTGATGTAGTGATGTGTAATACTGGTGCATATTTTGTATGATTTTTATGACTTACAGGTTTGGGAAATATCCATTTTACAGACAGCTTATTGCCAAAATTTCGACAGAAATTTTCCCAAAAATAAAATTTTGTGCAAAGATGATTATGTTGAAATAAATGTTAAAATATTTTTGAAAGGATTATTAAAAATTAATTGAATATTAAACTTCATCCATACATAATCATCATATTCTTAAGGGGAGCTGAGCTCCAGTTGTAGAAAGAGAGCATAAAAGACTCATTTGCATCACGTTTAGCTGTTTAAGTATTGAGGCTCTTCTGAAAAACCCTAAATACTATATCTAGTCTATGAGTAGATATGAATTGTTCTAGGTTATGAGTATCATTTCATGCTTTAGTATATATTTTCTGATGCATTTGAAAGCTCTAGGAAGACTATACTGGTTGCAATGCTTGAAATAAATTAATCAATATCCAGTATAGTTATGATAAAGAAATTTTTAAAAGGTTGCTTATACTTCTTGGCATGCTTAATAAATTAAATCTTGACTAGTATAAGCAATTTATTTCATCCAAACTAGGATTCAAATCGATAGAGGGAGCATCCAAAATTAGATTCCTACTCTGTTTTGCTCACCAACACTTTTTGGCTTAGATTTGTTTTGAATCAAGTGTGGCATGTGCTTAGATGTGTCATTCTTATTGCAAATCATAATTTAATATATATATATATATATATATATATATATATATATATATATTGCCACAGCTCTTTGGTTTTGCCATATGATCGTTGTCTTCAATTTTCTAATATTTTTGGGGTTTATATGGTTGATTATTCTAGTCACATTTTACATTGTGCCTAAATACTTAACTAGAATAATCATTGCATTCTTGAGTGTCAAATTAAAGTTTCTTTTTCAGAAAGCACACCCCCAATATTTCTTGACTATATCACAAGGGGGATACATACATATATACATATATATTTTTTGGCAAGAAACGCTTTTACACGTGACATACCTTATTTTCTTGCTTATGTGCATTAGTGCTATATCTTTAAAATTGTTTTTATGCCCAAAATACTATATGATACAAAGGGGGAAATCTCTCTCTCTCTCTCTCTCTCTCTCTCAACAAGCTAGAATAGAAATAGCAACAAATTCTTCCATCTCTTTTGTCTTGGGCTAGATGAATGTAACAACTTCCTCAAAACATACTCAGAAGTACACAAAGCATAAGAAACTAAATTTTTGCCCCAACAACATAAAGGTTTGCTCAATATTCTACTTGATGAGTCTAAATATAATTATTTTGTTCACTTTAAATTTCTAGTTAGTAGTTCATTTGTTTTCTTTCTAGCATATGTGGCTGATATGCTAATCGCTACAAAGGATGTTAGCGATGTTCGCATGAAATCCTTATTGAATAAGATATTTGGAATGAAAAATCTTGGTGCCACAAAGAAAATCAAGATCATTGGGAAGGAAATTAAGAGGGACAAGAAAGAAATTTTTTGGTCTCTCAAAGTATTTATATATAAAATATTTAAGGTCATTTAACATGAGTAATGGTAAGCTAGTGTTGTGTAAGATTCTAATAAATGCAAACTATGGCAAATATCAAGAATCCTACAACATTGGCATATATTGTCATCAACATCATGTCTACATCCTTCACCACATTAGCAAGTTATTCAAATTATCTTTAAGACAATATACATGGTAAAAGGAGGGTGTGGACATGATGCTGAAGGCAATATATGTCAATGTTGTAGGATGCTTGATGCATGCAATATTTTGCAGTCATTAAAATCTTGCACATGCCACATGTGGTTAGTGTGGTAGCCAAGTTTACGTTAGATCTAAACAAAAATCATTAAAGAACTTTAAAATGGGTTTTTGTTGTGCTTGACAAGTATTTCAAATTTCAAATATTAACATTAAGTTTGGTGCAAGACATAACTATGTAGGAGAAGTGGATGATGAGAGGTGCACCGCATTTTATGTTTCAACTATGATAGATTTATTTGTTGCAAATTTATGCTCCTGTAAGTTATTACATTATCTACACATGATTTATGGTGGATCCTATGGCTGAAAGGATTAATAGTTAAATTTAACTTGGGGGCCTAGGGCTACACTATTCTTCTACATTACAACAACTAAAGTCTCATCTACTTCGAGATGTATCACATCTATCATGCTTATACAAAGCCAATTATAGTCATATACTAGCCTACCAAGAGATATACAAGTTGATTGTTACATGTGAGATTTAGCTTATAGTTATTGAGATGGTTGGCATTGAGATTAGCAGACATGTTGAAAGTTGTTATTATGGAGAAGATCTTACATCACTTAAACTTGCTTAATGTTTATAAGTACTAAATTAGTGATTTATAATTTCAAGTGGAGGTAAATATTTAAAAACTCTAGAGGGCTCAAATTTAGTTGAGGTGAAGACTGTTGAATCATGAGTTGTACTCGGAATGATCTCTCATCTTTCATGTAAAACCTCCTAATATAAGAAAGACTTAGTGCTATGTTGGGAGACGTCCTTGCAATAAGGTACAATATTTCAATGTCAATGTATTATTATATGATGGGAACTTTCACAAGAGCTCTTAGGAGACTAGCACATTGTGAAATCCAAGTAAATTGTTATTTTACTCTCATTTTCTTCCATCTCCTTTTCAATTTGAGTGTGTTCCATAACAATTATAAATATAAAATCAAAATAATTATTGCAATAAGATATCAATTCATTTTGAAATGTATAAACTTACATTAAATAATTATATTCCAATTTTATAAAATAAGACAAAATTTCTTCAAAATTTAGGAAAACATGTTTTTTTTTTCTCAAAAATATTAATTTCAAAATAAAAATTTACTATCATATGGTACAAGTACCATACTTTAATTATTGTAGATGTATTAACACTTATAAGTGTCAGTATATCGTATCTATTGACACACATTTTACACTTCATAAATGCTATATAATTTTGATATTTTTCAATGCTTTCCCAAATTTTTTGAACATATTTGAGATATAGTAACATATTATGATATAAAATTTTATTTTATCTGTAAAAATACAATCACGAAAAGGATAAATAAATACAATTTTAGATATATGAAAACAAATATAATAAACTTATAACAATTTCAATAAAAAAAAAAAAAAAGGATCATACATTGAATTTTTTTATGAAATAAAAAAAAAAAAAAAAAAGAGAAAAAGATGTAAAGCTATTTATGACAATATCTATATAAAATATTATATAAACACCAAAATTTCATATTTATAAAGCATTACATTTTCAATTACAATATTATATTTTTTATCTGTAAAAAGACCAAAACGAAAAAGATAAAGAACAATACAATTTTATATTTATGAAAAACAAATATAATAAGCTTGATAACAATTTCAATAAAAAAAGGTCACCCACTGAATTTTTCACAAAATGAAGAAATAAAAAGAAGAAAAATTATTGTGACAATGTTTATATATATAATATTATATAAATACCAAAATTCAATATTTATAAAACATGTATTTTTAGCTATAATATTATATTATATAGCTATAATCAGCATATCCTAAACATATCATGTGGTAAAAGTATTCCAGATTTATACTCATTTTTATAACTTCAAAGAGATTAAAAGTAAATTCTCTAATTATTTATTTGCAATCACGCGGCAATAGGTGCTGTTAAAAAGTACTCTTGCTCAAAAGTTGGCAGCATTTTCCTCTCTCTCTCTCTCAAAACTTTGTGGCATTTTCCTCCTAGTGATGTGGGGTGTACTTCTCCATAAGCCGGGTTAGATCAGCATCAAACCCTTTTTCCAGTTCAAGTTGTTCCTTCAAATGCCTTCGCCTCATTGCCACCTTCTTGTCTTCATGAATTTTTATCAATCTGTCACGCTCGGCGACAAATTCTTCCATCTCCTTATCTTGAAGCTGGATGAATCTCGCAACTCCTTCCAACCTATACCCAAGAAAACAGAAAGCACGCATAAGAAACTAAAAGCCTTTTTCGTTTTTGGCCAACAAATAATACTTCGCTCAGTAGTCAGCATTCTACTTCACTCGATCAAATATGTTTTTCGCGACCGGCTGCAACAAGGGTTTGTATGTATACAAATATATAAGAGAACTATTTTACTAAAATAAGTATCCCTTGAATAGGGCCATTATCTCCAAAACAAGGTTCAATAGCCACCTTCTGTTTTACGAAACTATAGATACGGCTTGGTGTGCCATTGAAAAGGCTACCAGTAACGATATCGAGTAGAGTATTAGTGTTATTCTATGCAGTGGGTGCTTACGGCTTAAGCATGCATTAATGGTATTATACCATTGGTGAAGCATACCTGCCCATGCTATCCATGATGGTAGAAGGATTTGCATTTGCCTGCTTCACCTTCTCACGCTCCTCCTGTTGCAGCTTCTCAAATTCATCTTCCTTCGCATCTCTAGCATCGTGAATGATTGTGATTTGATCCTTGAAAAATTGCTCTTGGAAATCCATCTAAAAAAATTTACAAGAGCCATTAAAGTGTAATAAGAACAGAAAAGATGCTACGAAAATGCATGTTTCTCATAATGCTAATAAGAAATTTCCCAAATCCAACAGCAAACAGATGTCATCACACTAATTACAAATTCCTCAATCTAGCCAAAAAAAAAATTATAAATTCTTCCAAGCTAAGGCAACTCTATTGAATTTAATGAACATGCTTTTCCATAAACATAAGCTTCATCAAACTTCCCAAAGGGGCATCAGTTTCCCTTGCCCACTGCAAGGAAACAATTTGGTAGTAGAGGTGTCAGCGAGACTAAGTCACTTCAAATATTTAATAAATCTCAAGCCCCATGCCAGACCATCGAAAGACATACCCAAAACACCTATTTCAGATCAAACGGTCAATGCCATATTGACTTTTGCTCATAAGCAAGTGTAGAAGTTCCACATTGACTGCTAGCAAATTTGCATCAAGAACTCCAGCATAGAGGACCATCATCAGCTACAATTTAAACATGAAAGTAAATAAAGAGAAAAATTCGACATCAAACTTAAGACTCCAGTAATCAATTTGACACAGCACCTTCGTAATAAGTGACATATCTTAATTTTCCCAAAAAATTTTTAGGGGGTGGAAGTTCAGAAAACCCATTCTCTTAAAATCACTATAATGGAGGACGACCTATATCATTTAGGCTGCCTATTTTGGCATGGTTAATTTTGTTGTAGATCTAGGATAATATATGTATGGCTTTGTGTTGTATACTTTCTTGTAGTTTTGGGGTTACTTTGTATTAGTGTTATAGATCATTGAATGTAGGTATTGAACATAGTGTATAATTTTTTAGTCCCACATCAGAATGCTAGGATAACCTCACTCTCTTGTATAGCTATATAAAAATCTCAAAGTTGTAAGCTAAGTACACCAAGTGATATTCACTTTCTCTTACATAGTTCTCTTTCTTTTACTTTCTTCTTGGTATCAGAGCAAGGTTGGGTTCCTTGTTTAAGGTCGGGGTTCTCAATTGAGTCGTATGCTCCTCTGCACTCGCCACGTATGTGGAGCTTGTGCATCAGAAAGCTGTTGAGAATTCCACTTGTGAACTTGTCCCACATTGGAAAATTTGAGTGGATGATGGGGACTTATATACATGGTTGGGCCCAAGACCCAATAGGCTTAAGCTTTTAGATCAAGTTGGTGTTCACCCATGTGTATCAAGCCCACCCATGGGCTCTTTCGGTCCTAACAAAAGCTTTATTGGTAGTAGGTTGAGTCCTATGCTCTGTACTTGCCACTATTAGTGGATCTTGTACATCAGAAAACTCAGTCTACTATTTTCTTGAAACCTTTTGGAGACTCCAGCAGCTTTTCTGGTGACTCCAACAACTTTCTTGACGACTCTAGCAACTTTTCCATCGACTTTCCCAGCGACTTCGGCTACCTTTTTCCTGTAACTTCCGACAACTTTCTAGCAGCTTTTCCGGCAACTTTCCCGATTACTCAAGCGACTTACAACAGCTTTCCGGCAACTCCAGCACCTCCTGCAACTTTTTTGGCGCCTTTCCCGGACACTCCAGCAACTTCTTGTGGCTTTTTTGGCAACTCCTGTGTCTTCTAGCATCCTTTTCCCGACGGCTTTTCCGACGACTTGCTTTGTTTTGCAGCGTTGATACTTTTGCAGCCTATTCCTCTTCTTTTCAATGGCTACCAAGGACGGTGATATGTCTACCAAGGACAGTACATCCACCTCTTCTTCTCTGAATTTTCCACGCCCTGACTTATCTTTGGCTCAAACTGCTCTTGTTCAGAAGGTCACCAGCATTCTTCTGAATGGTGGCAACTTTCATGCCTGATCACAGTCCCCTCACTTATATCTTGGGGGTCGTGGCAAGGTTGAGTGGTTGTTAGGATTGGAGTTTCGCCCTGCTAATACTGATCTTGCTCACCAATAGTGGTCCATTGAAAACTGTGTCATCCTGGGTTAGATATTTGCTTCTATGGAAAACCGCCTCTGCAAGATGTTCATGTTTCACGATACTGTTCATAGCCTTTGGTCTGCCTTGACCAAAATGTTCGCACACTCAAGGTGTGAGGCTCAGATTTTTGAGCTTTATCAAGAGCTCCACTAGATGACCCAGGCTTTGTTAACCTTATAGGTCATACCCGATTTTTGATAATGACAAACACTCTTGGTATTTAATGTTTTCCAAGCTTATGTGTAGGTTCATATTGGCGAAATCAGTTGATGACACATGAAGACTTGAAGAAAACAAAGACCCTGAAGCTTTCTCTTTATTGTACTTTATATTATTGCCTTATTTAGGTCTATAACAGTAATATAGGGCAAAAATCTGTAATAATCTGCATTGCATGCATGTAGGAACTTATAAGCTCAAGACCTTAGAGAGATCATAGGGATCACCCTTCGGTCGACCGACGCCAGGTTTTTTGGCGTACTTAAAAAGGCCTTAAAAAGACCCTAAGTCCCAGCACGTGCACGTAAGAAAATCCCCAACATCATTTAAAATATCAGGGAAATTAACTGAAGTAAAAATTGGACTAAATTGAAAATCCTGAGATAGCTCGGGCGACCGAACCCTAGGAGTTCAAAACTCCTCGAGCGCTCGAACTGTTGAGAAATCAACAGTTGACTTAGCTCTCGGGCAACCGAACTATTTTTGAACATATCTTCCCCGGGTTCCCGAACCCTTTGAAAGGGACCCCTCACCAACTCGGGAAATTGAGGAAAACAGTTCAAAAATAGGCTCGAGCGACCAAACCTCTGAGTTCGGGCTACCAACCCGTTGACCGGGCACCCAAACCTACGAACAAATGCTACTGACTTTTTTTCGGGCTACCGTACCAGAACTCAGGCTGTCGAACCACTTTAAAGAGTTTCTTTTTTAAATGAGTATGTTCGGGCGACCGAACCTCTATTCAGCCACCCGAACCTTCTTGGGTTAATTAATTTTTACTGGGGTTAAAATTAAGTAAACTGGGTTAATTTGCTTAATTGGTTTTAAAACAAATTTAATACTACCCTTGGTGTCCCCAACGGTCATAATTTTGCCTATGTCTTTATATATCTCTTCATTTGCAAAATTAAAACAAGATTAGCAAATAGGATTAAGCCAAAATTCTTTGAAAAATTCCAAATCCTATTTTCTCCTTCTAAGTCCATAACACTCAAATACCTTCATTCCTTTGAGAAATCTTACTTTTTGAGTGTTTTAATAATCATTTTTAAATTGCTAAGAAACCCTCACTTGCTTTGCTTGTGATTTACATATTGAGGGTGTAGCTTCATTTTTCCCCCAATTTTATTTGATAAATCTTTGTGTGGGAAAAATCTTATAGCTAAGTGGGTCTTTACATTATCATTGCAAAACTCATTAGGGCTTATAATTTTTTGTGTGCAAAAATATTTTACAAGCTCAGATTTGAATATCTCATTGTGCATTGTTATTGAGAAAATTATTTTGGAGATATTCTAGATTTCTATTAGTTTGAATCTTTGAAACCCTAAACTAAGATTGAGAGTTTATCATTGCTTAGTTTCAAAGATTAGCTTGTATAAACACTTATGTGTTTGACTTGAGATAGTCACTATACTAAGTGTTGATTGCACACGTAGAGCACTGAGCTTATAGTTCATACATTTTTTAGGTGCATTGATTATACCATGCTGCATTATAGTACATAGTCTGCTTGTGAAGAAGCATATTTCCATGTACGTAAATTTATATTGATTGTATTCCAAGCGTGGGCCTGAAGAGGGAGATTAGCCCTGTTGAATAGTCTCCGACTGACTTAGACCCGGATAGAAAAGTTAGGCGCGCCATCTTGATAAGACATGTTAGTTGAGGTCAGTCCCGTGAATTGACCTAATTGTAAACGGTGCCGCTCCACCCGTTAAGTGAGCATTAGTGGAATCCTCGGACTTGCAAGCTAGAGGGGGGGACATAGGCACAGTTGGCCGAACCCCGATAACATATCGTGCGTGTTCTTTATATTTCCGCAAATTTATTTTTCGCACTTTTATTTTCAACACATGTATGTAGTATGCTTGATTTATTATATATAGTACATGTGTTGATTGGGTTTATAATTAAATAGAAAGACCCTAGGTTTGTGTAATGCTACTACTAGGTTGGTTGACCTAGGGACAAATTTTTTAAATACCCAATTCACCCCCCCTCTTGGGAATACACCAAAGCTAACAGGCTTCTTTGGGTTTATCTGTGACTAACTTCTTCAGCTATCTCCAGTTTCAGTGGGAGGAGCTCGCCCAGTTTGAGCCTCCTTCTGAGTTTCCTACCGAGGCAGCAGCTATTAAGGCAAAGCGCCAAGATTGTTGGCATACCTATCAGTTCTTGATGGGTTTAAAACCTAAGTTCAAATCACTCCGAACTCAGATTTTGAACACATCCCCGATGCCCTCTTTGTACGAGGCATTTGCAATGATTGATGGTGATGATCGGCAACAATGTCTTCTACCTGGATTTGCTTCTTCTAGTGTGCCCGAGCAGGTTGCCCTTGCAGCCCCTACTAGTGCTAGGTCTGTTGACCGCAAGACTCGATTTTGCCAGCACTGCCAACGGAATAATCACACCATTAAGCGTTGCTTCATTCTCCACCTTGTGCTGCAGGCACGTTACTCCAAACAAGCTTTCATGGTCGTGGTTGTGGCAAAGGTCAAGGACCTTCTAACATTGAAGTTGTTATAGAATCTCTTCCTGCACCTCCGGCTTCTCTTACTCCTGCACCTGCTGCTACTCCAGATTTCTCTCAGCTCCAAGCTCAACTTACTTAGCTTCAATCTTAAATTAGCCTCCTTGCCTCTACTGCACTGACTGCATCCTCTTCTACAGCCACCTTTGCTATAGGTAACCCTACTGCCCTTTTAAGCAAGTCTAGCACGCCCAGTGGCACACCCGTTTGGATAGTGGACTTAGGGACGAACAACCATTTGACTGGTGAGGCATCTCTCATTACATTGCATCTCCCTTCATTGGTTCGTACTATCCCAATTGCCAATGGTACCTCTTGTTCCATTCATACCCAAGGCACTGCCTGTTTATCCTCGACTCTATCTTTATTCCCTATTTATTATGTTCCACAATTTTCCTATAACTTGTTATCTGTTAGCCATATTGCCAAACAATATAACTACACTGTGGTTTTCTTACCCAACTCTTGTTACTTGCAAGACCTGAGTTTGAGGAAGATTTTCGGCAGGGGCTTTGAAAGGGACGGGCTTTATACTTTGGCGATCTGCCTTCCTGTCCTGCATCCTCTTCTAGCTTTCGGGCATCTGTTTTGCCTTCTGATGTTTCCACTGTTTTCTCTTTAAAAACCTTGGATTTGTGGTATGCCCATTTGGGACATGCAAATTTTATATATTTGTGTTGGTTGGTTCCAGAATTTAATAAAGCTTGCAAGAATTTTAATTTTCAGTGTGCTACTTCTGAATTATCTAAGCATGTTCGTTCATCTTATTTGTCTCGTATGCACCGTTCTCTTGTAGCTTTTGATATTGTTCATAGTAATGCCTAGGGTCCCTTCGCTGTCTCCTTACTCACTCAGCATCGATATTATGTCACTTTTATCAACGATTACTCCCGTCGTACATGGGTCTACCTCATGAAAAATAAATCCAAAGTTTTCACTCATTTTTAAGCTTTCCTGTGAATAATTAAGACTCAATACAATACCGTGGTTCGTATCTTGAGGTTTGACAATGGCTATGAGTACCTCAGTAATTAGTTTCGTGCTGAGTTGTGTCAACAAGGTATTCTCCAACAGTTGACATATCCCTACACTCCTAAACCGAATGGTGTGGTTGAACGCAAAAATCGCCACATCATGTCTATTGTCCATTGTCTTCTTTGGGGAATGCAAATCCCCAAGTCTTATTGGCCTCACACTGTTCTCACTATAACCTATCTTCTCAATCATACCCTGAGTCGTGCATTGCAGAATTCTGCTCCACTTCATCTTTTGCATCCTAACATATCCCTTTTCTCCCTTCTTCCTAGAGTGTTTGGATGCACCTACTTTGTTCATGACTGGAGTTCTTCTCGGACCAAGCTTGATGATAAGGCCATCCAGTGCATTTTTCTAGGGTATTCCTCTATGTCTAAGGGATATCGTTGTTATGATCTTGTTGGTTAGCACACTTATCACTCTCTCAATGTCACGTTCCATGAGTCTACCCCCTTTTACACTAACTCCTCTCCTTCCATATCTTCACCAATGCCATCTCCACTTCCTCGACCTGAGCCTATCTTTCTCCCATTTGTACTATTGCCCTCTTCTCCGGTGTCGTTTTCATCTTCAGAGCCTCCTACCTCTGCCCCCACTAAGCAGGACCATATCTCTCTGATTCCACAGGTTTACACTCGCCGACCGCACCTTTTGGAGCCTCTGCCAACATCTTCACCGAGCTCAGGTATGTCTCCTATAGTCACCGATCCCCCTGCTCCCTCCTCACGATACCCTCCTCGAATTCGTCGAGCTCCTGATAGACTTTCTTTAGCCTATTATATTGACCACCCTCTCTTCCAATATCTTTCTTATCAGGATATTTCCTCGAGTTATCAAGCCTTTTTGGGACAAGTTGATGCTATTATCATACCTCGCTCAGTTCATGAGGCCCTCCAAGACCCCAAATAGGTTGCAGCCATGCGTACTGAGATGGAAGCTCTACATCAGCAGTATACTTGGGATCTTATTCCCCTTCCTTCAGGTGCGCGCACAATGGGCTATAAATGAGTGTTCACAATTAAGAACCTTGCAGATGGTAAAGTTGATAGGTATAAAGCCAACTTGGTGGCCAAGGGTTTTACGCAGATTCCAGGTCAAGATTTTCATGCTACATTTGCTCCTGTGGCGAAGCTTACTACTGTTCGCCTCCTGATCTCTTTGGCGGCTTCTTTCACTTGGCCTTTATATCAACTTGATGTCAAGAACGCCTTCTTGAATGGTGATCTTACTGATACTATTTACATGGATCCCCTTCCCGATTTTTCTACTCAGGGGGAGTATTCTGGAAAGGTGTGTAAATTGTGCAAGTCCTTATATGGGCTTAAGCAATCACCTCGTACATGGTTTAGAAGATTCAGTGATGTGGTTCCCTCTATGGGATTTATTCAGTGCCAGTCAGACCACACTTGCTTTATTAGGCATCTCTCCCATATTCCTTGCACCATTATCTCTATCTATGTGGATGATATTATTGTTACAGGTAATGACTTGTCTGGAATTGCTCATATTTGAAAGGACTTGGGGGACACCTTTGACATCAAGGATTTGGGACCCTTCAAGTATTTCTTGGGCATTGAGATAGCACACTCCCGCAAGGGCATTTCCCTCTCTCAGCAAAAATATGCCCTAGATCTCCTTATGGAGACTGGTATGTTGGGATGTCGGCCTACTTCTACGCCCCTGGATCCGAATATCTCCCTTTCTACAGAGTCTGGTGATCTATTGACAGACCCTTCGGTGTATCAGCGACTTGTTGGTCACCTCATCTATTTGACCAACACTCGGCCTAATTTGGCCTATGCAATGAGCCTAATAAGTCAGTTCATGCATTATCCCTGAACTTCACATCTTGATGCCGTCTATCACATCTTACAGTATGTAAAGACCTCACCTAGACTAGGATTATTCTATTCATCTGGAATACGACTAGGTCTTTCCGTGTTTACTGATGCTAACTATGTTGGGTCCAAGACTGATAGACGATCTACCTCAGGTATTTGTACTTTCAAGGGTGATCATCATCTTTCTTGGAAGAGTAAAAAGCAGGCGGTGGGTTCACGTTCTTCTACTGAGGCTGAGTATCGTGCTATGCCACAAGGTACCTGTGAGATCCTGTGGCTACGCTCTCTCCCATTTGAGATTGGTTTTCTTCTGACAGACTCTTCTTTGTTGTGTTGTGACAACAGTCTACTATATCTCTCTCTTCTAATTCAGTTCTGCATGAGAGGACCAAGCATATTGAGGTGGATATTCACTTCATCAAGGAAAAAGTTCGTTCTGGGATTATCTCTCCCCACTTTATCTCCTCCAAAGGCCAGGTTGTTGATATCTTCACCAAGTCTGTTGGCCCAAGTTTATTATAGATTGCTATCTCGAAGCTTCGACTTGTCAACATCTTCGTTTCAGCTTGAGGGGGAGTATTGAACATAGTGTATAGTTTTTTAGTCCCACATTGGAATGTAAGGATAACCTCACTCTCTTGTATAGATACATCTCAAAGTTGTAAGCTAAGTACACGAAGTGATATTCACTTCCTCTTGTATAGTTCTCTCTCTTTTACTTTCTTCTGTAGGGTACAATACTTGGTAGCTGTAACTATGTTTCTTCTCTATCCCTCAAAGCACAGCCCTCTCCCTCATCTTCTTGTTCTTCCTCTTCCTCCTCCTTCCATCATCCTTTATTTTTCTCTCTGTTATTCCTCCATCTGTATGTGTATTCCCCTAGGGCTTGTTTACATCATTTCTCTCCCTTATTAGAATCTTAATAGTATTAGACATAGAGAGAATACAATGAAAAATAGATTTTTTTTTTTTTTTGCCTCTCGTTTTGTAAAACACACTAGTCCAAACAAAGTCCTACTGTTCTACTTTGGTTTGGCGTCAGAGCAAATCACGATGACCCATGCCATAGCCATCTCAATCAAAGTGTCACCCCAAACTTGAGTTGCAGTCACTTCACTGTACTTTGCTGCTGCCATCAAAACGATTGCTCAGAGATCAACTGCACTACATTTTAACTGTAATCACCATTCCAACTCATAATCCCTTCATTCAGAACACCAGGTGATGCACTCATAGAAACCAGAGAATGTTCATTGTTAAAAAGTTCTGGGCCTTCAAGCCAAAATTACAGTCATCCAACCATTTTCAAAAACAGTATTGCTAAAAACATCTTCACACCTCCATAACCATCACCATCAGAAACAGAAACACCAATAAGCCTTTCAAACAAAATTTTACTTGCTGCCTCTGTCTGACCAGGTGTGTGGTCCAACATGCCAACTGAAATTTTCCTGACCACTACCCCTTCAGTTTTTGACCTTTTCCTAGGCTATTTTGACACACAGCCATCACCAACAGGCTTGTCATCCCCCAATCTGTCATTAGTCGGAAGACCATTGCCAACGGCTCACATGTGGCTGAGACACGTGGAATTTTCGACCCCTTTTCTGCTACTTCCAGATGGCAAAAAAAATCTTCTCTCCCAACCGGCATTTCATGCTATATTTTAAATCTGCCCAGTTGAAATTTGATTGTTCTGTGTTTGGCCCACATATGAGAAATGATTGTTGCTGCCAGGCTGCCAGCATCAAGAAACAGACCTTATTTCTGCCTGTTGTGGGTAGTCTGCAAGTATTTGTTGAATGTTTGTGGATATTCAAGATGGATAATTTGAAGATAGATTGTGAAAATGAGTCAAGTCTGAAAAAATTGCAAGGTTGTGCTTCAGGTATTAGGTGAGGTAAAAAATTTTCCCATATGATGTGATTAATGTTAAAAGGACTAGGAAATTAGCAAATTTGCATAATTCCAAGTTTCTCATTTCCATCTAAAAAGATTAACTAAACAAAGCTGCCCCTTTTTATACAAATTTCCTCTGGATAATTAGTTGCTTACATCCTTGTCCACTCCGTTAGTCCCCCATTTGTTATATAATGTATCACTGTCAAATTTTGTATATTGTGTTCAATAGTGTAGTGCGTGCACTACGAAACAACCTGATGTGACCCAATCAGTCCTGAGTCTGAATATAGGGCCAAGGCATGCACTACGTGTTGGAAGAAAGTGGTTTTCCAGAGTCTCACCCTATGGAGTTGATGCATGATAATCAAGCTGCTATTCAAATTTCATCCAACCCAATCTTCCACGAGAGAGCGGAAGAATCGAAGTTGACTGTTATTTTTTTCAAGAGAAACTTGTGCAGGAGCTTCTTGAAACCCACCATCTTGCTGCTCTGTTACTAATGCTTGGGTGCTCAAATTAAATTATCTTGTAACAAACTAGGAGCATATAATATTTATGCTCCAACTTAAGGGGGAGAGTTATTAGTCATTGATTATCAGTTCTTTAGTGTAATTACCCATGTTATTAACTAAGAGTGAGTTGAGGGATTATGGAGATTGCGATATACTTGACATGTATTATAAATAGAGTGGAAGACTAATGTCTGTAATTAGGTCTTCCAATTTACATAACACTCTGCCTACCCAGTATACTTATTTTCAGCATAGAATTAGATCAATATATGCATGAGGTTAACATTGTGTTGTATAATTTTCTGTTTTGTTGGGGTTACTTTGTAACTATGTGTATTAGTTCATTGCAGGATATAAATACTTGGTAGTTTTGTGTTTCTTCCCACCTCCTTTAGGTACAGACCCCTCCCTCATTTTTCTTTTTCCTACTTCCTTCATCTTTCTTCTTATTCACTGTCCTCTTTCTCTCTCCCTTATTTCTTTCTCTCTCTCTGTAATCCCCTACTGTTCTACGTCACAATATTGTTACTTGTTAGGAATCCATATTTATTTTATTTTTTTGCCACATGAGAGAGAGAGAGAGAGAGAGAGAGAGAGAATATCACCAACCAGTTGTGATTTGTATTGCGACAAACATGTATAATACAATACAAATGATTATAGACCAAATTTAAAAGAAAAAAATGGAATATGGTAGCTCACACAACATAATGAAATTCATCCCGAATACACAAGAGCATGTCAAAATGTAAAAAAATATTTAATTTTTAACAAGAAAATATCTTAGCTATTATTACTGCTCAGAGAAATTGTGACTACATGTGTATCAACAAATGCATGTAAAATACATGTTTGTGGGTCAGACAAGAACAAGGCTCCTCTTCTATAGTCCCTGCAACTTCCAATTTTAACTGTCGTTTTAGGTGCAAGACATGTTGGAAAGTGGATCCATGAGCAACAATCGCACAAGCAAAATATACAACCACAATACAAGACCAGATTTACGTGGTTCGGTCCACTGTGACCTACATCCACGGGAGAACACACAATTCACTATAACCGGGAGAATTACAAGGAGGAGGAGGCTACTGCCCTCAACTCAACTCTCTCTCTCTCTCTCTCTACAACACACACTCTGCCTCACCCTACTCTGCATACCACCACACCGCACTCTGCAACTCCCTCTCTTTGCACACACCACAGCACACAACTCACAACCTTGCCACACACAATTACACACACATACATTACATATATATACACAAATGGGAGGGGGAAAGTCACAGAAGGTGGCTGCAATTCAACATGGTAGGCAAAGTTTAATGGTCGTCGGTTTCTAGTGTCAACGATTGCGACTGGGTGGTGTGGCTGCCGACTCCAATACGAGCCACACCCTAACAATCTCCACCTTGGCGAGTATCAACTCTCAATTCCACCTTGATACGAATTTGATCAAGGCAAATCTTCATAACTTGGTTGAACCATCTGAACCGTGCAAAGAGCACCGCCTTCTTCATCGGCAAACCAAACTCGTTTGTTCGTTTCTGACGACGTCCCACTATCATCATTAGAGGTCAAACCACCAACCACTGTGATTCCCATCAACTGATACAGCCCACAAGACTCCTTCCTAGTAAATATCATTGAGTCACATTGGGTCACCTCCATAGCTCCACCTGCGACAGAGATTTGACAACCCTTAGAATCCAACCGACTAAGGGAGATCAAATTTCTTCGCATCCTTGGAACGAAGTTTACATCATCCAAAATACGGACCACTCGAACAGGCGTCTTCAGCTTCACAGATCCAATCCCTCTGACATCGCATGAAGGCCCATCACTGAGTGATACCGTACTGCAAACTTTTTTGAAAGAATGAAAAATTCTTTGTTAAAACAAACATGAACTGAACTCCCGAAGTCCAAAACCCATCCATCATCGTTTGGATTGCCATAAGCATTCATGTTCTTTCTCAACAATTTTCGGCACTCGCTTTTCATATGGTCATACTTCTTGCAATATCGACACTGCACATTATTTCGATTTTGTCGATGTAAGCTGCTCGCCGTTACAAGGACCTCATCATTATCATGTCATGTGACATGCTCTGATACATTGACACCATCCCGTGTCTTCTTTTCTTCTTTGTATCGTTTTCAATTTTCACAGTCCCTCTTGAAGTACCCTTTTTTATCACACCAATAACATACGACCTCGCTCGTATCTCGTCCTCTTGATTTTGAACACCATTGTTTACCTCTGAGTTTTCGATTTTTGCTTCTTCCTTGTCTCTTACTATTAGCTACCAAAGCTTGCTCATAAGAAGTCACAACCGGCTTTCTTAACGTCTCAGAATCTTGAAGTGATGCCATCACATCATCCAACTTCAAGGTATCCTTCCCCATGAGCAATGGGGTTATCAGACCATCAAATGAACCTGGTAGAGACAACAAAAGTAGAAGCGCTTTATCCTCTTCATCAATTTTTACACCGAGGCTCAACAACTGAGTCAAAATCTTGTTGTAATCATTTATGTGATCAAAAAGACTACTTCCCCCGTTCATTCGGAGTTGATAAAGTTTCTTCTTCAAAAACAACTTATTGGTAAGGGACTTCGACATATATATTTGCTCCAATTTCTTCCAGAGCTCCATCGGTGAGGTTTCATCTAGCACTAAATATTTGACTTCATTTGCCAGACACAATCGGATTGTGCTGACCGTCTTCATTTCTAATTCGGTCCAATCATCATCTTTGATATCATCTACCTTCTTCCTAATCAACAGCTTGATCAAGCCTTGTTGAACCAAAATAGTCTTCAACGTGCTTTGCCACAAGCTGAAGTTGTTTCGCCCATCAAACTTCTCCACCTCAAATTTTGAAGTGCCAACATCTACCATTCTACTTCAAATCTCACAAAACGGACATTGCCAATGGCTCTAGAATGGTCGAAAACCTTAGAAATGGTTCAAACCGTTCAGAAAACCGACCCGAAATAGCTCCAAAAGGCCCAGTCAAACTTCAGGTCAAACAGAATAATATAGTCAACTATCCGTCAAATTTAACAGAATATTCGCTCCTTTAATGGAATATTCCTGACGCCGTTAGCGGTCACTGACGCCGTTACTTGACACCGTCTACTGACGTGGCACCGTTGGGCCCACCTGCCATGGCACCAGGGCCCACCTATTGACGTGTCCTGTGGGGCCCACCGTGGGTCCCAGCTGCTGACATGGCACGATCCTGACTGCTGAGGTGGCTTAAGTCCCCCACTGACGTGGTTGCTGACTGTGCAACCGACTCAGCACTGACATAGCTCAATGACATGGCGCTACGTGGCCAGACTCTTTGCTAACGCAAATGCCGACTCAGATCTTACGTGGCAGCTGATGTCAGCATCTTCAACCTCCAAACGCTGTCGGACGTGCACCATCGCATGAGAGCTCACAATCCCACCTTCCGATTGCCGGCGCGTGAGAGCGCGTGAGCGCACTTCCAATCACCTACCGGCACATGTGGACGCGTGGCAACGCGATCTTTCCGTCGAGGGCATGTGTTGGCGCGTGTGGCATTTTCGAAGCTCCGTTCAAGCTCCGGTTACCTCCTATGGCTTCATCTCAATGAGAGGAATGTTTTGGTGACCTCAAAATTGAGTTTTCAGCAACTGTGCAAAGGCTCCAATCTGGGAATTTTGCTTCGATCTGGCGATTTTGCTCCAACCTCGCTCTAATACCATTTGTTGAAAAGTGGATCTACGAGCAACAATCGCACAAGCAAAATATAAAACCACAATACAAGACCAAATTTACGTGGTTCAGTCCACTGTGACCTACATCCACGAGAGAATACATAATCCACTATAATCGGGAGAATTACGAGGAGGAGGCTACTGTCCTCGACTCGACTCTCTCTCTCTCTCTCTCTCTCTCTACAACACACACTCTGCCTCACACTACTCTGCACACCACCACACCGCACTCTGCAACTCCCTCTCTCTACACACACCATAGCACGCAACTCACAACCTTACCACACACAATTACACACACATACATTACATATATATACACAAATGGGAGGGGAAAAGTCACAGAAGGTGGCTGCAATTCAACATGGTAGGCAGAGTTTGGTGGCTGTCGGTTTCCAGTGTCAACAAGTGCGGCTAAGTGGTGTGGCTGCCGACTCCAATATGAGCCACACCCTAGCAAGACAAACACTAGGATCTCAGAAACATGTAGAACCAACGGAAAAATGGCTTAAAAAATCCAATGCATAAAATACAACTAGCAATAAATTTATCTTGTTTAAACACTATAACCCACATCTTGCAACCTAAAATTAATCTATAATTCAAATATACCTCTTCTTTGTTTTGTTCATGCTGCATCTTGGTTCTTTGTCTCACAATACGATTTTCTTCTATGGTTTTGCGAAGCTTCTCGGTCACAATACCAAAAGACTCCTCCAAGGCTTTTGAACGCCTTTGTTCTCTAACAACCTTGTCCTTGAACAAGATAAGCTGCTGATTATCCTCACTCATTTGCTTCATCTGACTGACAACCATTTCTTGGTAGGACTTCATGTCAAATTTCAGTTTGGATTTGCCTAGACAAAATGCAACACGCAACAGCAAGAAATTGGATTAGCAAAATTCTATAAGGATCGTTATGAAATCCCAAGATCAACAAAAAATCAAACCACCACCATCACCACCTCGACCCCCTCCCCCTTTGGGCGAAAAAAGAAAAAGGAAAAAACAAACATAGGTCGGACTTGGGCAACCCAAACAGAGAGAGAACCTTGGGAATGCTGGTTGAAGATAGTCAAGTCTTCCTTCACTGCCATGTAACCATAAAGTTGCCGCTTCCCACCCGGATAGAATAGGACCCGACAACGATCCCAAGCATTCCTATCTGTTCCTTGCTCTTCAAAATGCTTATGCAGACGCTCTGCTTCTAAGTAACCCATCGCTGATGCTTCAAAAATCAACACACTCATCCCTCGATGTCCTTGTGGACCATATGAGTGTCGAGCTTTTATAGCAGCATATGAGCTGAAGTAATCGAGAAGCTCCTGATTTCCCATGCCAATCCACTGAAAATTCAATATAAGACAAAATAAATAAGCAAAAATACAATAAATACATAAACAAACAAATGGAATGAATTGCAATAATAAATCTAGCCAATCCCTTCATTAAATAACCCATTTTTGTGGCATTTTATAGTAAGAATGTATTTGAATTTTGAATAATAATTGATCTCAGATGTATTCTCTCATAAGAAAACAAGTAAATATGACTGCACCTTGTCATTTTCATCCTTTTCAAGTTTCGTGTTCATAACAACAACCATTGGTGGCCAAACAATTTCATAATCTTTGATTGTTGTCTGATTTAAGCCTTTCCATTTACCAAATGTTTCTCCAGAAAGTAAGACTGAAGTTCCCTTCCTACTCAGCTCCTCATTCAAAATTTTTGCTAATTCTCGGTGGAGCTTCACCCTTTTAGTCCTTTTGGTATTCGCATGTGAAATTAAGGGCTGCAGCCCTCGGTACCAGTCAATAGCACCAGGACCACCATGGCATGCTGGACAATGCCATTGCCTTGCTGGTTCATTGATCTCATCAACAGTTAACTTATCTAAGATTTCAAAGAATTTTTTGAACCATTTATTCTTCTTTTGTGTCTCATGGCTCTTTTGACTTGTATCAGAATCAAAGCCATCACTAAAGAAATCATCATCACTGTCATCAATAGCATCAGAGTCATTATCTTTGTCATTATCTTTGTCATCACCAACATCAATATCATCGTCTCTGCCACCATCATCAACGTCTTTGCCCCTTACATCTTCAGACCCTTTCAGCTGCACAGCAGTAGCTCTAGAAGACCAATTCCATCCTCCCACCATAGGTGGAGGAATAACAGCTGGTGGGGCCACATGATTGTTCTCAAATCCTCTATTAAATGACTGGGGCCTTAGACCCCCTCTACCAGCTGGTCTCTTAGAATCAGCAAATTGTGTAGGCCAGGTATTGCCAGATGCCTTTCCAGGACCATCATTACACATGCCTAGCTTCTGAATTACATCCGGGTGTCCCCATGCTTTGGAATTTGAATTCTGAGGAATGCAAGCCTTTGCAGAACTGCTTCCAGCTCTGTTTTTGGACTTCCTGGCACAAACCTCCCACTCACCATCATCAGATGAGGCCAAGTTAGCATCTGCCACACCACGACTCAACTGATCAACTGTAGGGCTTTCAGATACATAATTCCCCCCAAGTGACAAATTAGCATTAGGACCAATATTGAAAGGCTTTCCACCCTCTCTTCTTGAACTCATCATAGTCTGCAGATCTATGCTGTATCATAGAGGATGAAAATCCCCATCAGATTATTTATAGGCAATAGAAGAGAGAGAAATGAAGTTTATCATATACAAATTAGTTATACTGCAAAAGATACTGCATCAGAAGGCTAACACATATATGATAAAAATGTGAAGATGAATGATTGACGTAGACACATGTTTTATGCACTGAAAGTCACTAGATATTGTTCTTTCAAACATTAGACGATTGATTGACGCACACACAACATGTGTTATGCACTGAAATTCACTATATATTGTACTTTCAAACATTAGCATGCTCAATAACTTGAAGAGGAAAAGAAACATAAATATTTATTGACTACTAAACAAACTGATCTTATCATTTTTTTTTAGTTGATAAAACAAGTCTATTAAAAAAGAATACACAATTACAATGAAATGAGAATAAGGAATCCCTCAATAAAATTCGCAAAAGAATGAGCCCAAAAAGAAGCAAGAAAAATAACTTTCTTACAAAGCAATCTTGGTTAAGTCTTTTGATCTTTAAAAACTCTAGCATTCCTATTCAGAAAAAGTGACCAGAGGATTGTAAAAGCAGTCCCAAAATATACTCTCTCTTCTTCTTCCTGAAACCCCAAAACTTCACCTTCAAAAAATCCTGAATTGTAGCTTGAGACACCCAAACCTCACCAGAGTATGAAAACAAATTGTTCCACATCAATCTTATCATTTTTCAACATAGACAATTAACAGAACATTGCAGATTGTATGGTGGATAAAGTAGTCCACACATTCTACAATTTGCATCACACTGTCACAGAAACATTGAAAAGCAAGCATACTTAAAATTGGCACTTATTAAATGATTACTTGAGCACTCCAACAACTTAATTTTATAAGCAGTGCATAAGCAAACAAACAACGAGCTCTCCTCTCCAGCATCAAATGAACAAAAGAGCTAAAATCTTTCAAAAAGTATTACACCGAAATATTCTATGTTTTTACCACATTCAATAGTCTACGATTAAACATCTAAATTGTCTATTCTATTAATAGATAGAAGTCCCCTTCTTTTCCTCTGGAGAAAACAATTTTGAAGGCTAAAGTTCCTCTAAAATTAAGGAGTTCACTTGTTGACTTGAACTTTGGTTCTCAACAAAATTTGCACTAATGGAGTGCTGCAGGAGGAGACCTAATGAGGCAATCAACCTGAATATCTGGGTGATGTGCTTAGCCTCCAATGAGAATAGCAAGTACTTGGTTCTTCATCATCAAGTGGCCACACAGCTATAATAGTTTTCTATAATTTCTGGTGAGTTGCATCAACATGATGAGCGTGAGCTTTTATAAAGTTACGGATTTTGGCAAGAGTAAGAAAAGAAAAATTCTGTAGCAATGTGCTTGATTTTCTATTCTTTGGATAAAAGGAAAGGAACAATAGAATTTGGAAGATTAGGTTATGGCTCCCCATTTTCCGTGGGGTAGACTAGTTTTTCTTGCTTCTCTTTGACCTTTAGCCTAGGATGTGTTTTGGGGCACTTCTTTGTTCAGTCTGCAAAATAATTGGAAGGTTGTTGTAATTCTCTCCTATTTGTAGGTGGACAGCTTGATCTCTTACACTTATAATTTCTTCTTCTTGCTTGATAAGTTTCTTTTCCAAACTTAAAAAAATATTTGCAGAAAATGATGTTTGAACTCTTAAGATTCAATCAAGTCGCAATAACAAGTTTATTCCAGTTAAATTATTTCACCTTGTTTGCATGGTGATACATACCAAATAGATGCCAGTAAGAATAGTAAAATAACACCTCCCTAATGGGGAACTAGAGCTTAAGCTATTAGGTTGTGGACCAACAATGTATATTAGGCCTTAACACTCCCTTGCATGTGCAGCCCAACAGCATGTGCACCCATTTTATGGAATAAGATGATTCTTAACAAATAAACAATAACTTGGGCAACAAGACTAGAACCCAGGCCCTCCTCACAACCTGACTCTAACACCATGTTAGAATACCACTTCACCTAAAATCTTAAGCTATTAGGTTGTGGACCTTAGCACATATGAAATGGAAGAAAAGGCAGGCTACTGTGAAACAACTTCCAAAGGCTTGCGTGAGTAGCATTGCCACTCCCTCTAGAATCCACTCTTAACTCCACATTCCATACTAACTCCTTATTACTTGATGCCATAAAGAATTAGGTTCAAAATTCTAAAGGTGATCTCCATAACCATTTCCCAGAAAAGGAGATATTTTTAGAAACCACATTACCAAGCCTCTGACCTCACCCGGGCCTTAGACCTCCTAACAACATCCCAGCTCTATCGAAATGCATGGGAGACAAGAGAAAGTGGAATTATTTCTCATGCTTTCCTATGGAAGTTTGTTCCCTAGGTAGCAAGTCATTTCTTCCCTCTCAACCATATCAAAGTTTTTTTTTTTTTTATACTAATAATTTCTTCACTGGAGCCACCCCGCAACCATAAGAGAAAAAAAACACAAAACCACAGCATCTAACAATAAGAACTAATATAAGGAGTTTGGCAAAAAAAAATTAAAATTAAAATTAAGTTTAATCAACTTCCTCCATCTTGCTGCCCTCAGCATCAGCCTCAACATCTTCAAGAGGAGGCAAGTCCACATCAGCTTCCGCGGCATCTTCATCAATGCTCAGACCGAGCTTCAGCATCTTGTGGATCTTGTTTCCGAAGGTGTTGGGATCATCAAGGCTGAACCCAGACGTGAGGAGAGCAGTCTCAAAAAGCAGCAAGACCAAGTCCTTAACAGACTTGTCATTCTTATCAGCATCAGCCCTCTTCCTGAGTTCCTCCATGATGGGATTCTCTGGGTTGATTTCCATGGTCTTCTTGCTTGACATGTAACCATCCATGCTTGAGTCTCTGAGAGCCTGCACCTTCATGATCCTTTCCATATTAGCAGTCCATCCGTACTCCCCAGTAACCAAACAGCAGGGAGAGTCCACAACACGGTCAAAAACAATGACCTTCTCAACCTTGTCACCCAACACGTCCTTGATGACGTTGCAAAGACCCTCAAACTTCTCCTTGAGAACTTCCTTCTTTTCCTTCTCATCCTCACTCTCATCTAGCTTCAGGCCTTCCTTGGTTGCTGAGACCAGCTTCTTTCCCCCACAGCATATTCATCAATGGCATCAACCATGAAAAGAACCTCATATCCCTTCTTCTTCAACTTTTCCAGGAATGGGGAGTTCTCCACAGCCTTTTTGCTCTCACCAGTAATGTAGTAGATATCATTCTGGCCCTCCTTCATCCTTGTCACATAGTCCTTCAGGCTGGTTAACTCATCCCCACTCTTGGTAGAGTGGTAAACGGAGCAGTTCAGCAAGCTTTGTTTTGTTTTGGGAGTCCTCATGGATGCCAAGCTTCAGGTTCTTAGAGAAAGCCTCATAGAATATGTTATAGTCATCCTCGTTCTCAGCAATTTCAAAGAAGAGCTCAACGCATTTCTTGACCAAGTTCTTGCAGATAACCTTCAAGATTTTGTTCTGCTGTAGCATCTCCCGGAAAATGTTGAGAGGAAGGTCCTCAGAGTCCACAATACCCTCCACAAATCCAAGATATTCCGGGATCAACTCTTCACAGTTGTCCATGATAAAGATGGCAGACATAAAGCTTAATGTTGTTCGGCTTCTTCCTTGAGTCAAAGAGATCAAAAGGTGCCCTCTTTGGTACAAAGAGAATAGCCTTAAACTCAAGTTGGCCCTCCACAGAAAAGTGTTTGACAGCCAAGTGCTCCTCCCAATCATTGGTGAAACTCTTGTAGAATGCAGCATACTCTTCCTTTGTGATCTCCTCTGGCTTTCTCATCCAGATGGGCTTCTGCTTGTTCACCAAAGACCACTCGTGGGACACCTCCTTGATTTTCTTCTTTTTCTTCTCCTCCTTCTCCTTCTCTTCATCAACCTCCTCAACCTTTCTGTTGAATTTGCAGGTGTGGAGATGCCGACAGCCGCACCAACCCAGCCACCACCTTTGACAGTGAAGACCGGCGGCCACCTACGCTGCAGATTTTGTTGAAATCTGCAGCCACCCTCTTTGAACTCTCCGCTCCCTCTTGTATATATATACGTGTGTGTGTGTGGAGTGGTGAGATTGCTCTGTGTTGTAGTGAGTTGTGAGAGGTGTGTGTGGGTTGCAAAAGAGTGTATGTGTAGTGTGCTGAGAGTGCAGAGAGAAGTGCAGAGAGCAGAGAATTGTGGTGAGAGAGAGAGTTGAGCAGTGGCTCCTCCTTGTATTGTTTCTCCCAGCTTATAGTGCAGTGGTGTGTGCTCCCGTGGACGTAGGTCAGTTTGGACCGAACCACGTAAATCCGGTGTTCCATCGTGGATGTGCTTGTATTTTTCTTTGTGCGTGATTGTTGCTCCAGGTTTAATCCCCCAACAATTGGTATCAGAGCTTTGGTTGGAGTAAAATCGCCAGATCGAGAAAAATTCCGGATTTTGAGCCTCTGTCCAGTAGCTCAAATTTTGATTTCGAGGCTGCCATCAATCTCTCCTCGCCGAGACGAATCCAACAAAGGTAACCGGAGCTCAAACAGAGCTCAGAAGAAGCCGCATGCGCCCACACGCGCAACCGGCGTAAATTCCGCCCTGCCACGCGCCTTCACGCGCCCTCACCTGGTCAGGAGAAATACTCACGCGCACCCACGCGCCAGAGAAAGTCCGGCGAGCGTTTCGGAGGTTGAAGACGCTGACGTCAGCGTCCGCATCAGCCAGACCCCGCCACGTCAGGGCGCCACGCCAGCGCCCTGTCAGAGCGCTATGTCGGCGCCACGTGGCGCCAAGTAAGCGGGCAAGTCAGCGCTGTGTCAGCGCCACGTCAGCAGGGGACCGGTGACACGTCATCGCGCACGTCAGCAGCTGAGTCAGCCGCCACGTCAGCCTCGGACCCACGCCAAGTTAGTGCCACGTCATCAAGTGGCCCCACGTGCCACGTCAGCAATGGGCTCCACGTGCCACATCAGCAGGGTTGACCAGAGTTGACCGAAACCTTGACCGGGTTTTTCAAAGCCATTTCGGGTCCGTTTTTCGAGCGACTTAAGCCATTTCTAGGGTTTTCGGTCGTTTCGGATCCAACCGTGTTGTCCGATTGAGCTAATTCCATCTCTAGATCAGCGAATCGAGATGTCAAATGAAAAGAGCTCTCACATCGAGATGTTTGATGGCACGAACTTCGGTTTCTGGAAAATGCAGATCGAGGACTTCTTGTTTGGTAAGGAGTTGCACTTACCATTGATGGAGAAGCCAGAGTCCATGAAGGAGAGCGAGTGGGAGTTGCTTGACAGAAAAGCCCTCGGAGCCGTGAGGATGACGTTGACAAAGTCTGTTGCCTTCAACATCAAGCACTTGACAACCACCAAGTCCCTTATGGATGCGCTATCTAACATCTACGAGCAGCCATCAGCCGCAAACAAGGTACATCTCATGGAAAGACTGTTTACCATGAGCATGTCTGCAGGTGAAAGCTTCAGCAGACACTTAAATAATTTCAACGAGTTGTCGGATCAACTCGCCTCGGTCGGGATTACCTTTGACAGTGAGATCCGTGCCCTATTAATTCTCAGTCAGCTGCCTGAGAGTTGGAAAGGTATTGTTACTGCGATCAGTAGCTCTGCAAGAAAATCGAAGCTGAAATACGACGAGGTTATCAGCATGATTTGGACAGAGGAGATCAGAATGCAGTCGAACAACGACTCCACTTCAAATTCAGTTTCGAATGTGGAAAACCAGGGAAAGGGAAGCAGGCATGGACGATCTAACAATCGTGGTAGATCCAGGACCAGGCGGTCCAAATCCAGAGATTCCAGAGGTACTCAGGACACAGGTTCTCAGAGTAGAAAAGTTATTGAGTGCTGGAATTGTGGAAAGACTGGTCATTACAAGAACCAGTGTAGAAGTCAAAAGAAAAGGATGAGGGCAAAGACAGAAGCAAATATTGCTTCCGAAATTGATGATTTGTTGATCTGCTCTTTGGAGAGCAAAAAGGAGTCTTGGGTGTTAGACTCTAGAGCTTCATTCCATGCCACTTGCAGCAGAGATTGCCTAGAGGAGTATACATCAGGTAATTTCGGTAAAGTATATCTGGGCAATGATCAACCTTACGACATTGCCGGTAAGGGGACAGTGAAGATCAAAATGAACGGGTCAATATGAAAGCTAAAGGATGTCAGACATATTCCAGACGTGAGGAAGAATTTGATCTCAGTCGATCAATTGGCAGATGAAGGTTATAACACATCTTTCATTGGTGATGATGGAAGATTTCGAAGGGTGCATTGACAATTGCTCGAGGTAAGAAAAGTGGTACTCTTTATGTAACTCCTGATACATGTATGTCTATTACAGTTGCTACAGGAAATGATGATAGCAACCTATGGCATCAACGACTCGGACACCTGAGTGAGAAGGGACTCAAGGTGATGCACTCAAAGGGTAAGTTGAGTGATTTACAGTCAGTGAAGATCGACACATGTGAGGATTGCATATTTGGGAAACAGAAGAGAATTAGTTTCCAGGAAAATATCAGTACCCCGAAGAAGGAGAGACTTGAGCTAGTCCATTCAGATGTATGGGGACCAACAACCATTTCGTCTACAGGAGGAAAGCATTACTTCGTCACATTTATCGATGATCATTCGCGGAAGGTATGGGTTTACTTCCTAAAGTATAAATCTGATGTTTTTTATGCTTTTAAAAATTAGAAAGCGATGGTAGAAAATGAAATTGGTTTGAAAATCAAAAGGCTGAGAACTGATAACGGTGAAGAGTATGTTGACACCGAGTTCAAGAAATTCTGCTATGAGCACGGCATCAGAATGGAAAGGACTGTGCCAGGTACTCCTCAACACAATGGCGTAGCCGAGCAGATGAACAGAACGTTGACAGAAAAAGCCAGAAGCATGCGTATGCAGTCAGGCTTGCCAAAGATGTTTTGGGCACATGCAGTCAATACAGCAGCTTATTTGATTAATAGAAGTCCTTCAATACCATTGGACTATTGCTTACCAGAAGAAGTTTGGAGTAACAAAGAGGTAAGACTTTCACATTTGAAAGTTTTTGGCTGTGTTGCATATGTACATATCAATGATCATGTCAGGGATAAGCTGGATCCAAAATCCCGGAAATGCACTTTCATCGGTTATGGTGGAGATGAATTTGGATACCGCATTTGGGATGATGAAAACAAAAAGGTGATCAGAAGCAGAGATGTGATTTTTGATGAAAAGGTGATGTACAAAGATAGGCACACAGCTAAATCCACCGAACCAGTTCAGAGAGAATCAACCTGTGTAGATATGGATGATGTCCCAAAGTGTGTCGGGACACAACAACAAAATGCCGAGAATCCTCAGGTGGAGGAACCAATGGAGCAGATTGTCGCATCACCGTCTCCTACTCCAGCTCCGGAGCTTAGGAGATCTACTCGGCCCCATGTACCAAACAGAAGGTATATAGATTATTTACTTCTTACAGATGAAGGAGAGCCCGAATGCTATGGTGAAGCATGTCAGGCAGGAGATGCGAGCAAGTGGGAGCTTGCAATGAAGGACGAGATGAAGTCCCTCACCTCCAACAGAACGTGGGAACTAGCTGAGTTGCCCAAAGGTAAAAAGGCCCTTCACAACAAGTGGGTGTACAGAATCAAAGAGGAGCATGACGGCTCCAGGAGATACAAGGCTCGGTTGGTAGTTAAAGGCTTCGAGCAGAATGAAGGAATTGACTACACCGACATTTTTGCACCAGTTGTGAAGTTGACAACCATCAGATCT